>NC_041390.1:508913797-508923150 GCF_002162155.2 Triticum dicoccoides
GATGAAGCAGGCCGGTGAGGAGGCGGTCCTGCGAGGCGGCGGCGTCCTGGCGTGGGGGCGGCGAGCTCCGGGCGCCGGTGTCGGGGACGGGATCGGGCCCTCCCGATCCAGATCCAACGAGAGAGAGGGAGTGGGCGACATGGGGGGGTGTGGGGTGTGGCCGGTTAGGGTTACTAGGGGAGTGGGGATAAGGGAGTGTGTGGGGGGGCGGCCGGCTGGGCCTGGTGGGTTGGCCCAGTTGGGCCACGGCCCAGGGGGGTCTTCTCCTTTTTTTGTTTTATGTTTGTTTTTTCCTTTTATTTACTTTGCTTTTCTATTTTATTTCATTTTAATATATTTAGACATTTTCTAAAAGGGGGTTTGTTGCACAATAATTACCTAGGCATTTAACTGCACACTCCAAACATTTTAGTTTAATATTTTGAAAACTTTTATCGTTTATCTTGAATTTGAATTTTGAATTCGAATGGGGTTGAATCATCGCGAGATTAACAACGGTAATCGTGGTGATGTGGCATTGTTAGCAGAGATTACTGTAGCTTAAATATCCGGGCGTCACAATTCTCCTCCACTACAAGAAATCTCGTCCCGAGATTTAGGAGGTAGAAGGAAACAGCGCGGGGTATTCATCACGCAGGCGGTCCTCGCATTCCCAAGTGGCTTCGTCTTAACAGTGATTCGACCACTGGACTTTGAGGAATTTGATCGCCTTCTGACGTGTGCGGCGTTCAGCTTGGTCAAGAATGCGGACCGGATGCTCTTTATAGGAGAGGTCCTGTTGCAATTCGAGCACTTCATGATCCACCGCTCGGATTGGATCCATGAAGCAACGGCGGAGTTGTGACACATGGAACACATCGTGAACCCGAGAAAGGTTCGGCGGAAGCTCCAGTTGATATGCCACCTTTCCACACCTTTCGAGAATAGTGAAGGGACCGATATAGCGAGGAGCTAGCTTGCCCTTGATCTCGAAGCGGTGAGCACTCTTCATTGGTGTAACTCGAAGATAAGCCTTTTCTCCATGTTGATAGACCATGTCTTGGTGATGACGGTCATACTGACTTTTTTGACGTGACTGAGCAGTCTTGAGATTCTCGTGAATAATGCGAACTTGTTCTTCGTCCTGTTGAATAATATCCGGACCGAAGAGTGGACGTTCCCCAGTTTCTGACCAGTTCAGAGGGGTTCGACACTTTCGTCCATATAGCACTTTGAAGGGGGACATCTTCAGACTAGCTTGATAGCTATTATTATAAGAGAACTCAACATATGGAAGAGATTCCTCCCATTTCTTGCCGAATGAAATTACACAAGCTCGAAGCATGTCTTCGAGAACTTGGTTGACACGTTCAACCTGTCCTTGCGACTGAGGATGAAACGCAGTACTGAATGACAGATGAGTTCCCATAGCTTCTTGGAAACTTGCCCGGAATCTTGAAGTGAATAAGCTGCCACGGTCTGAACTGATAACCAGTGGAATACCGTGAAGTGAAACAATTCTGGCCATGTAGAGAGTAGCAAGCTGACTAGCAGTGATTGTCTCTTTGACCGCCAGAAAATGGGCAACTTTGGAAAGCCGGTCAATGACGACAAGAATAGCATCATTACCTTTCTGCGATTTGGGAAATCCAGTGACGAAGTCCATTTCAACATGGTCCCATTTCCATTCAGGAATAGAGATAGGTTGCAGAGTTCCAGCAGGCCTTTGATGCTCGGCTTTGATACGGCGGCAAACGTCACACTCAGCAACATAACGAGCAATGTCCTGCTTCATATTAGACCACCAGAATCTTTGACGAATATCCTGGTACATCTTTGTACTACCAGGATGGATGGACAGAGGCGTATCCTGAGCTTCTTGCATAACCCTTTTAGTCTTATCCAGGTTTTTCTTCGAACATGGTACCACTAGGCGGCCTTTGAAATACAAGGCGCCATCATCGGTGATAGTGAAGAATGAGGGCTTTCCTTCTGCTAGATGGCGTTTAATCTTATGGACTTCAGAGTCATAACCTTGAATAGTCTTTATACCAGCTACGAGATCTGGTACGACAGCCAGGGTATTTAGAGAACCCTTAGTAACAATAAGAAGATTCATCTTGCGGAACTCCAGGGGAGGGGGAGCGAGTGCTCCAGGAGGAACAATATGGAGGTTCAGCTTTCTAAATTCTTCGACAAGCAAGGGCTGAACTTGGTGAACCTGGAGGTGGTTGCAGTAAGACTTGCGGCTCAAGGCATCAACCATTACATTAGCCATGCCGGGGGTATAGGATATACCCACGTCAAAGTCTGCAACAGTCTCCATCCATATTTGCTGACAGAGGTTCAGATCTGGCTGAGTAAACAGATACTTCAGACTTTGGTGGTCGGTGAAGATCTCGCAACGATTACCGAGAAGGTAATGTCGCCACTGCTTCAGTGCATGAATGACAGCAGCAAGCTCGAGGTCGTGAACTAGGTAGTTTTCTTCGTGAGGGCGCAGTTGACGAGAGGCATAAGCAATCACTCTGCGCTCTTGCATTAGGACACAGCCTAATCCTTGACGGGAAGCGTCGCAGTAAATGACGAAGTCCTTCTTAGTATCAGGTGGAGCAAGCACGGGGGCAGAAGTCAACTTGTCTTTGAGCGCCTGGAAACTTTCCTGACACTTGTCTATCCATTCGAACTTGACACCCTTATGCAACAGATTAGTCAGAGGCCTGGCAATCTTGGAGAAGTTCTCGATGAATCGACAGCAATAGCTGGCGAGACCGAGAAAACTTCGGACTTGCTTGACGTTCTTCAGAGGAGTCCAATCGAGAATAGCCTGAACTCGTTCAGGGTTGACGGCAATACCATCCTTGGAGATGACATGCCCAAGATAGGTTACATCGGGGATCCATAATTCATACTTGGAATACTTAGCATACAGTTGATGTTCTCGAAGCTTCTCCAGCACAAGACGCAGATGTCCAACATGTTCTTCCTCGTTCTTGGAAAATACAAGGATATCGTCCAGATAAACCACGACGAACTTGTCGAGGTAATCCATGAATATATAGTCAGACGAGAGAAGGTGGCGGGAGCATTCGTTAAGCCGAATGACATGACAATGTACTCGTATGACCCATACCAAGTCACGAAAGCGGTTTTTGGGATGTCCTCTTCACGCACACGGATCTGGTGGTAACCCAACCTCAAGTCGAGTTTTGAGAACACTGATGAGCCAGCCAGTTGATCATAAAGATCATTGATCCGAGGAAGAGGATATTTATTCTGAATGACAGCTTGGTTTATAGGACGGTAGTCTTGGACTAATCGGTTTGTCCCATCCTTCTTCTTAACAAAGAGAGAAGGTGCGCCCCAAGGAGAGCAACTTGAGCGAATGAAACCTTTGACAAGAGATTTGTCGATTTCCTCCTTAAGCTCAATGAGTTCATGCGGCAGCATCTTGTAGGGTCGTTTAGCTATAGGGGTGGTGCCGGGCTTCAAGTAGATGATGAATTCGACAGCTCTAGCAGGGGAATCCCTGGAAGTTCTTCTGGGAAGACGTCTTGGAATTCACGAACGACGGGAATGTTTTCAATGCCCTCGAGTGGTGCAGCGTTCAACGCATTCAAGGCATAAAGACGTGCCTCGGTGTTCTGAACTAGATGAGCTTGGTAAGCAATTATTTCATCAGAAGGGTGTAGCAGATGGACGACCTTAGTGGCGCAAACTATAGAAGCAGTATGCGCTTTCAACCAATCCATTCCCAGAATGAGGTTGATGCTACAGGACTTTAGTACGATGGGGTAGGCAAGGAATTCCAGTCCTTCAATTTCAACGGGAACGTTGTGACTAACCATAGAGGTTTGACACTGGCCCGCAGGAGTGTGTACCACAATCGCAGTGTTCATCTATTCGTATTTAATGCAATGCATGAATGCAAACTCAGCTGATATGAATGAATGTGATGCTCCTATATCAAATAAAACAGATGCTGGTACTGAATTTACGAGGAGTGTACCCATCATGGTAGCAGGCTGGTCTAGAACTTCATTGAGATCAACGTGGTTGGCATGAACACGACCATAAGACTTGGCATTGTTGTTGCGAGGCTGGTTGCTTCCATAGCCAGCTGTGGGGAGGGCCAGTTGATTCTGGTTCTGATTCTGATAGCAGTTCCTGGCAAGGTGACCAGGTTGGCCACACTTGTAGCATGGACCATTATTGGGAGTGGGAATAGGAGCTTGGGGTGCTGGAGCTGGAAGCCTTGGCTGCCTAGTTGGTGGAGCAGGCGGACGAGGTGCAACATAGGTCTGCCTTGGGGCAGGTGCATTTGGCTGGTATATGCTGTTGGGAATCCATATCTTGCGCTTCTGCGAGGACGGGCCCGAAGATGAGCCCGTGTCACGGTTGCGCCTATGAGAGCCCTGGTATTCCTGCAGACCAGTTTCGACATTGATGGCCTTGTTCACTAGGGTGGCGAAATCAGCAAAGTCATGCACTAGAAGTGCGAGCTTGATGTCAGCTTGAAGGCCATCACGGAACTTCTCTTGTCTGCGTGCATCAGTTGCAATGTGCTCTTCAGCATAGCAGGACAAGTCCAGAAACTCCCGCTGATAAGCTTCCACAGTTTTGTTGGCTTGGGTGAGGTTGCGGAACTCATGCTTCTTCCGGTCCATGACTCCCTGAGGAATGAAGCGAGCACGGAAGGCAGCTTGGAAGTCTGGCCAGGTGATGATTGTTTCAGCTGGCAGAGTACACCTGTGACTGTCCCACCATTGAGCTGCGGGTCCTTTCAGGAAGAAGGAAGCAAAGGTGACATAGCTGGCAGGGGCTACATCAGCAGACTCCATCTCATAGGTGATGTCACGGAGCCAGTCATCAGCATCCAGAGGCTGAGTTGAGCTGTGGTACACGGTTGGGTTGAGGCGCATGAAATCCTGCAGAGTCACTTGGGTTGGCTGTTGGTTCATATTGGGGCGAGGAAACTGAGCCATAATATTCTCCATGAACTGACGATTCAGCTCAAATTGTTGCATCATCCCAGCCATGTACTCAGGCGGTGGTGGGGCGTTGCCACCACGACCACGACCACCTGGTCTAACCATCCTGCTAATATATAACAGGGGTAGTTCAGCATTGAGAAAGTTGAAGAATCATTCATGATGAAACATGCACAACGAAAGCAGCATGATAGATACTACATAGTAATCGGCATATCTTACAAAAGAGATCATGCATAGAGTTCGGTACATAGAGTTCGGTACCTAGACTAAGACATCATAGGCGGCACACAGGCTCGCAGCGAATGCATCTAACACTAACAAGCAAGTCTACATCAGTCCCACGCGGTACTGCGGAGGTAGGTGTAGCCCGACAGCTGGTAGTGACGCGAAGGGAAGACCTCCACGCGAGTAGCCTGGGGTCCGCGGATACTCTGGTGCGGAACCCGATGCGCAGGTGGCAGGAGAGGACCAAGTGCAGGAGAGTAGCCTCCCACATCTGGCCAACCGACACCCTGGGGCATCACGGTCCTGGCAGCGTAGATCGCAGAGCGCGACAGATCACCAGAGCGGACAGAGGGGTGCAACAGCGTCAGAGCATGATATAGATGCTGACGGGTGGTGTATAGCTCATGGCGAAGAGTTTGGTTAGCTCTATCCAGCCCATCAGCATGCAGAACCAGGTGCCGATGGTAGAAGGGCTCTCGGGTGATAGTGGAGTAGGCCGCAGTGTAGTAACCCTCCGCACCAACATCGGATGCGATAGCAATGTGCCTGAAGGGGGAGGTGTCCAGCTCCTGATACTCTCCACGAAGACGTGTCAGAGCAACATAAGCAGCATCGTGGACCGCCATATCGATAGTCACTCCAACACCATGAGCAGTGTGCAGCACGGTAGTGGAGTCATACTCCCGACAGTAGAGGTGGACGATGGCACAATACTGCTCCTGGTTGAAGTCCTGATACTCCTCATAGACGGTGTACTCATGGTGCCAGCGACAACCCAGATAGGTCATCATCTCAACCAACACAGTAGGTGATCCTAAGGCACCAATGGCCGTCGTGTGGCGCACGACCTGCCTCGTGGGTTCCATCTGAAAACAAAGATGTTTTCACAAGAGTCAAATGACAATGTGGATAAACTTCAAATACTACTCTAAAGAATAACTAGGGCTTATCCAACTTTGGGGTGAACGTGGTCACGGGATCCTAGTGTTAGAGTTAGTAAAATCGTTAAACCCGAGTAGGAGAGAGTTCAGAGTCCCAGAGTAAGGATCGAGGAGTAAAAGATCCTAATACCACCCAGATGGCGACGTGGGCCCGTAAGGCACACAGCCATGTTAGTAAAAGTTTTTGTAATGTCTAGACTCAACTTCGGCCAAGGAGTGTGGAAGGGGATTTCTACAGGCAGTCGGCTCTGATACCAACTTGTGATAGCCCCGATTTGACCGTACACTAATCATACACGCAAACGTGTACGATCAAGATCAGGGACTCACGGGAAGATATCACAACACAACTCTACAAATAAAATAAGTCATACAAGCATCATATTACAAGCTAGGGGCCTCGAGGGCTCGAATACAAGAGCTCGATCATAGACGAGTCAACGGAAGCAACAATATCTGAGTACAAACATAAGTTAAACAAGTTGCCATAAGATGGCTAGCACAAACTGGGATACAGATCGAACGAGGCGCAGGCCTCCTGCCTGGGATCCTCCTAACTACTCCTGGTCGCCGTCAGCGGGCTGCAAGTAGTAGTAGGCACCTCCTGAGTAGTAGTAGTAGTCGCCGACGGTGGCGTCTAGCTCCTGGACTCCAACGTCTGGTCGCAACAATCGGGTATAGGAAAGGGGAAAAGGGGAAGAAAGGCAACCGTGAGTACTCATCCAAAGTACTCGCAAGCAAGGAGCTACACTACATATGTATGCATTGGTATCAACTGGAATACGGCTATCATATGTGGACTGAACTGCAGAATGCGGGAATAAGAGGGGGATAGCTAGTCCTTTCAAAGACTACGCTTCTGGTAACCTCCATCTTGCAGCAGGAGAAGAGAGTAGATGGTAAGTTCACCCAGTAACATCGCATAGCATAATCCTAACCGATGATCCTCCCCTCGTCGCCCTGTGAGAGAGTGATCACCAGTTGTATCTGGCACTTGGAAGGGTGTGTTTTATTAAGTATCCGATTCTACTTGTCATAAGGTCAAGGTACAACTCCAAGTCGTCCTGTTACCGAAGATCACGGCTATTTGAATAGATTAACTTCCCTGCAGGGGTGCACCACATAACCCAACACGCTCGATCCCATTTGGCCGGACACACTTTCCTGGGTCATGCCCGGCCTCGGAAGATCAACACGTCGCAGCCCTACCTAGGCACAACAGAGAGGTCAGCATGCCGGTCTAAATCCTATGGCGCAGGGGTCTGGGCCCATCGCCCTTTGCACACCTGCACGTTGCGAACGCGGCAAGAAGCAGACCTAGCCTAGCAGGCGTTCCAGTCCAATCCGGCGCGCGCCACTCAGTTGCTGATGTCACGAAGGCTTCGGCTGATACCACAACGTCGAGTGCCCATAACTGTCCCCGCGTAGATGGTTAGTGCGTATAGGCCAGTAGCCAGACTCAGATCAAATACCAAGATCTCATTAAACATGTTATCTTGAAGACACCGCGAACGCCGACCAGGGCCAGGCCCACCTCTCTCCTAGGTGGTCTCAACCTGCCCTGTCGCTCCGCCACAAAGATCCACCTAGAGGGCCGTCGGGACAAAGGTCCTTTCAGCCCCCACTCCGTGAATCACTCGCGGGTACTCCTCGAGCCAACCCGACTTTAGTCATCACATGTATCATGTATAAAGTATAGGTATATACCCATGATCAACTCCCGAGTGATCACGACCCGATAGTATAGCATGGCAGACGGACAAGAATGTATGGCCACTGATGATAAACTAGAATCCTATACTAAGCATTTAGGATTGCAGGTAAGGTATCAACAGTTGTAGCAACAATGACAGGCTATGCATCAGGATAGGATTAACGGAAAGCAATAACATGCTACACTACTCGAATGCAAGCAATATAGAGGAGAGTAGGCGATATCTGGTGATCAAGGGGGGGGGGCTTGTCTGGTTGCTCTGGCAAGAGAGAGTGGTCGTCAACACCGTAGTCGTACTGGGTAGCAGCGGCGTCGGTCTCGGTGTTTAGCGAGAGAAGAGGGGGAAGAAACAATAAATATAATGCAAACAAATGCATGGCGATGCATGACATGACAAAGTGTGATACTAGGTGTGCCCTAACGCGGTACGAGGTGGTACCGGTGAAGGGGGAAACATCCGGGAAAGTATTCCCGATGTTTCGCGTTTTCGGACAGAGGAGCTGGAGGGGGAAACTTGCGTGTTTGCTATGCTAGGGATGCGTGGTGGGCGAACGGGCTGCGGATCCGGATTCGTCTCATCGTTCTGAGCAACTTTCATGTTGAAAATAATTTAATCCGAGTTACGGATTAAAAGATATGATTTTCTAAAGATTTTATTAATTTCTGGAATTATTTTTAATTCGAAAATAATGGCTAAATTGCTAGGTGCACCCAGCACAGTGTACACAAAAGTGTACCCAGTGACTGACAGGTGGGCCAGAGGGACCCACTTGACCAGTCAACGTTTGACTGGTCAACAGGGGTGGGACCCCCCTGTCATTGACTGTTTTAGTTAATTAGGGATTAGGCTAATCAAACTACTATTTAATTAAACTAACAGATTAATTAGATTAATTAACTAGGATTAATTAACTGAATTAATTTAATTAGTTAATTAATTAACTTTACTTATTTGTTTATTTATTATTTTTTATTCCCTTTTTTAAAATCCTTTTTCTTTTTTTTGGAAATGTTCTGTGGGGTGGGGCCCATATGTCATTGGCCCGGGGCCTTAGCGGGCGCTGGCGCTAGCGGTTAACGGGGCGGGCACCCGAACGAGGGGCGAACCGGGCCGCATCGAGGGACACGGGCGCCAGGGTAGGGCTCGCCGGCCGGCCGTTTCCAGCGAAGGAAGCCGGCGCAGGAGGGGGTCGCCAGAGGCAGCAGCAGGCGCGTTGCGGCCTCACGCAAGGCGGCAGAGGCGAGGTGGTCGCCGGAGCGCGGCAAGAGGGAACGGGAGGGGCCGCGCCGCAAGCCGCGGCAGCTCGGTTGGGGCGACGGAGCCGCGGCAGCACGGCGAGGAGGAGGGCTGTGGGTCGGATGGCCGCCGGAGGAGGGGTGAAGCCAAGGGAGTGGAAGACGGAGGCGGAGTAGGGACTGGGCAGCGGGGCTCGTGGTGGGGGGACGGGGACGTCGCGACGGAGATGAAGCAGGCCGGTGAGGAGGCGGTCCTGCGAGGCA
>NC_041390.1:508923829-509044561 GCF_002162155.2 Triticum dicoccoides
GGGGGGGCGGCCGGCTGGGCCTGGTGGGTCGGCCCAGTTGGGCCACGGCCCAGGGGGGTCTTCTCCTTTTTTTGTTTTATGTTTGTTTTTTCCTTTTATTTACTTTGCTTTTCTGTTTTATTTAATTTTAATATATTTAGACATTTTCTAAAAGGGGGTTTGTTGCACAATAATTACCTAGGCATTTAACTGCACACTTCGAACATTTTAATTTAATATTTTGAAAACTTTTATCGTTTATCTTGAATTTGAATTTTGAATTCGAACGGGGTTGAATCATCACGAGATTAACAATGGTAATCGTGGTGATGTGGCATTGTTAGCAGAGATTACTGTAGCTTAAATATTCGGGCATCACAACCCGCCTCCCTGTGGGCTTGGCGGGTAGAGAGCCCTTTGAGCCGTTCGTTTGCAGTGGCTTGCTGCGATGACCTCTTGGGGCCTATACGCGTCATCCGATCTACCTGGACGATGTGCGCCTGGGTGACCAGACTTAGTAGTCCATGATGGGTGGACCACGGGGGCACGCCTAGGGCCACCATCCTTGGGCGACGTTGGGCGCACCCACGTCGGCACTATCGCGCGCTGCCCTCGCACAAATAGCGTGGCCAGACCTGCGTGTCAGCGTCTTCAGTCCTTGTCGTGCTGGTCTGGTTGTGCCACCGGGGGTGCGTTGCGGTCGCAGCACCGGTCACGCGTGGGCCTTTTCGGGCTGTTTCGTTTGCCCCATGCGGGTACGCGTGTGGCTCGCGTGTTGCAACACCTGGGTGCACCGACGCTGCATCAAGTTGGCTATGCGAGGGGTCGTCCTGCTGGCTGTGTCAAGCTACTTTGCGCGTATGAGTCGGGCCCACGTGTGTGCCTGGCTCGGGTCGGAATAGCTTGTCCAACAAACTTGAGGAGAATTTCCTTCCCTTCACCAGATAACAATTTTTCCTTTCATCCACTAATTTTTGTAATAATTTGATCAATCAGGAAATAAAAGCAGGCGCTTTGTTCGTACCCACATTCGCTGGTAAACCCTAATACTTGTCATTAAGGGATTCAGTCATAATATTCAAAAATGTGCAGATTTGTGCATTGTCATTCACTTTCGTATTAGGACTAAAAACGGTGCTTGAGTTCTCTACGCTCATCATCTGTCCCGAGGAAGCACAATAAGAATCCAACGCTGCTTTCAAAGCATCTGGTTCATGGCATTAGCTCTCACGAGGATCAGTGAATCATCAGCAAAGAGAAAATTAGAAATCACCGGAGCATCTCTACCGACTTTTACCGGATAAAATCCATTCTCCTCCGCATTAGCCAAAAGGGCAATCAGGCCCTGGGTACACGACAAGAATAAGTAGGGAGATAGAGGGTCCCCTGCCCTGATCCTCTCGTAGGTATAAAAACTCTATGTTTCTTCACCATTAAAACAGACTCGGTATTCCACGGTGGAAACACACACACTGCATAATTAAAGTCACTCAATCCTCCAGAAAGTCGGATTTTAACAAAATTTCTTTTCTTTGTATGTGTGGTAGCGAAAGGAGCCCAGTTTAAGAGCATCTGCAGCCGCGTCCCCAACAGGTCCTTCCCAGACGTTTTCTTCACATCGGCGCCTAAAAATCGGCCCAGTTGCACCCCTAGAACCTCGTTTTTCGTCGGTTTGGGTCGAAACTGGCGCCGGCAGATCCAGGCCGAACCCGGCGCCCGGGGGCGCCGGGGAGAGACGTTTTGGCGCAAAAGCGGAAGGACCCGCCGAGTCAGCGACACGCCACTTCGTCGCCCTCATCACCTCGGTTCCTGCGGGAATCAATGCGAAGGCTGCCGCGCCGGTCAGCCTCCATTGATGCCTCACGGGCGGCGCAGTGAACGCGCCGCGACGCGCGTCCAGCCACGCGTCGCCCGGCATGCAGCCCGTCGCCGCCCAGCTACGGCTATAAAAGGTGACCTCCCCGTCGGTGGACGTCACAGCTCTCATTTTGCCCCCTCTCCGGCACAGAAAGCAGAACTCTCCCCTCTTCCCGCTGACGAGAAAGATGGCCGAGAGGTACCCAGGCAACGGCACGGCGGTGAACAGCTTCGGCCGCCACCACCTCCAAGAGGCGGAGGCGCGGCTGTTGTACGAGGCGGATTACCCGGCGCCCCCGGACATGCGGGTGCCGGAGACGTGAAGGCTGAGCGTCGGCGACGTCCCGATGCCACCGGTGCCCGAAGGGGCGGGGCGGCGGGCCGAGATCGCTCGCATTCTCTCGTCCCTGACGAAGGAAAAGCGGAATGAGCCACACTACGCCACCGACACCCACGGCCTCTGGATCATGTACTTCCAGCGCCGTCGCGAGGAGCAGATCGCCTCCACCAACGGTGTCATCCCGCGGGGCCGCCACAACGCCGACGGGCGGTGCGAGTGGTGGGGCGTTCAGGTCGCACCCTCGAGGCCGTCGTCGACCACATCGAGACCGGCAACGTGCCGTGCCTTGAGTACCCGGAGTGGCCGTCCTTCTCTCGCCGCCGTGGTTGCTCTTGGACGCCGTGGCGGATGGAGCCGGGGTCGTCCTCGTCGTCGGGCTCCGGCTTGCCGGCCGCGCTCCGCCCCGTTAAACCTGAGACGGAGGAGACACCGCTCGGGCACCGAAACCGCAGCGGCGCCCCTCGTCATCAACGAGGCTGCCCGGTCCTCCTCACGCGGATCCTACCGCCTGGTCCGGCCGAAGCCGGAGCCGGGGCTGCTCCCGATGAAGCCGGAGCACGCCGAGATGGCAGCCCCCGACGACGAGTCCGCCCTCAAGTGGGCGAAGGAGGACTACGTCCAGTAGCAGGTACGCCGCCAGCGTCGGGCATACGCGGAGTTCCAGGCCTGGCGCCGCGGCCGCGAGGAGGGCGGCGTCATCGTCCTCGACAGCGACGAGGAGGGCGAGGCCGGGCCATCCAGCGCACCCCCGCGCCTCGGCAACCTGGGTCAGGGCTGCAGCAGGAACGACGCCGGCCCAAGCCAGCCGCGCGATGATGACGGCGGCGATGACTACACCCGCTTCTACTGGCTCCTCGGTATGTAGACGACGGCGACGACGGCGACAGTGGCGGCTAGGCGTAGTTTGGCGTAGTTCAGGCGTAGTTTGCATGGGTTCGTGTTTTTTTTACAAATTTCAATGAAGTTTCGTCAAGTTCGTGCAAAAATCGTTGAGTTTTCATATATTTTGTACGGAACATCGCCGAAACAGGGGCGACCTGTGGGCCGACGACTAGGAGCTAGGTCGTCCCCAAGGGCCAATCTAGCGCCGGCTCGTCCCCAGACGGTTCTTTTTCGATGTCTGGGGGCCGAACGGCCGGAGATGCTCTAAGAGCAACTCCAACGGGCCGACCCAAATGGACGGCGATTTTTTCCGCTTTTTGTCCTTTTGGGTCGGCCAGGCGGACACGGATGTCCGCTTCCGCATTTGGATCGGCGCGTGCGCCAAACGCTGAACTGAACCCATTTTGATGGCGCTAAAAAAATGAACGCATGCATATTAAAAAAGAGAAACAACATTAATTAAACATTAAAGCCGGCCACGAAGGCCGATGAGAGTCCACGCGTCCACATTTGCATTTAAAAAAAAACAGCCTAAACTATGAGGCGGCGCGCTGCCCTAGGCATCATGGTCGTCCTTGGGGTTCGTGAGGTCGATGAGTGTGGGCGCCGGCCTCGGCCTAGGTAAACGCCGTGTTCTAGAGCACCGTCATGTCGGGCAGTGCCGGCGTAGGCAGTGCCGGCGCGGGGGGGTGTGTGGCCGCCTGTACAGCCGCGGCCTGGCGCGCCTCCTCCTCGGCCTCGCGCCGCTCCTCCTCGAGATCTGATATGTCTCCAACGTATCTATAATTTTTGATTGCTCCATGCTATATTATCTACTGTTTTGGACTATATTGGGCTTTATTTTCCACTTTTATATTATTTCTGGGACTAACCTATTAACTGGAGGCCCAGCCCAGAATTGCTGTTTTTTTGCCTATTTCAATGTTTCGAAGAAACGGAATATCAAACGGAATGAAACCTTCGGGAACGTGATTTTCTCACCGAACGTGATTTAGGAGACTTGGACCCTACGCCAAGGCATCAGAGAGGTGGTCACGAGGGTGGGGGCGCCCTCCTACGGCGCGCCCCCTGCCTCGTGGGCCCCTCGGTGCTCCACCGACATACTCCTTCCTCCTATGTATACCTACGTACCCCCAAACGATCAGAACGGGAGCCATAAACCTAATTCCACTGCCGCAACTTTCTGTATCCACGAGATCCCATCTTGGGGCCTGTTCCGGAGCTCCGCCGGAGAGGGCCGTCATCATGGAGGGCTTCTACATCATCATAGCCCCTCCGATGAAGTGTGAGTAGTTTACCTCAGACCTTCGGGTCCATAGTTAGTAGCTAGATGGCTTCTTCTCTCTTTTTGGATCTCAATACAAAGTTCTCCCCCTCTCTTGTGGAAATCTATTCGATGTAATCTTCTTTTTGCGGTGTGTTTGTTGAGACCGATGAATTGTGGGTTTATGATCAAGTCTATCTATGAATAATATTTGAATCTTCTCTAAATTCTTTTATGTATGATTGGTTATCTTTGCAAGTCTCTTCAAATTATCCATTTGGTTTGGCCAACTAGATTGGTAGTTCTTGCCATGGGAGAAGTGCTTAGCTTTGGGTTCGATCTTGCGGTGTCCTTTCCCAGTGACAGAAGGGGCAGCAAGGCACGTATTGTATCGTTGCCATCGAGGATAACAAGATGGAGTTTATTTCATATTGCATGAATTTATCTCTCTACATCATGTCATCTTGCTTAAGGCATTACTCTGTTTTTAACTTAATACTCTAGATGCATGCTGGATAGCGGTCGATGAGTGGAGTAATAGTAATAGATGCAGAATCGTTTCGGTCTACTTGTCACGGACGTGATGCTTATATACATGATCATGCCTAGATATTCTCATAACTATGCTCAATTCTGTCAATTGCTCAACAGTAATTTGTTCACCCACCGTAGAATACTAATGCCCTTGAGAGAAGCCACTAGTGAAACCTATGGCCCCCGGGTCTATTCTCATCATATTAATCTCCATCACTTTAATATTGTTTTGCTTTTTACTTTGCCTTTACTTTTCACTTTGCATCTTTATACCAAAAATACCAAAAAATATTATATCTATCAGATCTCACTCTCGTAAGTGACCGTGAAGGGATTGACAACCCCTAATCGCGTTGGTTGCAAGTAGCATCATTTTGTGTAGGTACGAGGGACTTGAGCGTGGCGTCCTACTGGATTGATACCTTGGTTCTCAAAAACTGAGGAAAATACTTACGCTACTTTGCTGCATCATCCCTTCCTCTTCGGGGAAAACCAACGCAAGCTCAAGAGGTAGCAAGAAGGATTTCTGGCGCCGTTGCCGGGGAGTCTACGCAAAAAGTCAACATACCAAGTACCCATCACAATCCCTATCTCTCGCATTACATTATTTGCCATTTGCCTCTTGTTTTCCTCTCCCCCACTTCACCCTTGCCGTTTTATTCGCCCTCTCTCTCTATCCTCCCTGTCTTTTCCGCTTGCCTTTTTGTTTGCCCGTGTGTTGGATTGCTTGTTTGTCGCGATGGCTCAAGATACTACCAAATTGTGTGACTTCACCAATACCAATAATAATGATTTCCTTAGCACTCCGATTGCTTCTCTTGCCAATACTGAATCTTGTGAAATCAATACACTTTGTTGAATCTTGTTATGAAAGATCAATTCGCCGGCCTTCCTAGTGAAGATGCCGCTACTCATCTGAATAGCTTCGTTGATTTATGTGATATGCAAAAGAAAAAAGATGTCGATAATTATGTCGTTAAATTGAAGCTATTTTCTTTTTCGCTTAGAGATCGTGCTAAAGCTTGGTTTTCGTCTTTGCCTAAAAATAGTATTGATTCTTGGAACAAGTGCAAAGATGATTTTATCTCTAAGTATTTCCCTCCCGCTAAGATCATCTCTCTTAGAAACGATATTATGAACTTTAAGCAACTTGATCATGAACATGTTGCACAAGCTTGGGAGAGAATGAAATTAATGATACATAATTTCCCTACTCATGGTTTGAATTTGTGGATGATTATCCAAATTTTTTATGCCGGATTGAATTTTGCTTCTAGAAATCTTTTAGATTCGGCCGCGGGAGGCACTTTTATGGAAATCACTTTAGGAGATGCTACTAAACTCCTAGATAATATTATGGTTAATTATTCTCAATGGCATACTGAAAGATCTTCTAATAAAAAATTGCATGCGATAGAAGAAATCAATGTTTTGAGTGGAAAGATGGATGAACTTATAAAATTATTTGCTACTAAGAGTGTTTCTTCTGATCCTAATAATATGCCTTTGTCTACTTTGATTGAGAATAACAATGAATCTATGGATGTGAATTTTGTTGGTAGGAATAATTTTGGTAACAACGCCTATAGAGGGAATTTTAATCCTAGGCCATATCCTAGTAATCCTTCTAATAATTATGGGAATTCCTACAACAACTCTTATGGGAATTATAATAAGATGCCCTCTGAATTTGAGAATAGTGTTAAAGAGTTTATGAATTCACAAAAGAATTTTAATGCTTTGCTTGAAGAGAAATTGCTTAAAGTTGATGATTTGGCTAGGAACATTGATAGAATTTCTCTTGAGGTTGATTCTTTAAAGCTTAGATCTATTCCTCCTAAGCATGATATCAATGAGTCTCTCAAAGCCATGAGAAATTCCATTGATGAGTGCAAGGAAAGAACCGCTAGGATGCGTGCTTCCAAAGATGCCTTTATTAAAGCGTGTTCTTCCAATTCCTATGAAAATCAAGATGAAGATCTAAAAGTTATTGATGTGTCCCCTATTAAATCTTTGTTTTGCAATATGAATCTTGATGAAACTGAATATGATCTTCCTTTACCTAGAAGGCGTTCTAAAAATTCAGAGTATTTAGATCTTTATGATGATATTGATGAAAGAAATAAAAATCTAGATGTTGCTAAACCCACTATGTTGGATTTCAAGAAATTTAATTATGAAAGTTGCTCTTTAATTGATTGTATTTCCTTGTTGCAATCCGTGCTAAATTCTTCACATGCTTATAGTCAAAAGAAAGCCTTCACCGAACATATTGTTGATGCCTTGATGCAATCTTATGAAGAAAAACTTGAGTTTAAAGTTTCTATCCCTAGAAAACTCTATGATAAGTGGGAACCCACTATTAAAATTAAAATTAAAGATCATGAGTTTTATGCTTTGTGTGATTTGGGTGCTAGTGTCTCTACTATTCCCAAGACTTTGTGTGATTTGCTAGATTTCCGTAATTTTGATGATTGCTCCCTAAACTTGCATCTTGCGGATTCTACTATTAAGAAACCTATGAGAAGGATTAATGATGTTCTTATTGTTGCAAATAGGAATTATGTGCCCGTAGATTTCATTGTTCTTGATATAGATTGCAATCCTTCTTGCCCTATTATTCTTGGTAGACCTTTCCTTAGAACGGTTGGTGCGATTATTGATATGAAGGAAGAGAATATTAGATTTCAATTTCCATTAAAAAGGGAATGGAACACTTTCCAAGAAAGAAAATAAAATTTCCATATGAAACTATCATGAGAGCCACTTATGGATTGCCTACCAAAGATGGCAATACCTAGATCTATCCTCGCTTTTATGCCTAGCTAGGGGCGTTAAACAATAGCGCTTGTTGGGAGGCAACCGGATTTTATTTTTCCTTGATTTTTGCTCCTGATTAGTAATAAATAAATTATTTAGCCTCTGTTTTGGTTGTATTTTTTGTGTTTAATTAGTGTTTGTGCCAAGTAGAACCGTTGGGAAGACTTGGGGAAATTCTTGTTGAACTTGCTGTAAAAAACAGAAACTTTAGCGCTCACGAGAACTGCTGTCATTTTCATTTCAAGAGTGCTATTTAGTTAATTCTTTTTGAAGATGATTAACATATAAATTACTCACGTCCAGAAATTTATTTTAGAATTTTTGGGGTTCCAGATCTTGCGCTATCTACAGATTACTACAGACTGTTCTGTTTTTGACAGATTCTGTTTTTCGTGTGTTGTTTGCTTATTTTGATGAATCTATGGTTAGTAAAATAGTTTATAATCCATAGAAAAGTTGGAATACAGTAGGTTTAACACCAATATAAATAACGAATGAGTTCATTACAGTACCTTGAAGTGGTCTTTTGTTTTCTTTCGCCAATGGAGCTCACGAGTTTTCTACTTTAAGTTTTGTGTTGTGAAGTTTTCAAGTTTTGGGTGAATTCTTTTGATGGATTATGGAACAAGGAGTGGAAAGAGCCTAAGCTTGGGGATGCCCATGGCACCCCCAAGATAATCCAAGGACACCAAGAAGTCAAAGCTTGGGGATGCCCCGGAAGGCATCCCCTCTTTCGTCCATTTCCATCGGTAATTACTTGGAGCTATATTTTTGTTCACCAACATGATATGTGTTTTGCTTGGAGCGTCTTGTATTATTTGTGTCTTTGTGTCTTAGTATGCCACAATCATCCTTACTGTACACACCTTTTGAGAGAGCCATACATGAATTAGAATTTGATAGAATACTCTATGTGCTTCACTTATATTTTTGAGCTATGTAGTTTTGCTCTATATGCTTCACTTATATCTTTTTGAGCTAAGTAGTTTTGCTCTATGTGCTTCACTTATATCTTTTGAGCGTTATAATTTTGCTCTATGTGCTTCACTTAGATCTTTTAGAGCACGGTGGTGGATTTGTTTTAAAGAAACTATTGATCTCTCATGCTTCACTTAAATTATTTTGAGAGTCTTAATAGCATGGTAATTTGCTTAATAATAATATGCTTGGTATTCAAGATTTGTGAAATTTTCTTTTGAGTGTGTTGAATACTAAGAAAATATTGAAGCATGATAATTGTTTTGAGATATGGAGGTGACAATATTAAAGTTATGCTAGTTGAGTAGTTATGAATTTAAAGAATACTTGTGTTAAAGTTTGTGATTCCCGTAGCATGCACGTATGGTGAACCGTTATGTGATGAAGTCGGAGCATGACTTATTTATTGATTGTCTTCCTTATGAGTGGCGGTCGGGGACGAGCGATGGTCTTTTCCTACCAATCTATCCCCCTAGGAGCATGCGCGTAATACTTTGCTTTGATAACTTCTAGATTTTTGCAATAAGTATATGAGTTCTTTATGACTAATGTTGAGTCCATGGATTGTACGCACTCTCACCCTTCCACTTTGCTAGCCTCTCTAATACCGCGCACCTTTCGCCGGTATCATACACCTACCATATACTTTCCTCAAAACAGCCATCATACCTACCTATTATAGCATTTTCATAGCCATTCCGAGATATGTTGCCATGCAACTTTCCACCATCTAGTTCGTCATGACACATTTATCATCGTCATATTGCCTAGCATGATCATGTAATTGACATAGTATTTGTGGCAAAGCCACCGTTCATAATTTTTTCATACTTGTCACTCTTGATTCATTGCATATCCTGGTACAGCGTCAGATGCATCCATATAGAGTCATACTTTGTTTTAGAATCGAGTTGTAATCATTGAGTTGTAAACAAATAAAAGTGTGATGATCATCATTTAATAGAGCATTGTCCCAAAAAAGAGAAAGGCCAAAGAAAAAAAGAAGGCCCAAAAAGGGACAATGCTACTATCCTTTTACCACACTTGTGCTTCAAAGTAGCACCATGATCTTCATAGTAGAGAGTCTCTCATGTTATCACTTTCATATACTAGTGGGAATTTTACATTATAGAACTTGGCTTGTATATTCCAAGGATGGGCTTCCTCAAATTGCCCTAGGTCTTCATGAGCAAGCAAGTTGGATGCACACCCACTTAATTTCTTTTTGAGCTTTCATATACTTATAGCTCTAGTGCATCCGTTGCATGGCAATCCCTACTCACTCACATTGATATCTATTGATGGGCATCTCCATAGCCCGTTAATACGCCTAGTTGATGTGAGACTATCTTCCCCTCTTTTTTGTCTTCTCCACAACCACCATTCTATTCCACCTATAGTGCTATATCCATGGCTCACACTCATGTATTGCGTGAAGATTGAAAAAGTTTTGAAAAAGTTAGAGTATGAAACAATTGCTTGGCTTGTCATCGGGGTTGTGCATGATTTAAATACTTTGTGTGGTGAAGATAGAGCATAGCCAGACTATATGATTTTGTAGGGACAACTTTCTTTTGGCCATGTTACTTTGAGAAAACATAATTGCTTTGTTGGTTTGCTTGAAGTATTATTATTCTTTATGTCAATATGAACTTTTGTCTTGAATCTTCTTAATCTGAATATTCATACCACAATTAAGAAGATTTGCATTGAAATTATGCCAAGTAGCACTCAGCATCAAAAATTCTCTTTTTATCATTTACCTACTCGAGGACAAGCAGTAATTAAGCTTGGGGATGCCTGATACGTCTCCAACGTATCTATAATTTTTGATTGCTCCATGCTATATTATCTACTGTTTTGGACTATATTGGACTTTATTTTCCACTTTTATATTATTTTTGGGACTAACGTATTAACCGAAGGCCCAACCCAGAATTGCTGTTTTTTTTGCCTATTTCAGTGTTTCGAAGAAACGGAATATCAAACGGAGTCCAAACGGAATGAAACCTTCAGGAACGTGATTTTCTCACCGAACGTGATCCAAGAGACTTGGACCCTACGTCAAGGCATCAAAGAGGCGGTCACAAGGGTGGGGGGCGCGCCCCCTGCCTCGTGGGCCCCTCGGTGCTCCACCGACGTACTCCTTCCTCCTATATATACCTACGTACCCCCAAACGATTAGAACGGGAGCCAAAAACCTAATTCCACCGCCGCAACTTTCTGTATCCACGAGATCCCATCTTGGGGCCTGTTCCGGAGCTCCACCGGAGAGGGCCGTCATTACGGAGGGCTTCTACATCATCATAGCCCCTCCGATGAAGTGTGAGTAGTTTACCTCAGACCTTCAGGTCCATAGTTAGTAGCTAGATGGCTTCTTCTCTCTTTTTGGATCTCAATACAAAGTTCTCCCCCTCTCTTGTGGAGATCTATTCGATGTAATCTTCTTTTTGCGGTGTGTTTGTTGAGACCGATGAATTGTAGGTTTATGATCAAGTCTATCTATGAATAATATTTGAATCTTCTCTCAATTCTTTTATTTATAATTGGTTATCTTTGCAAGTCTCTTCGAATTATCCGTTTGGTTTGGCCAACTAGATTGGTAGTTCTTGCCATGGGAGAAGTGCTTAGCTTCGGGTTCGATCTTGCGGTGTCCTTTCTGAAAGAACATGCGGTGCCCCCATGTTTGGTTTTGGTAATTGATGACAATCTCTATGGACTAATGGTTGCCTTGAGTTATATTTGAAGGTTTTGTCCATAGGCTTTTCTTGAAGTACATGTGTTGGTTTCAAGGAGAGTTTGTGTTGACCAAGGTGCTATTAAGGAATTATCCAAAGCTTGGTCATGTGAGAGTTGAGCTTATTGCAAGCATGTCTTGAAGAAGAAGATTGTGTGATCATTCATGTTTACCTTCAAGACATCATCCAAATGAAGAGAGTTGGAAAGATTCAAGGTTGATCAAGACTAAGTCAAGAGTGAATCAAGTTGATCAACTCACAAAGCGTAGAAGATGTACCGAGAGGGATCAAGTGATCCCATGGTTTGGTAAGCATTGTCCATTGTGCTTTGTGTACTAACCCATGGTCTATGTGTTAGTTCTGCATGGGGTTAGGTACGTGTTCATGGGCTTGAGTCAAGAGGAAGATATCACTCAACCCATGGAGATGATGACATCAAGTGGTGATCGTCATCAAGATTGCCGTGTGCAAGTTCAAGTGGATCCTCGCGAAGAGATCAAGTGCTTGAAGCTTGCCGTCCATTGTGGTGACAATGGACTTGTGAAGATGTGCCGAAGAGTGGCTCACCCATAGTGGACTATGGGGGAGCAATCATCTAGTCTTCATCGAGCCAACGCAATCAAGAAAGGTGGTCCAACTTGAGGGAGTCAAGATCGTCATCATCTAGCTCAAGTGGACCATGTGCAAGGCAAAGGTTTGCCCTTGATAGGTTTTCTATTTTACCGGTCTCATGATGGTAGTTTGGAGACCGGGTTATAGGAACATTTGTCGTACTATCAAGGGGGGCTCTCAAGTTGGTAGCTTGATCGTATCGTTAGTAGAGAGCTCAAACCATTGCATCCTTGCATCATCTTTCTTGGTTCTTGTTGGTTCTATTCGTGAGTCTTAGAGCTTATGGTCATCTTGATGACAAGCTTGAGTTCATCGAAAACGGAGTTCGCATGCATCTTCTATGATGTTTTCGGTGTTGGAGGTTTTACCGGTCTTTTCCGAGGAAGGGTTCTCACCATTTTCTTATGGGCTTTTTCTCATTTGCTTCTTATTGATATTTCTTTGAATATTGTGTTAGCCCTTGTTGCTAGCTTTCCAACAAACTAGGTTTCATCGAATTCGGAGCCCGTTTGCAGAAGTTGTGGCAGTTTTGGTGTTCTGAAAAGGCTGCAGCGGTACTACCGCGAATTGGAGTGGATGTAATTTTTTACTACCACTCCAGAGCGGTACTACCGCGGCTCCTACAACGGTAGTACCACTCCGGACCAAAAACTCATCCCAAGTCTTGCGGTGGTAGGCCCGGATGTATTTTTTTAGTACCGCTCGCAAGCAGTAGTACCGCTACCATCTGCGGTAGTACCGTGAGGTCGAGCGGTAGTACCGTGAGGACGAGCGGTAGTACCGCTCCGGCGGTTCTACTGGCCTTTTGCTTCCTCGCTGTTGTTTTTCAAAGGGGTAGTACTGCTCCTTGGAGCGGTAGTACCGCTCTGTGCGGGCTGTGAGCATAACGGTTGGATTTTTCCCCACCTATAAAAGCAGGTCCTCTTCCCCAATGAACCTTATCTTTTGAGCTCGTGTTCTTCCCCCATTGTTGACCTTCTTCGAGCTTGCTAACTCTCAATCCCTCCATGGATTCTTGCTAGTTTTTGAGGGAAAAGAGAGAGGAGATCTAGATCCACATTTCCACCAATCACTTTCTCCTCTATGTGAGGGGAACCCCTTGGATCTAGATCTTGGAGTTCTTGGTGTTCTCCTTCTTGTTCTTCCTCTCATTTTCCTCCCTAGCATTAGTTGCTTCGGTGGGATTTGAGAGAGAAGGACTTGGGCACTTCATGTGCCCTTGCCATTTCATTTGGTACATCGGTTTGAGTTCTCCACGGGATACGTGGAAGTGACGTTTGAGAAGCATATTACTCTTGGGTGTTTGGGCACCCTAGAGCTTGTTCCTCTTGGGTGCCTTGGCACCCTAGACGGTTGGTGTTGTTCGGAGCTCAATCATTGTGGTGTAAAGCTCTGGGCAAGCGTCGGGCTCTCCAATTAGGTTGTGGAGATCGCCCCGAGCAATTTGACGGGTACCGGTGACCGCCCCCAAGGGTTGCCAAAGTGTACGGGTTCGGTGACCGCCCCCAAGGGTTGCCATTTGTACGGGTTCGGTGACCGCCCTCAAGGGTCCCTTAGTGGAATCACAGCATCTTGCATTGTGTGAGGGCGTGAGAAGATTACGGTGGCCCTAGTGGCTTCTTGGGGAGCATTCTGCCTCCACACCGCTCCAAACGGAGATTAGCATCCGCAAGGGTGTGAACTTCGAGATACATTGTCGTCTCCGCGTGCCTCAGTTATCTCTTACCCGAGCCCTTTACTTATGCACTTTACTTTGTGATAGCCGTATTGTTTCTTGTCATACATCTTGCTATCACATAGTTGTTTATCTTGCTTAGTATAAGTTGTTGGTGCACATAGGTGAGCCTAGTTGTTGTAGGTTTTGTGTTTGACAAATTAACCGCTAGGTTTATTCCGCATTTGTTCAAGCCTAAACCGTAATTATTTTAAAGCGCCTATTCACCCCCCCTCTAGGTGACATCCACGATCTTTCAATTGGTATCAGAGCCTCGTCTCTCTTTGTCAGGCTTAACCGCCTAGAGAGTAAAGATGTCGACTAGAGGATTAGGATTCTCTGACACTCTTAGTTTTGATGGCACAAATTTTGATGTTTGGGTAATTCGCATGCTTAATCTCTTTAGGGTCATGGACCCAAATTTAGAGCAAATTGTAGATATGGGTTTTTCTCCTCCAAAGGATTCCCAAAGATTATCTTTAGAGGATGAGAGAAACTCTTATCTCAATGCTCAAGCTTCTAATGTGCTTTTCGATGCTTTGAGCAATGTATTTATATTTCAACTCACGCCGTTCCGGGATGCTCATGAGTTGTGGACAAAGCTTCAAGATAAATATGGTGTGTCCAAGTTTTGTGGGGATGATTGTTCTCCCTCCACATCCGGCCGTATAGTCTTCTCAACTTCTTCTACTTCACCTACATGTGGTTTGCCACAAGGTAATGATATGGTGAGTAGTGTTGGTCATTGCAATGATGATAGTATGCTTATTGTGGATGATCCTTCATCACTATCTTATTGCAATGCTTCTTCTTTGGACTTTAACACTTCGAGCACCATACATGTTTCACATGCTTGTGTTGATAGTCCGTGCATATCTTGTAGAAATTGTTTGACTAAATCTTATGATGATATGCTTGCTATATCTTGTTGCCATGATAAAAATGCTTGTATTTGCTCGAGTTGTGGTGCTAACAATGTAGAGGAAACCCAACACTCCATGGAACAATATGTGGTTTTAAATGGTGCTTCAAGGGATCCTACATCATTATCTATTGCTTTTTGCCTTATGGCTAAGGCTTCAAAGGTATCTCCTACTTTGAAACCCAATATGTCTCTTGATGATGATGTTGATTCTAATGATGATAAGGATAATGATAAAGAGAATGATAATGTTGCCTCCTTAAAAATTAAGGGGGAAATGTTTTTTAAAGCTCTTAATAAAAATAAAATTGCTCGTTCCAACTTCATGGAAATCATGTCCATTGCCATTGAGGGCAAGAAATATATTGATGAGTTAGAATCTCGTCTTGAGGAGCATGAGGTCACCATTGATAAAATGGAAGGTCATGAGCGTGATTATGCTAATGAGATCGCGGACCTCTCCCAAGCTCTCGAACTTGAACAAACCACCAAGGAATATCTTGAGGAAACTTTTGCTCTAGAATTATCTAGAGTGAGGGAATCTCGTGATAGAGCTCTTGAGGTGGCCAATGATTTTGAAATTAAAAATGAGGAGCTTGAAGTTGCACATGCTAAACTCCTTGAGGACTTTGAGCACCTTGAAAATGGCTCAAGGGTCATTAAGAGTGAGCTCATCAAACTAACCGAGTCTCATGCTCAACTTAAAGCTTCGTATTCAAAAGAGCTTTCCAAGGTGTCCTCTCCTCTTGTTGTTAATGATGATGCTTGTGCTACTAACTCTATCTCTTGTGAAGCATCCATTTTGAAGGAGAATGTTGAGCTAAGGGCTCAACTTGAGTTGCTATCTAGCAATTATGGGATGTTGGAAGAAAATCATGTAAAGCTCACAAGCTCTCATGATGATCTTATAGTATCCCATAATGTGCTAAAGTTAGCTCATGAGGCCATTCTTGCTAAGGTAACATCTAGTGAGCCTCATGTGGATACTAGCACTACTTTTATTCAAAATGCTATATTGCCTTGTGCTAGTCCTCGCGATTCATCCATGCATAACATTGGTACATCTTGTGATGAATTGCTTTCCTTGCCCTGTTGCTCTAACGATGAAGCTTATACTTCCTCTAGTACTTGTGTTGAGACTAACCATGTAGAGGAAATCAAAGAGCTCAAGGCCCAAGTCACTTCTTTGAAGAAAGACTTGGAAAAGAGTCATGAAGGGAAATCCACACTCAACAATATCTTGAGTGTGCAAAAATATCCCAATGACAAAGGTGGACTTGGATTCAACTCCAATAAGAAGAAGAAGTCCAAGATGATCAAGAAGAAGGGCCAATAACAAGTCAAGAATTCGGCCAAGATTATTTGCTTCAAGTGCAAAATTGAAGGGCATCATGTTAGATCTTGCCCATTGAAGAAGAAACCCGTTAGTGACAAGCAACAAGGGAAGCGGCCACAAGTTCATTCTCATGCTCAACCTCAAGTTGAAGAAAAGCCTCTTCCCAAGAATACTCAAGCTTATGCTTCTCAAGTTGAGAAATCAAGTGAGAAGAAAGTGAAGAGTAGATGTTGCTACCTATGTCGCGAGAAAGGTCACCTCGCCTCTTCATGCACTAGTGATAACTTATCCAACCCAATTATTATTGATGATATCTATTCTCTTGGGAAGGATAATGTTGGCAATGTCTTTGCCAAATTTGTTGGTGCTCAAAGTGGTGTCAAGAAAAGAACCATTTGGGTAGCCAAGCCTATTGTGACTAACCTCTTAGGACCCAACTTGGTTGGGGACCAACAAGCTCAAACTTGATCAATAGGTGATATTGGAGGTCATTGGAGACTTGGCTACATTATGAAGAATTAAGGGGACTTCATCATTCTTATTGTCTCAAGCCAAGTCATTCGGATTATCAAGTTTCTATCTTATATCCAATGTTCCTCCTTGCGGTAACTCGTGCTTAAAGTGTCTACATTAATAGTTACTTGCCCCTTTGCATGTTTGGTTTCGTTCCTTGCATGTGTTTGTATATGTTGTGCTTCCAACTTGATTATCTTGAGCAATCAAGTATGTGTGTGTTGGTTTGCATATCATGTACAAGTGTGTCGTTCGTTGAGCCTTTGTGCATCTTGGTCATATCTTAGTTGGCTCTTGTGAGAGATTAATGGAATATCCCATTGTGGGGGAGTGATGTGCTTTGTGCACCTCACAATCCTATAAATGTGTGTACATGAGGAATACCATCTAGTATTGATATTACAAGATTATCTAGTCGCTATGTGGTATGTCTTCTCATGTGAAATTCAAATTCTAAGTAGTCCATTAATTATCTCTTGTTGGATCCTTTAATTGCCTCTTCTCTATCTTTAATTGGTATCACATTATGGGGGAGTAATAAGCTATGTGTATATTACTAGCCTAGAAAATGTGTACATTTGAGATATTGTCATCTAGAGTTGATATTGTAAATTATCTTGTTCCTAGGTGGCATGTTAGCTCTATAAGTTGCAATTTCCTTTTTGGTTGGTGTGAAGATGATGTCGGATATCCTTGCTATCTACCACCGGGAATTATTTCCATTTACTTCTTGTCTTTTGACAATTGGTATTCACTTTTGTGGTAGAATTTATTGATCATATTTACATTGGCTTTTGCTTTTTATTTGCCTTTTCTCTTGCCAAGGATTGTATCAACTCCCTTTGTCTTCCATACCACTTGTGGATATTGTTTATTTCTTGATCTTGTCTAGTGTTTTCTAGATATAGTGAAAGTGGTGATCCCATCTCATGCATTTTATATTCAAATGCAATTTCTCTATAATGCACTAGTCTTGGGGGAGCTATCCTATTTTCTATAAAACACTCATCTTGTGATCCTTATCAAGTGCGTGTCGGTGGAAGGCAAGTCGTTTCTTTTGGGTACTTTGTGCTATCATGATCTTTGTAGAGAGCTTGGTTTTTTTGGAACCATCCTCTCTTTTGGGGGTTTGATATCTTTTATTTAGTGTGTATCATCGGATATCTCATTCCTCGATGTATCTATTATGGATATCCTCCAAGTGATGAGTTATTCATTTGGTACCTTTTCTTCACTTGTTTTTTTTCTTTGTCATTTGGTATCGGTTCGTGAAAGTCTTGAGCATGCATATTAACTTCATGTAGTTTCTTTGGCATGCTTTCTTTCTTTGACCCAATATATAGGGAACTCCACCAAGTCTCAAATTGGATGAGATGTGCATGAAGCTCATTTTCATATCTATATGCACATATTTATGTGGAGTTTGTACTATATATTGTTGGTTCTCTAACTCTTTGGTCCCAATGAGTTTGGGTACCATTTTGTTTGTGTTGTTGTTCTAGGAACAATTGGAGATGCATTGGATGCTCGGCTCACTCACAAGGAAGGTGGTGTCACCATGTGCTTATTGGACTCAAGCTAGGATGATCAATGAACTATCTACTACCTTCAATTGGTTTCTTCTACATCCTTCCAATGATATCTCGGTAACAAGTATCTATTCATGCATTCCTTTCTTGCATTCAACCTTGTGTAGGTTGCATCTTGGCATGATATTCATTCCATCTTGTGATACCTTGTTTCCTTTCTCAAGGCATCTCAACAATGATCTCATGTTGCTAGTTGTGATGTCTTTGATGGGTGTGTGGTAGGAATTCATTTATATACTATAAGACCATATCTAGCCATGTGCTATGCTTCCAAGCAAATATCTTATCGGTATATGTATGACTTCCTCTTGGATATCTTGTTCCTTCGTGTTGTAACTATTTCGGGTGTACATCCTTCTTTGTAGATATATATCAGCATGATCTTGTCTACCTAGAACCATATACACTTGAGAGAAATTACATCTCTAGATGATATCCTTTCTTTCACGTCCACCTTGTCTTTCTTATGTTATTTCTTTGGTGGCTCCGTGAAAGATTTTTCCTTGAGTGCGTATCGTATCTCATTGCATCTTGATGCTCTCTTGTGTGGTGAAGATTATTTTCCTCATGCTTATCTCTACGAGGCTTTTTCCATCTTAATTGGTATCCCTCGTCTTGATGAGGCTTTCATCTTCTATCTTCACCACGGGTTGTCACAAGCATAGGTTCTTTATATGCTTATTAGTTAGCTTGTGAACCCATTTGCTAGTTGTATGTGGGAATGATAGGCATTGCACCGTGTGCCTCATTCTTTCAATACTTTATTGATGCTTAATGCTACATTAGTCTTCTCAAGTGCATTGCCTTGACTCACACACATCATTTTGGTTGAGCCCATTCTTAAGTTGCCTCTTTTACTTGTTGCTCAACCATGTGTTTGTTGCAAGTACTAGGCTTTGTTTCCTATATGCTCACTTGCACTTGTTGTAAGTTTCTGTTGATTTTGGGGGAGCTATGATCCTATTTTTGCACTTTGTATCCAAATACAAAAATTCTTATGCGTGCACAAATCATGGGGAGCTACTCTAGTTTCCTTAGAACACTTCTTTGCTCTTACCATAATATCCTTTATTCATGTGGCTCGTAGGATCATTGGCCTAGTTGGTTCAATTGGTATCTTTTGATAGCTTGCTTCAATAGATATATTTTGATTGCTTGATTGCTTGTTTCTCTCTTTGTTATGTCTTTGTGGCATATCTTCCTTTTGCAATCTTTGGGCCTCAATATAGTTTGTCTTCCTCCAAGTATTTACCGTTGGATGTGTGTATTGCATTCCACTCTCTTGTTGAGAAATACACAATTTATGGAGGACCACAATCTATATTGGCCCTCTAAGCTTTTCACCCATTTTGGCAATCGATGCCAATGGGGGAGAAGTTTCAGAGAGTTTTGTGGAGAAGCTTTGGTTTATGTTTCCTTAGCTTTTGCATCTCATTCGCATGCATTATTGGTTGTTGCAGTGCATGGTGATGCATAATTCCTTGTATAAACTCTCTTGAAAGTTATTTTCATCAATTACCAAAATGGGGGAGATTGAAAGAACATGCGGTGCCCCCATGTTTGGTTTTGGTAATTGATGACAATCTCTATGGACTAATGGTTGCCTTGAGTTATATTTGAAGGTTTTGTCCATAGGCTTTTCTTGGAGTACATGTGTTTGTTTCAAGGAGAGTTTGTGTTGACCAAGGTGCTATTAAGGAATTATCCAAAGCTTGGTCATGTGAGAGTTGAGCTTATTGCAAGCATGTCTTGAAGAAGAAGATTGTGTGATCATTCATGTTTACCTTCAAGACATCATCCAAATGAAGAGAGTTGGAAAGATTCAAGGTTGATCAAGACTAAGTCAAGAGTGAATCAAGTTGATCAAGTGGATCATCGCGAAGAGATCAAGTGCTTGAAGCTTGCCGTCCATTGTGGTGACAATGGACTTGTGAAGATGTGTCGAAGAGTGGCTCACCCATAGTGGACTATGGGGGAGCAATCATCTAGTCTTCATCGAGCCAACGCAATCAAGAAAGGTGGTCCAACTTGAGGGAGTCAAGATCGTCATCATATAGCTCAAGTGGACCATGTGCAAGGCAAATGTTTGCCCTTGATAGGTTTTCTATTTTACCGGTCTCATGATGGTAGTTTGGAGACCGGGTTATAGGATCGTTTGCCGTACTATCAAGGGGGGCTCTCAAGTTGGTAGCTTGATCGTATCGTTATTAGAGAGCTCAAACCATTTCATCCTTGCATCATCTTTCTTGGTTCTTGTTTGGTTCTTTTCGTGAGTCTTAGAGCTTATGGTCATCTTGATGACAAGTTTGAGTTCATCGAAAACGGAGTTCACATGCATCTTCTATGATGTTTTCGGTATTGGAGGTTTTACTGGTCTTTTCCGAGGAAGGGTTCTCACCATTTTTATGGGCTTTTTATCATTTGCTTCTTATTGATATTTCTTTGAATATTGTGTTAGCCCTTGTCGCTAGCTTTCCAACAAATTTGGTTTCATCGAATTCGGAGTCCGTTTGCAAAAGTTGTGGCAGTTTTGGTGTTCTGAAAAGGTTGCAGCGGTACTACCGCGAATTGGAGCAGATGTAATTTTTTACTACCGCTCCAGAACAGTACTACCGCGGCTCCTACAGCGGTAGTACCGCTCCGGACCAAAAACTCGTCCCAAGTCTTGCGGTGGTAGGCCCGGATGTATTTTTTTAGTACCGCTCACAAGCAGTAGTACCGCTACCATCTGCGGTAGTACTGTGAGGACGAGCGGTAGTACCACTCCAGCGGTTCTACTGGCCTTTTGCCTCCTCGCTGTTGTTTTTCAAAGGGGTATTACCGCCCTAGCGGTAGTACCGCTCCTTGGAGCGGTAGTACCGCTATGTGCGGGCTGTGAGCATAACAGTTGGATTTTTCCCCACCTATAAAAGCAGGTCTTCTTCCCCAATGAACCTTATCTTTTGAGCTCGTGTTCTTCCCCCATTGTTGACCTTCTTCGAGCTTGCTAACTCTCAATCCCTCCATGGATTCTTGCTAGTTTTTGAGGGAAAAGAGAGAGGAGATCTAGATCCACATTTCCACCAATCACTTTCTCCTCTATGTGAGGGGAACCCCTTGGATCTAGATCTTGAAGTTCTTGGTGTTCTCCTTCTTGTTCTTCCTCTCATTTTCCTCTCTAGCATTAGTTGCTTCGGTGGGATTTGAGAGAGAAGGACTTGGGCACTCCGTGTGCCCTTGCCATTTCATTTGGTACATCGGTTTGAGTTCTCCACGGGATACGTGGAAGTGACGTTTGAGAAGCATATTACTCTTGGGTGTTTGGGCACCCTAGAGCTTGTTCCTCTTGGGTGCCTTGGCACCCTAGACGGTTGGTGTTGTTCGGAGCTCAATCATTGTGGTGTAAAGCTCTGGGCAAGCGTCGGGCTCTCCAATTAGGTTGTGGAGATCGCCCCGAGCAATTTGACGGGTACCGGTGACCGCCCCCAAGGGTTGCCAAAGTGTACGGGTTCGGTGACCGCCCCCAAGGGTTGCCATTTGTACGGGTTCGGTGACCGCCCTCAAGGGTCCCTTAGTGGAATCACAGCATCTTGCATTGTGTGAGGGCGTGAGAAGATTACGGTGGCCCTAGTGGCTTCTTGGGGAGCATTGTGCCTCCACACCGCTCCAAACGGAGATTAGCATCCGCAAGGGTGTGAACTTCGGGATACATCGTCGTCTCCGCGTGCCTTAGTTATCTCTTACCCGAACCCTTTACTTGTGCACTTTACTTTGTGATAGTCGTATTGTTTCTTGTCATACATCTTGCTATCACATAGTTGTTTATCTTGCTTAGTATAAGTTGTTGGTGCACATAGGTGAGCCTAGTTGTTGTAGGTTTTGTGTTTGACAAATTAACCGCTAGGTTTATTCCGCATTTGTTCAAGCCTAAACCGTAATTATTTTAAAGCGCCTATTCACCCCCCCCTCTAGGCGACATCCACGATCTTTCACTTTCCCAGTGATAGAAGGGGCAGTAAGGCGCGTATTGTATCGTTGCCATCGAGGATAACAAGATGGGGTTTATTTCATATTGCATGAATTTATCTCTCTACATCATGTCATCTTGCTTAAGGCGTTACTCTGTTTTTAACTTAATACTCTAGATGCATGCTGGATAGCGGTCAATGAGTGGAGTAATAGTAGTAGATGCAGAATCATTTCGGTCTACTTGACACAGACGTGATGCCTATATACATGATCATGCCTAGATATTCTCATAAGTATGCTCAATTCTGTCAATTGCTCAACAGTAATTTGTTCACCCACCGTAGAATACTTATGCCTTTGAAAGAAGCCACTAGTGAAACCTATGGCCCCCGGGTCTATTCTCATCATATTAATCTCCATCACTTTAATCTTGTTTTGCTTTTTACTTTGCCTTTACTTTTCACTTTGCATCTTTATACCAAAAATATCAAAAAATATTATATCTATCAGATCTCATTCTCGTAAGTGACCTTGAAGGGATTGACAACCCCTAATCGCGTTGGTTGCAAGTAGCTATCGTTTTGTGCAGGTACGAGAGAATTGAGCGTCGCCTCCTACTGGATTGATACCTTGATTTAAAAAACTGAGGGAAATACTTACACTACTTTGCTGCATCATCCCTTCCTCTTCGGGGAAAATCAACGCAAACTCAAGAGGTAGCAAGATCGCGCTCGAGCATCTCGAGGTACTCGCCGTCGCAGCGCTCCTCGGCCACCCTAATCTGGCGCCAGTGCTCGAGGTATGTCGCCTCCTGCGCTGGCGTCACTCCCATCCAGACTGGCGGCACGCGTACCCACTCGCGCACTACTCCCGTCCAGGAGTAGCGCTCGATGGGGGACGGCTCCCGCTCCGGCTCCGGCTTGATAGGGGACGGCGGGGCCACCGGCGACACCAGGCTGTCGCCTGCCGCGGAGAGAGCAAGTGCCTGCGCCATTGCCGCCTCGTACCGAGCCTCCTCTTCCGTCTTCGCCCTGCGTCGCTCGTCCTCCTCGCTCTCCCGGTAGACGGTCGCAAGGGCCGCCTGGTCCTCCTCGCGAACGACGAGCGCCGGTGGCGGCGAGCTCCGGTCGACCTCGCGCACGCCTCGTCGCCTCGCCTCCTCGTGCTCGAAGGCGAACCTCCTCGCCCAGTTGGGCGAGTCGGATGCGGAGGCGGCCTCGCGGCGCTGCTCCGGCGTCAGCAGCGCCCGCCGGCGCCGCACCTCCTCCGCGTGAGCCCGAGCCGTCCGCGGTGCCGCCGGCACTGGGATCCTATCTAGATCCAGATGTCAGTCGTGCGGCAGCGTCACGTCGGGATACGACAGAGGCTGGCGGTGCTGCCAGTGCCACTCCGCCTGGTGCACTGGCACATTCACGCGCTGCCTCTGCCGGCGAGACGCCGGCGCCGGCGGAGGCGGGAGGCACTCCGAGGGGAAAGGGGTGGCGGGGGCCTTGCCCTTGGCCTTGCTGCCGCTAGCGCCGGAGAAGAGGCCCATCTCGCTGTGGTTGTGGTGGATAGGGTTTGCCGGTGACGAGGTAGCAAAGGTTGGCAGATGTGGACGGCTCTGCCGCACGTCGGCTTAAAAAGGACGAGCGATGTCGCTGACGCGTGGGCCTGTGATCATAAATTAAGCTGATCGCGTGGGCAGCGAGTAGTTGGACGGCCGTCATGTGGGGACGCGGCGGACAGCGAGAAGGCGCGCGGAGCGTCCGTTCGGCGTCCGCGCCGACGCATTTGGGACACAAATTTGAGCCGCAAATGCGTCGGCGCGGACACGACACATACGTGATTTGAATTTGGGTCGATGCGTTAGGCCGACACTTTTGTCCGCGCCGATTTAAACGGACGAACCCTTTGGAGTTGCTCTAACGCGGCAGTACAGTCCTGTTCCAGCAGGAAACCATCGGTGCAGCCGGAGCAAAACGCCGAAGGAGCGAGTGGAGTCACAGTACCGCGGGCTATGGTTAGCTAGCTTGGCACGGTGTGACAAATGGGCTACTAGATGCGACGAGTCTCGCCTCTCGCAGCCGCCCATCTTTGCCCCAATTTTTACCCAATCGTACAGGTGTACGTTCGTCTGGCATCCGGCGGCATGCTGAGCTGCCTGCCACTGCCGTGCGTGGCCCACGTGACCTCGCGTCAATAAAAAATACCACTCCACCCCCGGAGCTGTCAGGCTCTCACGAGGCTCCAAATACAAAATGGCAAACTCCGCCGCCCTGCTCCACTCACTCCTCTCCACCGCCTGGACGCCGCGCCGCCGCCTCGACCGAGCCTCGGCCACGCGGCTCGCCCCGTCCCCCGGCCCGCCCTGCCGCTCCCGCCGGCCGGCCCGCTCCGTGCGCCCGATGGCGTCGTCGACGACCGCGGCCCGGGCCGACGCGGCGCCGCCGGGGCTGAAGGAGGGCATCGCGGGGCTCTACGACGAGTCGTCCGGCCTGTGGGAGAGCATCTGGGGCGAGCACATGCACCACGGCTTCTACGACTCCGGCGAGGCCGCCTCCATGTCCGACCACCGCCGCGCCCAGATCCGCATGATCGAGGAGGCCCTCGCCTTCGCCGCCGTCCCCGGTAAGCAACGTCCGGTCCGGACCCCACGCTCGTGTCGCAATTCGCACCAAGGTCGAGCTATCTGCTTGGCTCAACCGTGCCGCGGCCCAATTCGTTGCTGGCCAGCAACAGCCCAGGGGGCGGATTTGTGCGCTCTATATTGAGCTGAGCTATCCGACTGGCTGTACTTGCCAGTTGCCACGCTGATGACCATTGCAAGTACGAGATGACACTGTTTGGATTGAGCTTGGGCGTCTTATCACTGCCCTGCCAGTACTCTCTGGCTCTCTGCTCGCCGCTGTGGCACCAGCGAGCCAATCTGGATTTGGGCCCAAAAATGTGCCTGGGCTGCGAATCTTTTTGCAGTACGTTCTGCCGCTCCAGTCAGAACTCCTTCCTACCAGAGTGTGGCTTAAAGTGTGGTTGTGCTCTCCAAATTCCCAAGGCTATAGTTCTCTAGTCTGTATAAAATTTTGTTTTAAAAGGAAAGTCAGTAAAAGCTATGCAGTACACCTTTTTTTAGATGTATAATACACCTCTCGATCAGCCCGTTTAGAAGACCGCACTAGTGCTACGTGGTAAGCTGGTAGCCATTCCCTCCCCTACGAATTCTCTTCTGAACATTCCCTTTCAATTTCTGTAGAGTTTTTGCTTTTACCTTTTTTTAGGATTGTCTTAAGTTTATTTCAAAATTATTTTACGAGTTGCGACTTCTTTCTTTGAGAAATTAAGTTTGGGGTCTCCTGTAACTTTGGTGCTAGAGTGTGATTTCATTTTGTGCTCACTCTCCACGATATATGCATTGTTTCTTTAATTGAGATGGCATGAAGAGAATGCCATAGACTTATCAGGTATTATTGCTGCCTAAAGTTTAATAATAAACATGAATATATGTTCAGTCATAAGTATTACAGTTGCATAACCTCAACTACATCTTCAGTTCAGTAGTATCTTGCAGCACAGTTCCATGGGAAATCAGGCTAGTTCAAATTAATAAAAAGGGTTAAAGGAGACATTTAAAGAGAATATAGCACCTTGTTCAAAACAAGGGGAACTTCGTCAATTTGACGTTATGTATGGACAATTAGCTTGATCTGTACTTCAAGTATATAGTGCATGATTAACTGCTGTTTTTGAGCGAATGCCTGTGCTTGCAGACGATCCGACAAACAAACCCAAAACGATTGTTGATGTTGGATGCGGAATCGGTGGTAGCTCAAGATACCTGGCGAACAAATATGGAGCACAATGCTCTGGGATCACATTGAGCCCAGTGCAAGCTGAGAGAGGAAATGCCCTCGCGGCAGCGCAGGGGTTGTCGGACAAGGTTTGTCTACTGTTCCGCTCTTGCCGAGTTTGCGGTTTCAATTTCTGACCTCAGACCTACTTGGGGTTTGGTTTTGTGTTAGAAGTGACAATATGCACATGTTTGGCCCAGGCTTCTTTCCAAGTTGCTGATGCTCTGGAGCAACCATTTCCTGATGGGCAGTTTGATCTTGTCTGGTCTATGGAGAGTGGTGAGCACATGCCGAACAAACAGAAGGTAAACATACTAGTTCTAGAAGAAACTAAACAGTACTCCATTCCAAAATATAGTGCGCCCGCGCTTCCCGAGGTCCAACTTTGACCATAAATTTAACCAACGAGACCAACTGCGGCGGGAGAAAAAATTATATAATTAAAAAACTTCTTTCGAATACGAATTCACTGATATAATTTTTGCTCCCGCCGCAATCGGTCTTGTTAGTTAAATTTACGGTCAAAGTTGAAGCACAGAGATAGAGAAAGCACTACATTGTGGAATGGAGGGAGTATGAGTCATTGCAAAACCGTTCAAGACAGGCTGCCAAAATATTACTCCCTCCGCTCCCTAATATAAGACCTTTTAGCTTTTTCTTGATTTTAGTATGTATGTTCACTCATTTTAGTATGTATGTAGTCAATATTTTGAAATAGTTAAAAGGTCTTATATTAGGGAACAGAGGGAGTATATCAGTTTGTGTGACAAACTGGGTCGATATGTATCTCTTGCAAATAACTTGTGTTGTTGGAAAGTACATATTACCTATTTATGTAATTACCTTTTTTCAAGAACATGTAATTGCAAACGACAAAACCAGAAGGTTAGTCCAATCAGGTATGAAAATAGGTGTTGAGTGAAATCTTACCAAATCTTTTATCAGTTTGTAAGCGAGCTGGCACGCGTCGCAGCTCCAGGAGCAACTATCATCATCGTGACCTGGTGCCATAGGAACCTCGCGCTGTCGGAGGACTCACTGAAACCTGACGAGCTGAATCTTTTGAAAAAGATTTGTGATGCATATTACCTCCCGGATTGGTGCTCGCCCTCGGATTATGTCAAGATTGCCGAGTCATTGTCTCTTGAGGTATTTCCCCCAAAAAATTGAATTAATTTGACCTATCTGATACACAAATTTGCATGATACCAAAATTTGATATATATTTTTTGACCTATCTGATACACAAAATATTCCTCTACTGTCAGGATATCAAAACGGCCGACTGGTCAGAAAACGTGGCCCCGTTCTGGCCTGCTGTCATCCAATCAGCACTGACATGGAAAGGCCTCACTTCTCTACTAAGGAGTGGTATGCTCTTCCTGTGTTTCTCTGTCTGTACTGCTCATCAAACTGAGATGGTCTGTTTCATATTCTTTTTCTAGCCGATATACATTTTCAACTCACTTTGCTGTTGTCTTGATCATCAGGATGGAAGACGATAAAGGGAGCACTGGTGATGCCTCTCATGATCCAAGGCTACAAGAAAGGCCTCATTAAGTTCAGCATCATCACCTGCCGCAAACCCCAAGCAGCCATAGAAGGAGAACCTGAGGCCGCATCGCCCAGTGTAGAATAGAACCCATGTGATTGGAATAGACTCGGCTTGCTGTCGCCTCGTAGCTGAATAATTTTGTGTTACCGTGCCTCTCTATCTGCAACTGGAAGTGGCATATGAAAGTGGTTCCTAAAGCAAAATTCTCCTCAGATTCATTAGAGCGTTACTGTACTTACAAAAAAGGGAAGCCTGTCAGATTTATGATGCGCGCTGATGTGGATTGATTGGTAGAAAGAGGAAGAACACAAAATCCTATGACGCTATACATGCAAGCAAAATGCACCATGGGTGTGGTTGGTTGTCCGCATAGAGCCCAATCAGGCCTTTGCGGGACGAAATTGGTCTGTTCAGTTGTCTGCGTTCCATGTTTTGGCCTGTTTTGCACGGACCTTAAAGCATCTCCTAGCCAGGCCCGCTGGGAACGGCCAAATCGACAGTTTTCAACGAGCCAGGCTTGGCGATGTAGGGGAGGGGAACACGGTGCCGAGTTCATGTGACCACGGAGATGGCGCAAGCTCGCGTGCGTCTTCGAAAAAGTGGCAAGAGGAATTGGGGTCGCCGCCCGCCGATTCGGTCGCCCTATATAGCCAGCTTCACCTCACCGCCCAAACTCCCGTCAGCCTCCCCCCTCGAGCTTTTCCTCCCGTGCCAATCAACACTGACGTGTAGATAAGCGGCGCGTCTTCTCCGACCGGCGGTACATGGTGGCGGCGACTCATGTCCTCCTCTTCTCCGACCTGCTTCGCGCCTCCTTTGAGCTGCATCGATGGCTATGAGTTCGATCACCCCCTTCTCTGTACTCGTTCTAGCTAGATCTATGAGTATGTGGTCGGATTAGATCTGTGACCATGTTATAGGATTGTACACTGGCGATCTGTGATAATGTGATGTTTTGGTAACTAGTGGTGATGGATTTGTAGCATGCTAGGGGTTGTATCCATGTCGGCAAGTATTGGTAGCTAGTTGTGATCGATTGGTAGCATGTCTGTTGGTATGTGGCCGTGTGTTCATGGATTGGTAGCATGCATTTTGTTGTGTGGTAGTGTGTTGAACTCCATGGATTGGTAGCATGCATGTTGTTGTGTGCTAGTGTGTTGAACTCCATGAATTGGTAGCATGCTAGTTGATCTATGGTTCTCATACCGTGATGTGTTGAACTAGATGGTTTGCTAGTGTGTGATATGCTTATTGTCCACGTGTGTGCTAAGATTGTAACATGAGCACACAAAGAGTTTAGTGAGGCCATTGTCCTGTCGGAGAGCTAGTTCTCGCCATCCTATGTCGATGACTCCAAGCCTCCCACCGAGGACCAGATGTCTCCTGACTCATATGTGTTCGAGGGGTGTGTTGTGGATCCTCCTTTTTTTGCCTATACCATTTGTGTTGGTTGTGCCAAATGTTGTTATTGCTGCTACGCAAAAAGAAGCCGTGAAAGGCAAAGAAGGATGATAGAGGGAACTCCATGAAATGGTAGCCGCTCCTATCCATGTTCGTGCTTAGCAAGATGTGTGAGATCATAGCCAGTGGGATTAGGACTGGTAAGGGCTTCAAGAAGATGCACTTGAACTCTGTTGCCAAGCAGGTGTTCGAGTTATGTGGTTCAAAGTCTCCGCCACCCAGGTCTACAACCACCTCACGAAGTGGAGAGCTAGATTGTTCCAAGTGTCCAAACTTAGAGACCTTAGCGACGCCTTATGGGATCAAACCACCCGCTCGATCGTTTTGGAGGCAGAGCACTATCAAAGCCACATCGTGGTTAGCTCACATACCCCTCCCTTGTTTAAGCCTATCAACCATTGTCCTACAACTAACAACGCCATGTTTTTTCTTAGGACCATCCAAGGACACAGAGTTCCTCAACACACCCATCCATAACTATGCCGAGATGTAGCACATCTTCTACTTTGGGATGGCAACCGACAAGCATGCCGTGGGTTGCGGTGAGCCGCTCGGCCATGCCTAATGATGGCAGCTGGAACTACGTCGGTATTTTCCCGAAGAGGGAGGGATGATGTAGCACAGCGACGGTAGAGTATTTCCCTCAGTTATGAAACCAAGGTATCAAACCAGTAGGAGAACCAAGCAACACAACATAAACAACACCTGCACACAAATAACAACACCTCGCAACCCGACGTGTTAAAGGGGTTGTCAATCCCTTTCGGGTAACGGCGCCAGAAATTGGTGTGTGACGGTAAAAAGGTTGTAATATGTTGGATAAATAGATCGTAAATAAAATAAAGTGCAGCAAAGTATTTTTGCTTTAATAAATCTAAAAATAAAAGCAAGGAAAAATTAGATCGCAAAGGCAAATATATGACAAATAAGACCCGGGGGCCGTAGGTTTCACTAGTGGCTTCTCTCGAGAAAAATAGCAAACAGTGGGTAAACAAATTAATGTTGGGAAATTGATAGAACTTCAAATAATTATGACGATATCCAGGCAATGATCATTATATAGGCATCACGTCCAAGATTAGTAGACCGACTCCTGCCTGCATCTACTACTATTACTCCACACATCGACCGCTATCCAGCATGCATCTAGTGTATTAAGTTCATGAAAAAACAGAGTAATGCAATAAGAACGATGACATGATGTAGACAAGATCTGTTTATCTATATGGTGGTAGATATAGATCTCGTCTTTTTATCCTTAGTAGCAACGATACATACGTATTGGTTCCCTTTCTGTCACTGGGATCAAGCACCGTAAGATCGAACCCACTACCGGGCACCTCTTCCCATTGCAAGATAAATAGATCGAGTTGGCCAGACAAAACCCAAATATCGGAGAAGAAATACGGGGCTACAAGAGATCATGCATAAAAGAGATCAAAGAAACTCAAATATTTCATGGATATAAAAACATAGATCTGGTCATAAACTCGAAGTTCATCGATCCCAACAAACACACCGCAAAAGAGTTACATCATATGGATCTCCAAGAGACCATTGTATTGAGGATCAAGAGAGAGATGAAGCCATCTAGCTACTAACTACGGACCCAAAGGTCTATAAAGAACTACTCACGCATCATCGGAGAGGTACCAATGGAAGTGGTGAACCCCTCCATGATGGTGTCTAGATTGGACCTGGTGTTTCTGGACTCTGCGGCGGCTGGATGAATATTTCGTCGACTCCCTTAGGGTTCTGGAAATTTTGGGGTATTTATAGAGCAAAGAGGCGGTCCGGGGGGCACCCGAGGTGGGCACAACCCGCCAGGGCGCGCCAGGGCCTCTTGGCGCGCCCTGGTGGGTTGTCCCATCCTTGGGACTCCCCCAGGTGCAACCAGTGCCCATCTGCTTCCTTTTGGCCCATAAAAATCATCGTAAAGCTTCGTGCCATTTGGACTCCGTTTGATTTTGATTTCCTGCGATGTAAAAAACATGGGAAAAAACAGGAACTGGCACTAGGCACTATGTCAATAGGTTAGTACCAAAAAACGATATAAAATGACTATAAAATGATTATAAAACATCCAAGATTGATAATAAAACAACATGGAACAATCAAAAATTATAGATACGTTGGAGACGTATCAGCATCCCCAAGCTTAACTCCTACTCGTCCTCAAGTAGGTAAGTGATAAAAACAGAATTTTTGATGTGGAGTGTTGTTCATCAAGTCATATCATATTCTTTTCTTTATAGCATGGACATTTGGACTTTTATGTGATTCAAATCAATAGTCTAGTTTTGACATAATAATTTAGATACTCAAGCATATCAACAAGCAACCATGTCTTTCAAAATACCAACGCTAAAATAAGGTATCCCTAGCCTATCATGCTCAAACATTGATCCAATCATGAAACACACTCGAATATTAGCTACACCCAATACTTAAGCACAATCATATTGCCTCCTACTTGGTGCTTTTATGAGAGAAGATGGAGACTCAAATTTCAAAAAAAAAATGCATAAAGTAAAAGAAAGTCCCTTCGCAAAGGAAAGTAGGGATTTGTAGAGGTGCTAGAGCTCAAAGCGAAAAATTTGAGATAAAAACATTTTGGGAGGTGTATCCATCCCACCAACGAAAACGACTTAGAGTTCCGAACACTTTCCATGCTAGATATGCCATAGGCGGTTCCCAAATAGAAAATAAAGTTTATTCCTTTTTCCACCATAACTTTCACTTTCCATGGCTAGCCGTATCCACGGGTGCCCTCCATACCAACACTTTCCAAGGAATTTATTATTTGACAACATAAAGTAAATTCATTTATTTTTGCATTTCGGGACTGGGCATCCCTTATACCTCTGTCTTACTCTCGTGCAATGACAAGTGAATAAACACTCATCTTGAGAATAACCCATCTAGCATGGAAAATATTAGCCACCCCTCACTGTTCCGCGAGCGAAACAAACACACAAAAAAGAAGTTTATTTTGAAAATTAGAGATGGCACATGCAAATTTGCTTAGAACGACAAAAGAATACCGCATATAGGTAGATATAGTGGACTCATGTGGCAAAACTGGTTTAAAGGATTTTAGATGCACAAGTAGAAGTCATACTTAGTGCAAAATGAAGGCTAGCAAAAGATTGGGAAGCGACCAACCAAGAAACGAATAATCTCATAAGCAAGCATTAAGCATAATTAACACCGAATAATGCACCACAAGTAGGACATAATTTTCATTGCATGACTATTGACTTTCGTTCATGCATAGGGAATCACAAACCTTAACACCCATATTCTTACTAGAGCACAATTACTCATCAACATAACTCACATATCACATCATCATATCTCAAAACTATTACTAAGAATCAAGTTTATTTTGTCCAATGATCTTCATGACATTTTCGTTACTTTATCCTTCTTGGATATCAATCACTTTGGGACTAATTTTCATGAGTATCTTTTCATAAGCTCAACCAAATATAAGTGAAGATCATGAGCATAACAATTTTTCTTTCTCTCAAAATAATTTAAGTGAAGCAAGAGAGAATTTCTTCAAAATTTTACTAACTCTCAAATAAATTTAAGTGAAGCAAGATAGCATTTCTTCAAAAAAATAAAAGCACACCGTGCTGAAAAAAGATATAAGTGAAGCACTAGAGCAAGTCCTAGCTCATAAAAAGATTTAAGTGAAGCATAGAGAGCAATTCTAACAAGTCATGACATAATTTTGGCTCTATCAAATAGGTGTGTCTAGCAAGGACTGATAACATAAAACACAAAATAAAAGAAGCAAATACACATATCATACAAGATGCTCCAAGCAAAACACATATCATGTGACGAATAAAAATATAGTCTTGAGTAAAATACCGATAGTTGTCGGAAGAAAGCGGGGATGCCACTCGGGGGCATCCCCAAGCTTAGTTGGTTGCTCATTATTCAATAATAGCTTGGGATGCCGGGGCATCCCTAAGCTTAGGCTCTTACATCCTTCCTTCATCCCTCGTAAGATAACCCAATACTTGAAAACTTCAATCACACAAAACTTAACAAAGCCTTCGTGAGATCCGTTAGTATAAGAATAATAAACCACTACTATAAGTGTTGTATCAAACCAATTCATATTTTGTTTTTGTATTATATCTACTGTATTCCAACTTTTCCATGGCAAAAACTCATCAAAGAAAATCATAGAGCCATCAAAATAAGCACACAACACAAAGAAAGTAGAATCTGTCAAAACAGAACAGTCTGTAGCAATTTGACTATTTTGAATACTTCTGTAACTCCAACAACTCTGGAAAATTAGGACGACCTAAGAAATTTGTATATTGATCTACTGCAAGTGGAATGGATATTTTATCTCTCTCTGGTAAAAAATGGAAATGAATTTCGGGAGCGCAAACTTTGTGTTTTTCAGCAAGATCAAACAATTATTGCCCAAGAAGATCCTAAAGGCTTTACTTGGCACAAACACTAATTGAAACTAAAAACACAATCATAAAAGTATCATAATTGTGCTAACACTCAAGAACAGAAAGCAAAAAGCAAAAATAATTTTTATTCATTGGGGTGCCTCCCAACAAGCGCTATAGTTTTACGCCCTTAGCTAGGCATAAAGCAAGGATCTAAGTTTTGTCATCTTTGGTTCTTGATCCATAAGATGCCCTCATGATTGATTCATAACGTGACTTAATTCTAGTCCTAGGAAAGTGTTCCATACCTTTCCTCAAAGGAAATTGCAACTTAATATTGCCTTCTTTCATATGAATCACGGCACCGATAGTGCGTAAAAACGGTCTACCAAGAATAATTGGACAAGACGGATTGCAATCAATATTAAGAACAATAAAATCTATGGGAACATAATTCCTATTTTCAAGAATAAGAACATCATTAATCCTTCCCATCGGGTTTTTAATAGTGGAATCCGCCAAGTGCAAATTCAAAGAACATTCTTCAATATCGGTAAGACCAAGCTCATCACATAAAGATTTCGGAATTGTAGAAACACTAGCACCCATGTCACACAAAGCAAAACACTCATAATTTTTAATCTTGACTTTGATAGTAGGTTCCCATTCATCATGCAATTTTCTAGGAATTGAAACTTCTAATTCCAATTTTTCTTCAAGAGCTTTCATCATAGCATCAACAATGTGTTTAGTAAAAGCTTTATTTTGTTCATAAGCATGGGGTGAATTTATCATGGATTGCAACAAAGAAATACAATCAATCAAAGAGCAACTATCATAATTAAAGTCTTTGTAATCCAAAAGAGTGGGTGCATCACTAGCTAAAGTTTTGACCTCTCCAAACCCACTTTCATCAATTTTTTCAACAAGATTTTCACCCTCCAAAATATTGGGATGCCTTCTACCTAAAGTTGACTCTTCTCCAGTCCCTTTTTCATCATTCTTAACTTTACTAAACCAGGAATCAATAGAAGAAACACCAATTATTTTAAGATCTTCATCACTTTTGCAAGAATAATCACTAGAAAAAGCTTTTTCCAAAAATTCTCTTTTAGCTCTAAGCATAGCAGTTCTTTTCTTACTTTCATCCATAAAAACATAAAGAGCTTTAATTGATTCATCTACTCTAGGCACAAAAAATTTCATCTTGAGATTTTCCACATCATGAGCAATTCTATCAACACTTCTAGACAAATCGTCAATTTTGTTCAACTTTTCTTCTATGGAAGTGTTGAAAACTTTTTGTGGGTTAATAAATTCTTTAATATTATTGTAAAGATCAGAGGTGTTCCTATTGTTACTATAAGATTGATTTCCATAGGAATTACCATAATTGTCAGAGGAATTACTAGGAAAAGGCCTATGATTAAAATTACCTCTATACGTATTATTGTTGAAATTATTGCGAGAAATAAAATTCACATCAATGGCATCACTATTTTGCTCAATCAAAGTAGACAAATGCATATCATTAAGATCAATAGGAGCACTTTTACTAGCAACCAATTTCATAAGAGCATCAACTTTACCACTCAAAGAAGAAATTTCTTCAACTGAGTTAACTCTTTTACTAGTAGGAGCTCTTTCGGTATGCCATTGAGAATAATTTGCCATAATATTATCAAGCAATTTGGTGGCTTCACCCAAAGTAATCTCCATAAAAGTACCACCCACGGTGGAATCTAAAAGATTACGAGAAACGAAATTCAATCCCGCATAAAAAAATTGTATGATCATCCAAAGATTTAACCCATGAGTTGGGCAATTCCTTAGCATCATTTTCATCCTTTCCCAAGTTTGCGCAACATGCTCATGTTCAAGTTGCTTGAAATTCATTATCTGGGTTCTAAGGGAAATAATTTTTGCGGGAGGAAAATACTTAGTGATAGAAGCATCTTTGCACTTATTTCAAGAATCGATACTATTGCGAGGCAAAGAAGAGAACCAGATTTTTGCAGAATCACGCAAAGAGAACAGAAATAGTTTCATCTTGACCGCACCATTGTCCACATCTTTTTTCTTTTGCATATCGCATAATTCCATGAAGGTATTAAGATGGGACGGGCATCCTCATTAGGAGTACCAGAAATTAGTTTTTCATAACAAGATTCAGCAAAGCAGTATTAATATCACAAGTCTCCGCACTAGTGGCGGGAGGTGCAAGCGGAGTGCCAATAAAATCATTGTTGTTGGTATTTGAGAAATCACATAACTTGGTGTCCTCTTGAGTCATGACGACCACACAACAAGATTGCACTCAAAAATGGATCCGGCAAAAAAACGGCGAACGGAAATAGAGAGGCGAATAAAACAGCGATTTTTTGTGAAGTGGGGGAGAGGAAAACGAGAGGCAAATGGCGAATAATATAAATTGCAAGGAGATGAGATTTGTGATTAGGAACCTGGTTATGTTGTAGATCCTCCCTGGAAACGGCGCCAAAAATTCTCCTTGATGGCAGCTGGAACTACGTCGGTATTTCGCCGGAGAGGGAGGGATGATGTAGCACAGCGACGGTAGAGTATTTCCCTCAGTTATGAAACCAAGGTATCGAACCAGTAGGAGAACCAACCAACACAACGTAAACAACACCTGCACACAAATAACAACCCCTCGCAACCCGATGCGTTAAAGGGGTTGTCAATCCCTTTCAGGTAACAGCGCCAGAAATTGGTGTGTGACGGTAAAAAGGTTGTAATAGATTAGATAAATAGACCGCAAATAAAACAAAGTGCAGCAAAGTATTTTTGTATTTTTGCTTTAATAGATCTAAAAATAAAAGCAAGGAAAAAGTAGATCACAAAGGCAAATATATGAGAAATAAGACCCGGGGGCCGTAGGTTTCACAAGTGGCTTCTCTCGAGAAAAATAGCAAACGTTGGGTAAACAAATTACTATTGGGCAATTGATAGGACTTCAAATAATAATGACGATATCCAGGCAATGATCATTACATAGGCATCACGTCCAAGATTAGTAGACCGACTCCTGCCTGCATCTACTACTATTACTCCACACATCGACCGCTATCCAGCATGCATCTAGTGTATTAAGTTCATGGAAAAATGGAGTAATGCAATAAGAACGATGACATGATGTAGACAAGATCCGTTTATCTATATGGCGGTAGATATAGATCTCGTCTTTTTATCCTTAGTAGCAACGATACATACGTGTCGGTTCCCTTTCTGCCACTCGGATCAAGCACCATAAGATCGAACCCACCACCGGGCACATCTTCCCATTGCAAGATAAATAGATTGAGTTGGCCAGACAAAACCCAAATATCAGAGAAGAAATACGAGGATATAAGATATCATGCATAAAAGAGATCAAAGAAACTCAAATACTTTCATGGATATAAAAACATAGATCTGATCATAAACTTGAAGTTCATCGATCCCAACAAACACACCACAAAAGAGTTACATCATATGGATCTCCAAGAGACCATTGTATTGAGGATCAAGAGAGAGATGAAGCCATCTAGCTACTAACTACGGACCCGAAGGTCTACAAAGAACTACTCACGCATCATCGGAGAGGCACGAATGGAAGTGGTGAACCCCTCCGTGCTGGTGTCTAGATTGGATCTGGTGTTTCTGGACTCTACGACGGCTGGATGAATATTTTGTCGACTCCCCTAGGGTTCTGGGAATTTTGGGGTATTTATAAAGCAAAGAGGCGGTCCGGGGGGCACCCGAGGTGGGCACAACCCACCAGGGCATGCCAGGGCCTCCTAGCGTGCCCTGGTGGGTTGTCCCCTCCTCGGGACCCCCCCCCCAGGTGCAACCAGGGCCCATCTACTTCCTTTTGGGCCATAAAAAATCATCGTGAAGTTTCATGCCATTTGGACTCCGTTTGATATTGATTTCCTGCGATGTAAAAAACATGGAAAAACGGGAACTGGCACTGGGCACTTTGTCAATAGGTTAGTACCAAAAAATGATATAAAATGATTATAAAACATCCAAGATTTATAATAAAACAGCATGGAACAATCAAAAATGATAGATACGTTTGAGACGTATCACCTAACTATATAGACACTGAGGAGGAGTCAGAGACCGTCGTCCTTGACGGTCCTGATAAGGATGATGATCACATTCCTGTGTTTGATAGGAAGAGGAAGAGGCCAGACCGGCTTGATGGAGGATGAGTCGGGCGTCTTCAGCAGCATGACTGAGGATGTCAAATAGGTGGCAACCGCCATTAGGGAGAGCAAGCCAGTCGTCATCCACCCTGACCTCTACAGCGCCGCCAATGGACCAAGGTGGCTTCAACCCAGAGGCTTTGATGGCTGCTCTGAGCCACCTGCTAGACAACAAGGCTTAGTGTGTTGGTTTTTTTACCATGGCAGACACCCATAGGGTGCTTTGGCTCAGGAGTTGGCTGGGCAAGCACTACCACTAATGTTGTTTCTGGTGGTGGTGGTGGTGGTGACGACATGTATGATCCTTGACGGTGATAGTGATGACAATGCCAACGTATAATTTGTGGTAGCTAGGGCTTGAGAACTATTGTTGGTCTGTATATTTTGATGAGATGGTATATATGATGTCTACTACACAACCTTCTTCTTGTAGACGTTGTTGGGCCTCCAAGTGCAGAGGTTTGTAGGACAGTAGAAAATTTCCCTCAAGTGGATGACCTAAGGTTTATCAATCCGTAGGAGGCGTAGGATGAAGATGGTCTCTCTCAAGCAACCATGCATCCAAATAACAAAGAGTCTCTTGTGTCCCCAACACACCCAATACAATGGTAAATTGTATAGGTGCACTAGTTCAGTGAAGAGATGGTGATACAAGCGGTATATGGATGGTAGATAATAGTTTTTGTAATCTGGAAATATAAAAACAGCAAGGTAACGAATGATAAAAGTGAGCGTAAACAGTATTGCAATGATAGTAAACAAGGCCTAGGGTTCATACTTTTGCTAGTGCAAGTTCCCTCAACAATAATAACATAATTGGATCACATAACTATCCCTCAACATGCAACAAAGAGTCACTCCAAAGTCACTAATAGCGGAGAACGAACGAAGAGATTATGGTAGGGTACGAAACCACCTCAAAGTTATTCTTTCCAATCAATCCGTTGGGCTATTCCTATAAGTGTCACAAACAACCCTAGAGTTCGTAGTATAATAACACCTTAAGACACAAATCAACCAAAACCCTAATGTCACCTAGATACTCCAATGTCACCTCAAGTATCCGTGGGTATGATTATACGATATGCATCACGCAACCTCAGATTCATCTATTCAACTAGCACATAGGACCTCAAAGAGTGCCCCAAAGTTTCTACCGGAGAGTCAAGACGAAAACATGTGCCAACCCCTATGCATAGGTTCATGGGCGGAACTCGCAAGTTGATCAACAAAACATACATCAAGTGGATCAATAGAATACCCCATTGTCACCACGACTATCTCACGCAAGACATACATCAAATTTTCTCAAATCCTTAAAGACTCAATCCGATAAGATAACTTTAAAGGGAAAACTCAATCCATTACAAGAGAGTAGAGGGGGAGAAACATCATAAGATCCAAATATAATAGCAAAGCTCGCGGTACATCAAGATCGTGCCACCTCAAGAACACAAGAGAGAGAGATGAAACACATAACTACTGGTACATACCCTCAGCCCTGAGGGAGAACTACTCCCTCCTCGTTATGGAGAGCACCGGGATGATGAAGATGGACACCGGAGAGGGATTCCCCCTCCGGCAGGGTGCCGGAACGGGTCTAGATTGGCTTTTGGTGGCTACAGAGGCTTCTGGCGGCGAAACTCCCGATCTATTATGCTCTATGATGTTTTTAGGGTATAAGGAGATATATAGGTGGAAGAAGTACGTCAGGGGGCCACGAGGGGCCCACGAGGGTGGAGGGCGCGCCTAGGGGGGTGGGCGCGCCCCGTACCTCGTGGCCTCCTCGAAGCTTCCCTAACATGCACTCCAAGTCTTCTAGGCTTCTTTCCTTCCAAAAATGAGTTCCGTGAAGTTTCAGGTCAATTGGACTCCATTTGATTTTCCTTTTCTTCGAAACCCTAAAACAAGGTAAAAACAGAAACTGGCACTGGGCTATGGGTTAATAGGTAAGTGTTGGAAATATGCCCTAGAGGCAATAATAAATTAGTTATTATTATATTTCCTTGTTCATGATAATCGTTTATTATCCATGCTAGAATTGTATTGATAGGAAACTCAGATACATGTGTGGATACATAGACAACACCATGTCCCTAGTAAGCCTCTAGTTGACTAGCTCGTTGATCAATAGATGGTTACGGTTTCCTGACCATGGACATTGGATGTCATTGATAACAGGATCACATCATTAGGAGAATGATGTGATGGCCAAGACCCAATCCTAAGCCTAGCACAAGATCGTGTAGTTCGTATGCTAAAGCTTTTCTAATGTCAAGTATCATTTCCTTAGACCATGAGATTGTGCAACTCCCGGATACCTTAGGAATGCTTTGGGTGTACCAAACGTCACAACGTAATTGGGTGGCTATAAAGGTGCACTACAGGTATCTCCGAAAGTGTCTGTTGGGTTGGCACGAACCGAGACTGCGATTTGTCACTCCCTGTAAGGGAGAGGTATCTCTGGGCCCACTCGGTAGGACATCTTCATAATGTGCACAATGTGACCAAGGAGTTGATCACGGGATGATGTGTTATGTAACGAGTAAAGAGACTTGCCGGTAATGAGATTGAACAAGGTATCAGGATACCGACGATCGAATCTCGGGCAAGTATCATACCCAGTAGACAAAGGGAATTGTATACGGGATTGATTGAATCCTTGACATCGTGGTTCATCCAATGAGATCATCGTGGAACATGTGAGAGCCAACATGGGTATCCAGATCCCGCTGTTGGTTATTGACCAGAGAGATGTCTCGGTCATGTCTGCATGATTCCCGAACCCGTAGGGTCTACACACTTAAGGTTCGATGATGCTAGGGTTATAGGGAAAGTATGTATGCGGTTACTGAATGTTGTTCAGAGTCCCGGATGAGATCCCGGATGTCACGAGGAGTTCCGGAATGGTCCGGAGGTAAAGATTGATATATAGGAAGTGTGGATTTGGCCACCGGAAGTGTTCCGGGCATCATCGGTAATGTACCGGGACCACCGGAAGGGTTCCGGGGGTCCACCGGGAGGTGCCACCAGCCCCGGAGGCTTGCGTGGGCCAAGAGTGGGAAGGGACCAGCCCCTAGGTGGGCTGGGGCGCCTCCCACCAAGGCCCAAGGCGCCCTCAAGAGGAGAGGGGGAAAACCCTAGGGGCAGATGGGCCCTAAGGCCCACCCTAGGTGCGCCCCCTCTCTCCCCCCCTTGGCCACCACCCAGATGGGATCTGGGGGCTGCCGCCACCCCTAGGGAGGGAACCCTAGGTGGGGGTGCAGCCCCTCCCCTCCCCCTATATATAGTGGAGGTTTTGGGGCTGCCCAAGACACGAGTCTCTCTCTCCCAAGGCGCAACCCTACCTCTCTCCCTCCTCGTCTCTTGTAGTGCTTGGCGAAGCCCTGCAGGAGTACCGCGCTCCTCCACCACCACCACGCCGTCGTGCTGCTGCTGGACGGAGTCTTCCCCAACCTCTCCCTCTCTCCTTGCTGGATCAAGGCATGGGAGACGTCACCGGGCTGCACGTGTGTTGAACGCGGAGGCGCCGTTGTTTGGCGCTTAGATCAAAATCAACCGCGATCTGAATCGCCACGAGTATGACTACCTCATCTGCATTCTTGCAACGCTTCTGCTTAGCGATCTACAAGGGTATGTAGATGCACTCCCCTTCCCCTCTTTGCTAGATTACTCCATAGATTGATCTTGGTGATGCGTAGAAATTTTTAAATTTCTGCTACGATCCCCAACAGTGGCATCATGAGCTAGGTCTATGCGTAGTTTCTATGCACGAGTAGAACACAAGTTGTTGTGGGTGTCGATTTTGTCAATTTACTTGCCGTTACTAGTCTTATCTTGATTCGGCGGCATCGTGGGATGAAGCGGCTCGGATCGACCTTACACGTACGCTTACGTGAGACTGGTTCCACCGACTGACATGCACTAGTTGCATAAGGTGGCTAGCGGGTGTTTGTCTCTCCCACTTTAGTCGGATCGGAATCGATGAAAAGGGTCCTTATGAAGGGTAAATAGAAATTGGTATATCACGTTGTGGTTTTGGCGTAGGTAAGAAACGTTCTTGCTAAGAAACCTATAGCAACCACGTAAAATTTGCAACAACAATTAGAGGACGTCTAACTTGTTTTTGCAGGGTATGCCGTGTGATGTGATATGGCCAAAAGGATGTGATGAATGATATATGTGATGTATGAGATTGATCATGTTCTTGTAATAGGAATCACGACTTGCATGTCGATGAGTATGACAACCGGCAGGAGCCATAGGAGTTGTCTTAATTTATTTATGACATGCGTGTCAAAATAAACGTCATGTAATTAATTTACTTTATTGCTAACTGTCGGTGTCAAAAATCGGCGGATCTCGGGTAGGGGGTCCCGAACTGTGCGTCTAGGCCGGATGGTAACAAGAGGCAAGGGACACGAAGTTTTACCCAGGTTCGGGCCCTCTCGATGGAGGTAAAACCCTACGTCCTGCTTGATTAATATTGATGATATGGGTAGTACAAGAGTAGATCTACCACGAGATCAGAGAGGCTAAACCCTAGAAGCTAGCCTATGGTATGATTGTTGATGTGTATGTTATCCTACGGACTAAAACCCTCCGGTTTATATAGACACCGGATAGGGTTAGGGTTACATAGAGTCGGTTACAATGGTAGGAGACCTGAACATCCGTATCGCCAAGCTTGCCTTCCACGCCAAGGAAAGTCTCTTCCGGACACGGGACGGAGTCTTCAATCTTGTATCTTCATAGTCCAGGAGTCCGGCTGAAGGTATAGTTCGGCTATCCGAACACGCCCTAATCCAGGACTCCCTCAGTAGCCCCTGAACCAGGCTTCAATGACGACGAGTCCGGCGCGCAAATTGTCTTCGGCATTGCAAGGCGGGTTCCTCCTCCAAGTACTTCATAGAAGATTTTGAACACAAAGATAGTGTCCGGCTCTGCAAAATAAGTTTCCACATATTGCCATAGAGAGAATAATATCTACACAAATCTAATCTGCTGACGTACTCCGTAGTGTGACATCACACCACGGCCAAGCTTTTATTCGAACCATTTTACTGTCCCATCTTAGCGCGTTATGCGAGGCGGTTTCCTTGGCACGTCTTGTTAATGCAGAGATCGTGTTCGTTTATTCCAGGATTCTCATCAATACGGGCGTGGGTAACCCAAACGCGCCATTGATTATGGCGCTTGGAGATAAGCGAGTTTTACCAGGCTAGTGGGGACACGTTGTTGTGTCCACCCATATAAGGGGATAAGGATCCACCTTTTCACCCACGCCTTCTTCCTCCTTTGCCTATCCATTCTTGCACACTCGAGCTCCAGCGCCCAAGTCCGCACTACCACCTCAACCTTCTCCAGTCATGTCCGGAGCGGGAGGCAAGTGGATGGTCTCCTCCATCACGGAGGGACACATCACAAAGCTGAGGAAGGCCAGATATCTGGCTAGCGATATCACGCACCGGCTTCCCGAAAAACGGCAGCTCATCCCCACTCCTAGGCCCCATGAGAGGGTGGTATTCCTCCCCCATTTCCTCCGTGGACTGGGCTTCCCTCTGCAACCATTTGTTCGGGGGCTCATGTTCTACTACGGCCTGGATTTCCACGATCTAGCCTCAAACTTTGTCCTCAACATCTCGGCGTTCATCGTCGTGTGCGAGGCGTTCCTCCGCATCCGCCCCCATTTCGGCCTATGGCTTAAGACTTTCAATGTCAAGCCGAAGGTGGTGCCCGGCAGCCAGGCAGAGTGCGGCGGTGCCATGGTTGGCAAGATGGCCAACGTCCTGTGGCTCGAGGGCTTCTTTGTGGAGACCCTGAAGGGGTGGCAATCATGGTGGTTTTACGTCACCGAGCCGCGCGATGCCGAATGGGTCACACCCCCTGAGTTTTGATCCGGCCCCCCTACGTGGCTCATGTCCTAGAAGGAGACGGGCCTGTCGTGGGGTAACCAAAAGGAGGTGACCGGACTACAAACATGCATCCAATCCTTGGTGAACAAGCAGCTCAGGCTTGTCAACATAGTCCAGGTTATGCTCATCCGCCTGATCCTCCCGTGTCAACGACGGGCCTTCAATCTGTGGGAGTTCGACCCGGTGCAACATCAAACTCTAAACAGGCTCTTCGACACGACGAAGATGCCTGGAGGATGCTTTTCAAGGGCGCCGAGGCTCCCGCATCCGCTACCGAGGGTCGTGGATTCAGCGCGCAGTGTCACGCGCTCGCGGTAAGCTGTTTTTTTCCTTTTACAGGGTATCAGTTTTCCATAGTTTGACTCTATGCGGGATCTAAACTCCCTTACCTTTGACAGGATTGGCAGGCGAAGTCCGGACGGATCAACTGTCCGGCGCCTTTGCCCGAAGGCCCAGCGGACGCTCAATTGGCGAAGCTGCTGGTTCCGGCACCCTATGTGGTGCCGGAGAAGAGGGCCAAGAAGAAGGCCATGGGGACTCGAAAGAGTGCCCGACGCCCGGAGGTGTCAGATTCACCATCCGACGAATCCGAGGCGCACTCCTCCCATGAAGACGAGGAGGAGGAAGAAGAGACCCCTGCCCCTCTAGCGGGGGAAGGGAAGAAAAGGAAGGCCGAAGGGTCCAAGAAGGGGAAAACCCTTTCTTCGGACTACTCCACCGACACCGACGACGGCAGAGAGGAGTGGGCGCCCAGAGCCAAGCCCCTGGCGAAATCGTAAGTATCCGGATACCGAAGTAATTCATAGTATTCGTTTATTGCACAACTTTCCCTTATGTCGAATGTGTTTATGCAGCCCACCCAAAGACCGGCTCGACGCGTCGTCGAGTGGCTCACTGGACTCGTCGGACGTGAACTCACTTCCGACGGCTTCCTCCCCCCGCCCTACGGACGACACCGAAGTGTTGTCTCAACAGGTTCCAATCTGGGAGGAGGTGGTACTAGAGGCGCCGCAAGGCGACCTCCCGGACTCCAAGAGTAAAGGGGATGAAACCCCCCAGGGCTCCAAGTCCGGCTGTAGGTCGGACACCGCCCCGGAACCTTCAAAGGTTCCAGAGTCCGGCGGGGGACCTCCTTCCAAGAAGTGCAAGTCCACCGTGCCGTCGGCCTCCGTCCAATCGGAGGTGCCGGACAATATGTTGGAGGCACTCCAAGGCGCCTCCATCGACGAGGAGCACCATGCTATTATGAGTGCGGTGGTCCAGAAGATTCAGTCCGCCAAGAGCGGACTGACTGAAGCTTGTACAAGCCTTTTAACAGGCTTTGAGGTAAGTAAGAATAATATTACCGCATAGACAGTAGCCCCTGATGCTCTGCTTGGCGTTCGGGAAGAAAAGCCGAATAGAGGATCAAAGAAAATTCGCAGGAGTCTAACAAAAATGAGTCAATATGCATGTGCAGGCTACCCTGCTTGCGTCCGCCGCTCTGACTGCGGAAGTGGACACGCTGAAGAAGGACCTCGAAAGGTCCAAGCAAGAGCTCGAGCGTGCCAAGAAGCAGCTCGAGGACAATGAAGGTAAGAAATACCTTGTTAAATATATATATATATATATATATATATATATATATATAGGTGCAATTGCGAAAAATGACAGGATTATCATGGCTATTGTAGGAGCCACGTCTGAGGTGGCGACCCTTAAGCAAGCGCTGGGTGAGGCCGAGAAGAATTCGGCCTCGGAGCGCACCGAGCGGGAGAAGTATGAGGCCGAGGTTGGCAAGGTGCGGCAAGAGCTTCAAGCTCTCATGGAAAAATATGAGAGTTTGGAGCGTGACTCGAAGACGCAAGCGTCTGAGCTTGCGGTGGCTATTGAAAATGCCAAATCTGTCAAGGCCGAATCCCAGAAGACCCTCCAGGAGTTGGATGAGGTGAAGAAAATTGCGGCGGGTAAGGCATTCTTTATGCAAAGCAAACACATAAACGTGAGTTACCTGTTACTTACCCGAATCCGGAGCTCTCCAGGAGCGTTCGCAGATCTTCCCGGAGTGTATCCGATGCCGCCGCATTCTATCGAGCCGAAGAGGGCAGCTCGATGGAGAAGGTGTTCTGGTCTCAGTATGTTGAGGCCGGACACCCCGTGCCCCTGAGCGACCAGCTGAAGTAACTGGTCGAGCTCCACAAGGCGGCTGAACAGGCCATGAAGGGCCTCCTAGTTCGGCTGTGGCCTAGAGAGGCTCTGCCTGGGAGCTATTTTGGGCTGGTGCGGCGACTGGTGGAGGCCTGTCTGAGGCTTGAAGACATCAAGCGCTCCATCTGCATCGAAGGTGCCCGTAGGGCCCTTGCCCGTGCTAAGGTGCACTAGGGCAAGCTGGATGCGGAGAAGCTTGTGAAGGACAGGCCATCGCCGGGGAAAGAGCATCGCAAGCCCGAGAATTATTATAAGGATGTTCTGAAGGGTGCCCACCTTGTTGCGGATGAATGTACCAAGGATGTATTTTTTGAGTAAAACCCGCTCGTGTTATCCTGTGCGCTGAAAACTTGTTCATATGCGCTAGGCAATGCTGCTTGAATTTAAAATATTACCTTTTGTGCGGCTGTTTATCAATACTAAGAGATGGCGAGTCGTCGGCTTCTGCCCCCTTGCCGCTAGTGCTGGGGTGTTCGGGGATAAACCTGGGCGCTCTTTTTCCCATATTTGGGTCCTTCGAGGGAGGCACTCAGCCCAATGAACGAGGCAATCAGACTATAATGCGTGAACACTCTCACTTAGCTATAGAATTCTATAATTTTAAATTTCGGTGAAGCCCCTAGTATTCGGAAGACCGAGTTTGGGGCGCTATCCACACCTTGGCCGGACAGAGCCGACTCCTCGCCCTAAGCGGCATAAGTCTTTAGGGACTCGAAAAAACCTCTCGAACAGCGACCAGCTCTCGCCTCATCATGACAGTCAGTTTTAGCTTTCTCCACTGAGGTGCTCGACCCAACTCAACCGGGGCACAATCGCAGTGGTTCTCCTAGTGCTACCTTAGCCAATATAGCGGAACGTAAGGCACCAAAACATAGGAGCCGGGCAAACCCAACTATTGACCCAAGACATGATTCGGAGCCGATGCATATAATGCTATAAGTTTGGGGTGCCGCACTTGTGAAAGTGTTCGGACTTCTCACACCATATTGAGGGGTGCTAAAAGCCCCTGGCGTATTTTGGCCGTACCAAAGTGTATGGGTGCAACATGTCGTTAAGGAACATATATAAGAAAAGGTAATGCAAAAAATAGACAAAAGCTATGCATTGTTTATTAAAATAGCCGCGATCAAAGAAGAACGATACAAGTAATGCGATAAACGAAAAGTTGGACTATTTAACATGTCTACTCCAGGGGCAAGCTGCGGAATAGTATGCGAAACAGGTATACTGCTCGTGATAGAGACCACCTGGGATTTCTGTAATGCGGCATGGCTTGTCTGCTTCCCTGGTCCTTGCATCGTTTGTGCGGCAATTGAACTGCCGAACAGGCCTTCCGAAGAGTAGAGTCCTGGAAGTAAGAGAAAAGTAAAAGATCGGCAGCCCCGGGTGCGGTTTAAGCCGTGTTTGGGGCGTGCCGTGATGGTGCCCCTCCCCCTATGCCCATGGTATTTCCAGAGCGTAGTTATGGACGCGAAGTACTGGCGTCACCTTTTTGCAAGGGTTGAGGTTGGGGCCGCATTGCTACGCCTGCTCGGGACATGCCAGGCGGTCTTGTTGTAGGTTACTCCGGGCGCGCTTGACGGTGTCCGGACGTTTAATGGTCGGACTGGAGAACTGCCTGGAGAGGCTGCTTTGTACTTCCGCTACAAGGGCCGCCGTGTGCTCCTCCGTTTGGAGGGAGCGTTCGGTGTTTCCATTGACCATAATTACTCCACGAGGGCCTGGCATCTTGAGCTTAAGGTATGCGTAGTGCGGTACCGCATTGAATTTGGCGAATGCGGTTCGCCCGAGCAGTGCGTGATAGCCACTGCAAAACGGGACTATGTCGAAGATTAACTCCTCGCTTCGGAAATTATCCGGAGATCCGAAGACCACTTCAGGTGTGACTGAGCCTGTGCAGTTGGCCTCTACACCTGGTATTACGCCTTTAAAGGTTGTTTTGGTGGGCTTAATCCTCGAGGGATCTATGCCCATTTTCCACATTGTGTCCTGGTAAAGCAGGTTCAGGCTGCTGCCGTCATCCATAAGGACTCTAGTGAGATGAAATCCGTCAATAATTGGGTCTAGAACCAATGCGGCGAATCCGCCATGACGGATGCTAGTGGGATGGTCTCTTCGATCAAAGGTGATCGGGCAGGTGGACCATGGGTTGAACTTTGGGGCGACTGGCTCTACCGCGTATACATCCCTTAACGCATGCTTCTGCTCCCTTTTGGGGACATGGGTTGCGTATATCATGTTCATCGTCCACACTTGTGGGGGAAAACCCTTTTGTCCACTGTTGTTCGGCGGCCGGGGCTCCTCATTATCATCGCTATGCAGCCCCTTGTCTTCATTGTCAGCGCTTAACTTGCCTGCCTGCTTGAACACCCAACAATCCTTGTTGGTGTGATTGGCCGGCTTTTCGGGGGTGCCATGTATTTGGCACAAGCGGTCGAGTATTCGGTCCAAGCTGGACGGGCCCCTAGGATTCCTTTTGAATGGCTGCTTCCGCTGACCGGACTTAGAGCCTCTGAATCCAGCATTAACTGCCGTATCCTCAGCATTGTCGCCGTTAATGCGGCACTTCTGCTTGTTGCGACGCGACCTGCCACTAATGTCCCTGGTGTCCGAACTACCAGGGTTCTTGGTAATATTGTTGCTACGAGCAAGCCAGCTATATTCTCCCGTGCAAAAGCGGGTCATGAGTGTCGTGAGTGCTGCCATAGATTTCGGCTTTTCCTGTCCAAGGTGCCGGGCCAGCCACTCGTCACGGATATTGTGCTTGAAGGCTGCTAGGGCCTCAGTGTCCGGACAGTCGACTATTTGATTTTTCTTTGTTAGGAACCATGTCCAGAATTGTCTGGCCGATTCCTCTGGCTGCTGGATTACGTGACTTAGGTCATCGGCGTCTGGGGGTCGCACATAAGTGCCCTGGAAATTGTCAAGGAATGCGGCTTCCAGGTCCTCCCAACAACTGATTGATCCTGTTGGCAAGCTGTTGAGCCAATGTCGAGCTGGCCCTTTAAGCTTGAGTGGGAGGTATTTGATGGCGTGAAAATCGTCGCTGCGGGTCATGTGGATATGAAGGAGATAATCCTCGATCCATACCGCAGGGTCTGTTGTGCCATCATATGATTCGATGTTTACGGGTTTCAAAACCCTTGGGGATTTGATGATCCATTATTTCGTTTGTAAAGCACAGTGGGTGTGCAGCGCCTCTGTACTGGGCGATATCATGACGTAGCTCAAATGAGCTTTATCTACTGTGTTCGGCCCTACCAAATTTTTGGCTAGCGTGACGGTTACCGTCTCGAGCCGTGGGGTGCCCACGCGATCCGTAGATTGATCGTGTTTGCCCTGCCTTATCCTCCAACATGTCTTGTAAGTCCGACGCATATTCTCGTGCCTTGGTACGGGGTGTGGCTGCAGTGGAGGGCCGGGAGGCCTCTCTGTCGCGGCCACGAGGTGGCCGGTCGGCCGCATCAAGTGCTTCCTCCTCTAATTGGGGTAGCAACCTGCGCTTTGGGTAGCTCTTGGAGGGGCGTTCGAGTTTATGCTCTTCGGCCACAAGGACTTCAGTCCATCTGTCAACTAGCAAATCTTGATCAGCTCTGAGCTGTTGCTGTTTTTTCTTGAGGCTTCTTGCCGTGGCCATAAGCCTGCGTTGGAAACGCCTTTTCTCAACGGGATCCTCCGGCACGACGAATTCGTTGTCGTCGAGGCTTGCCTCATCTTTGGAGGGAGGCATATAATTATCGTCCTCAACCTCTCTGTCTGTCGCTCTCTCATGAGGGCTGGTTTCTCCATCCTCCTGTGCTAAACCTTGCTGGAGGGGGTTTTCTTCGGCACTCTCCGGAGTATTATTATCTCCCGTGCTGGAATCACCGTGTTTGTGTTGGCGGGATTTTGAGCGGCGCCGCTGAAGCCGGCGCTTGGGCTGTTTCTTGGAGGGGTCATCCTCCGCTATTCCATCGCCCTCTCCCTCTTTTGGGGTGTCCACCATGTATATGTCATATGACGAGGTGGCTTTCCAGGGCCTAGTAGGCGCTGGTTCTTCATCATCTCCTTCATCAGCGTCCATACCGTTGATGTCTTCCGAGTCGAAGTCGAGCATGTTGGTTAAGTCGTCGACGGTGGCTACAAAGTGGGTGGTGGGTGGGTTTTGAATTTCTTCATCATCCGTACCCCAACCTTGTTGACCGTAGTCCGGCCAGGGCTCTCCTGATAAAGAGAGAGACTTCAGTGACTTCAGGATATCGCCGAAAGGCGAGTGCTGAAAGATGTCTGCGGCAGTGAACTCCATGATCGGCGCCCAATCAGATTCGACTGGCAGGGGCGCGGAGGGTTCAGAGTCCGGAGAGGAGTCCGGCTCCTTGGAGTCATGAGCCTCGCAGAGTACGGGGCTGGTGTTCGGCTCAATCGCCGTTGGGATCGCAGCCCCTGAGGTGGCGCCCAACCGCCCATCCTTGATCGGCGCAGTTGGCTCCGAATTAAGGATCGGAGCCGATGCAGGTGCGGCCCCCAGGGCACTGTTCACCGGCAGAGCTAGATCATGCTCGTCAGGACAGTGCGGTGTGCTTGGCAGTGGCTTGAATCCGTCGAGGATCAAGTCCCCGCGGATGTCAGCCGTGTAGTTTAAACTTCCAAATCTGACCTGACGGCCAGGGGCGTAGCTTTCGATCTGCTCCAGGTGGCCAAGTGAATTGGCCCGCAGTGCGAAGCCGCCGAAGACGAAGATCTGTCCGGGAGGAAGGTCTCACCCTGGACTGCATCGCTATCGATGATCGTAGGAGCCATCGAGCCTGACGGCAATGACACAGAGGAACTCTCAATGAAAGCACCAATGTCGGTGTCAAAACCGGCGGATCTCGGGTAGGGGGTCCCGAACTGTGTGTCTAGGCCGGATGGTAACAGGAGGCAGGGGACACGAAGTTTTACCCAGGTTCGGGCCCTCTCGATGGAGGTAAAACCCTACGTCCTGCTTGATTAATATTGATGATATGGGTAGTACAAGAGTAGATCTACCACGAGATCAGAGAGGCTAAACCCTAGAAGCTAGCCTATGGTATGATTGTTGATGTGTATGTTGTCCTACGGACTAAAACCCTCCGGTTTATATAGACACCGGATAGGGTTAGGGTTACATAGAGTCGGTTACAATGGTAGGAGATCTGAACATCCGTATCGCCAAGCTTGCCTTCCACGCCAAGGAAAGTCCCTTCCGGACACGGGACGGAGTCTTCAATCTTGTATCTTCATAGTCCAGGAGTCCGGCTGAAGGTATAGTTCGGCTATCCGAACATCCCCTAATCCAGGACTCCCTCACTACCCGTTAGCCGTAGTAGTAGAAGTAATAGTTGGCGAGACAACTTCACGAAGACATGATGATGGAGATCATGGTGTCATGCCGGTGACGATGATGATCATGGCGCCCCAAAGATGGAGATCAAAAGGAGCAAAAATGATATTGGCCATATCATGTCGCTATTTGATTGCATGTGATGTTTATCATGTTTTACATCTTATTTTCCTAGAACGACGGTAGCTTAAATAAGATGATCCCTCGCAATAATTTCAAGAAAGTGTTCCCCCTAACTATGCACCGTTGCGAAGGTTCGTTGTTTCGAAGCACCACGTGATGATCGGGTGTGATAGATTCTAACGTTCGAATACAACAGGTGTAAGCCAGATTTACACACACAATACACTTAGGTTGACTTGACGAGCCTAGCATGTACAAACATGGCCTCAGAACACGGAAGACCGAAAGGTCGAACATGAGTCGTATAGAAGATACGATCAACATGAGGATGTTCACCGATGATGACTAGTCCGTCTCACGTGATGATCGGACACGGCCTAGTTGACTCGGATCATGTATCACTTAGATGACTAGAGGGATGTCTATCTGAGTGGGAGTTCATTATATAATTTGATTAGATGAACTTATTTATCATGAACAATAGTCTAAGTTGTCTTTGCAAAAAGGGTTGTAGATTAATAGCTCGCATTGTAGCTCCCTGTTTCAATACGTTCCTAGAGAAATATTAAGTTGAAAGATATTGTAAGCAATGATGCGGACTAGGTCCGTTGCCTATGGAGTGTCCTCACTGCTACATAGAAGGCTTATGTCTTTGATGCACCGCTCGGTGTGCCAACCCCTCCAGTGTCGTCTGTGGATGATATGAACATCTGACAGATATGTCCTGATGACTACTTGATAGTTAAGTGCACCATACTTTACGGCTTAGAATCGGGATTCCAATGATGTTTTGAACGCCATAGAACATATGAGATGTTCCAAGAGATGAAATTGGGATTTCAGGCTCATGCCCGTGTTGAGAGGTATGAGACCTCTGACAAGTTATTTGTCTGCAAGATGGAGGAGAATAGCTCAGCTAGTGAGCATGTGCTCAGAATGTCTGGGTGCTACAATCACTTGAATCAAGTGGGAGTTAAACTTCCAGATAAGATTGTGATTGATAGAGTTCTCTAGTCATTATCACTAAGCTACTAGATCTTCGTGATGAACTATGACATGCAAGGGATGGAGATGATCCCGGAGCTGTTCGCGGTGCTTAAGACCGCAAAAGGTAGAAATCAAGAAGGAGCATCAAGTGTTGATGGTTTAACAAGACCACTGGTTTCAAGAAGGGCAAGGGCTAGAAGGGAAACTTCATGAATGGCAAACCAGTTGCCGCTCCAGTAAAGGAACCCAAGGTTGAACCCAAACCCGAGACTAAGTGCTTCTATTGTAAGGGGAACGGTCACTGGTAGCAGAACTACCCCAAATGCATGGTAGATAAGAAGGCTGGCAACTTCAACAAAGTATATACGTGTTATTAATGTGCACCTTACCAGTACTCCTGGTAGCACCTGGGTATTGGATACCGGTTCAGTTGCTATTATTGGTGACTTGAAGCAAAAGCTACGGTCTAAACGGAGACTGGCTAAGGGCGAGGTGACGATGTGTGTTGGAAGTGTTTCCAAAGTTGATGAGATCACCATCGCACGCTCCATCTGCCTTCGGGATTAGTACTAAACCTAGATAAATGTTATCATGTGTCTACGTTGAGCATGAATATGATTAGATCATGTTCATTGCAATACGGTTGTTCATTTAAGTTAGAGAATAATGGTTATTCTGTTTACATGAATAATACCTTTCATGGTCATGCACCCTATGTGAATGGTTCATTGAATCTCGGTCGTGGTAATACACATGTTCACGCCAAAAGATGTAGAGTTAATAATGATAGTACCACTTTCTTGTGGCACTGCCGCTTAGGTCATATTGGCGTAAGATGCATGAAGAAACTCCATGTCGATGGATGTTTGGAGTCACTTGATTTTGAATCGCTTGACACATGCGAGCCATGCCACATGGGCAGGATGACTAAGACCCCGTTTTCAGGTACAATGAAATGGGAAAGTGACTTGTTGGAAATCGTACATGCTGATGTGTGTGATCCAATAAGAATTGAGGCGTGCGGTGGACATCGCTATTTTCTCATCTTCAGTGATGATTTGAGTAGATATGGGTATATTTACTTAATGAAGCACAAGTCTGAAACGTTTGAAAAGTTCAAGCAATTTCAGAGTGAAGTTAAGAACCATCATAACAAGAAGATCAAATTCCTACGATCTGATCGATGGAGAATTTCTGAGTTATGAGTTTGGCAATAACTTAACACATTGTGAAATTGTTTCACAGTTGACACAACCTGGAACACCACATCGTAATGGCGTGTCCGGACATCGTATCGAACCTTATGAGATATGGTGCGATCTATAATGTCTCTTACCGATCTACCGCTATCATTTTGAGGTTATGCGTTAGAGACAGATGCATTCACTTTAGATAGGTCACCATCTAAGTCCGTTGAGACGATGTCGTATGAAAATTGGTTTGGCAAGAAACCAAAGTTGTCGTTTCTTAATATTTGGTGCTGCGATGCTTAAAGCTTCAGCCGAAAAAGCTCGAACCCAAAGCGGACAAATACATCTTCATAGGATACCCAAAGGTAATAGTTGGGTATACCTTCTATCTCAGATCCGAGGGCAAAGTATTTGTCGCTAAGAACGGGTCCTTTCTCGAGAAGGAGTTTCTCTTGAAAGAATTGAGTGGGAGGAAGATAGAACTTGATGAGGTTGTTGAACCTCTACTTCAACCAGAAAGTGGTGCAACACAGAAAGATGTTTCTGTGGCGCCTACGTCGGTTGAAGAGGAAGTTAATGATAGTGATCATGAAGCTTCGGATCAAGTTGCTATCGAACCTCGTAGGTCGACAAGGATATGTACTACTCCTGAGTGGTACGGTGATCCTGTCTTAGATATCATGTTGGACAACAATGAACCTACGAGCTATGGAGAAGCGATGGTGGGCCCATATTCCGACAAATGTTTAGAAGCCATGGAATCCGAGATAGGATCCATGTATCAGAACAAAGCATGAACTTTGGTGGACTTGCCCGTTGATCGGCAAGCCATTGAGATAAATGGATCTTTAAGAACAAGACAGACATGGACGGTAATGTTACCGTCTATGAAGCTCTACTTGTGGCAAAGAGTCTTTTCACAAGTTCAAGGAGTTGACTACGATGAGATTTTCTCACCCGTAGCGATCTTTAAGTCCGTCGGAATCATGTTAGCATTAGCTGTATTTTTCGATTACGAAATCTGACAAATGGATGTCAAAACAAGTTTTCTTACCAGTTTTCGTAAGAGAAAGTTTTATGTGATACAATAAAAGGTTTTGTCGATCCTAAGGATGCTAAAAGGTATGCTGGCTGCAGCAATCCTTCTATGGACTAGAGCAAGCATCTCGGAGCCAGAATATATGCTTTGATGGAGTGATCAAAGCTTTTAGGTTTATAAAATGTTTGCTAGAAACTTGTATTTACAAGAAAGTGAGTGGGAGCACTACAACATTTCGGATAAGTATATGTGGATGACATATTGTTGATCTGAAATAATGTAGAATTTCTGGAAAGCATAAACGGTTGTTTGAAGAGTGATTTTCAAAGGCAGACCTGGATAAAGCTGCTTACATATTGGGCATCAAGATCTATAAAGATAGATCAAGACGCCTGATGATACTTTCAAAGAACGCACACCTTGACATGATTTTGAAGGAGTTCAAAATAGATCAGTCAAAGAAGGGATTCTTACCTGAGTTGTAAGGTGTGAAGTTGAGTAAGACTCAAAGCTTGACCACGACAGAAGAAAGAGGAAGGACGAAGGTCGTCCCCTATGCTTTTGTCATAGGCTCTATATGGTATGCCATGCTGAGTACCGCACCTGATTTGTGCCTTGCCACATGTCTGGCAAGAGGGTACAAAGGTGATCCAGGAGTGGATAACTGGACAATGGTCAAAAATATCCTTAGAGGAATAAGGAAATATTTCTCGGTTATGGAGGTGATAAAGAGTTCGACGTTAAGAGTTACGTCGATGCAAGCTTTAACACCTATCCGGATGACTATGAGTAGAAAAACCGGATATGTATAATGGAGCAACCATTTGGAATAGCTCCAAGTGGAACGTGGTAGCAGCATCTACGATATGACATAAAGTTTTGCGAAGTACATGCAGATCTGATTGTTGCACACCCATTGACTATAACATCTCTCACAAGCATAACATGATCAAACCCAAAACTCATTGAGTGTTAATCACATGGTAACGTGAACTAGATTATTGACTCTAGTAAACTCTTTGGGTGTTAGTCACATGGCGATGTGACCTTGAGTGTTAATCACATAGCGATGTGAACTGGATTATTGACTCTAGTGCAAGTGGGAGACTGTTGGAAATATGCCCTAGAGGCAATAATAAATTAGTTATTATTATATTTCCTTGTTCATGATAATCGTTTATTATCCATGCTAGAATTGTATTGATAGGAAACTCAGATACATGTGTGGATACATAGACAACACCATGTCCCTAGTAAGCCTCTAGTTGACTAGCTCGTTGATCAATAGATGGTTACGGTTTCTTGACCATGGACATTGGATGTCGTTGATAACAGGATCACATCATTACGAGAATGATGTGATGGACAAGACCCAATCCTAAGCCTAGCACAAGATCGTGTAGTTTGTATGCTAAACCTTTTCTAATGTCAAGTATCATTTCCTTATACCATGAGATTGTGCAACTCCTAGATACTATCGTGGTTTTGTCACGGCAGATGTTCTAGAGAAAGGACTTAGTCGTGGAGCCATCGCGACGGGTTAGCTTGAAGGGGTTAAAGCGGACACAGGGACGCAAGAGAGTTTATACTAGTTCGGCCCCTTCGATGAAGGTAAAAGCCTACGTCTAGTTGTGATGGAATTGATGGGGTTTCGATGACCAGGGAGCAAACAAGCTTCGCCTATGTCTCAAGTTGTTGTCTGTTGTCCTTGAACCGCCGCCGGGTCATCCCCTTATATACACGGGTGACGCTTGTCGGTTCACAGAGTTCCAATGCTAGCTCATAGATGTGTCTGGTTTGGTCTCTACTTATTCCTAACTTATAATACAAGTTAAATACCAACGCCGGTTTACGGCTACAGGCCTTGAACCGACTATGGGCCTTGAGCCCTCATTTGCCTTCTTGGGCTTTAACATACTTAGCTACTGATGAAGTTAACCCGGCCCAGATAGGCCGGTTTACGCCCAGTAGTGATATCCCCAACATTAGGCCCCAGATTGATTTGAACATGTTCATGTCAATCCTTTAGCAAAATTCTTCATCTTCAATATATTCTTGTAGTTTGTTGAACCGCCGTGATGTCATCTTCTCTGGTCGTTGTAAACCGGCGTGACGTCACCTGTTATAAAGGACCTTAATAGGTCTGTGACAATTAAGGCGACATCTTCATTTCCAAACCCACGGTCCCTTGATTTTCGCACCTGACTCCTGTCCCTTGCCTTATAAATAGGACCGAAGGGTCATTTCTTTTTCCCCTCCGTGCCCTTGTGCTTCGTCTTCCTCGCGTCGCCCAGCTTCGGAGCTCCACCGCCACCGTCAACCTCTGCATCAACCTTGGCCGCTGCATCAACCTGGGCACACCAGAGCACCGCGGCAACCTTCCGCGTCTTTCTCATCTCCAGTAAGTCTTCTGTTCTTTTCAACACAAATCTGCTCTAGGGTTTCATGTTCTTCTAGTGTTCATCGCCTGTTTCGTGTTCATACGATAACTCCTAGATGCATCTGTGAATCCTTACTCTGTGTAGCGGTAGTTTTTAGCATCCGCCTTCAGTTTCATGCCTCAAGACCATAGATCTATATGTATCTCTGCCCATTGATTCAGTACTGTTCTTTTTTGAACCTTGAATATTTTCCTTATTTTCTGAACTTGCTTCAGATCCGTCGCTGTAGAGAAGTCTTATGAAATCTGTTTCTGTAAACTTACTCATCTGCTTCAATGTTTAGACCAGGCGGTTTAACTTTGTAGAAAAAACTGCCAAACCGGTATATACCATTAGTCCCCTTGTTGAACCGCCCGATGTTGTTGCTTCATAAAACTCCGGTTTAGATAGATCTGTCTCCGGTTTAACATTGCACATACCAATGTACCTTAAGCAATGCATTTTTGAACCGGGATCACCTACCTTGTAGATTTCATCATGGCCAAGCAAGTATATGAGTGCAACTGGGTTCCTTCTCGCGTCACAGAGGCTCAACTGGACGATTTAGTCCTGGTCGGCGCCTTAGGCAGCAAAGATACCATCCGTTGGAGGGCTCCTGGCAAAGAATGCCCTCCCACACCTCAAGAAGGAGAGGTCGTCGTTTTCGTAGATCACTTAGCCCGGGGCTTTAAGCCGCCCGATTCTAAATTTTACTGGGACGTTTTAGCCGATTTTCAACTCCACCCACAAGACACTGGTCCCAACTCTGTTACAAACATGTGTCACTTCCAAGTGCTCTGTGAGGCGTTCTTTCAAGAGGAGCCCACAGTGGAGTTGTTCAGAGACTGTTTCCATCTAAACCACCGTACTGAGTTTTCTGATGGTTCCAATACGGAATTGGGCGGTGTGGCGATTCAGAAAAGGAAAGAGGTCACATACCCTCATGCCAAGCTGCATAGCCACCCCAAAGAGTGGAGTCAAACATGGTTCTATTGCAAAGACACCTCTCCTGCTGGTGAAAATCCTTTGCCTGGCTTTCGTCCGGAGCGGCTTAGCAATACACACCCCTTTCCGCAAAGGTTGACTGCCAAGGAGAGAAGCAAATACGCTCCTCAACTGTCCAAGCTCAGAGCCTTTATGGCCAATGGTTTAACAGGGGTTGATCTCGCTCGCTGTTGGATATCATGGAGCATACTACCCCTTAGTCAGTGCTCCGGTTTGATGTGTGATTATACTGGCAGTGTTGACGACCCACTGCGACATGCTAACATCCAGCTCACCGACGAAGAAATCACAGAGGCTGTGAACAAGATGCTGAATGAACCGGAACACATCTGTGCTAAAACCGGCCTGCTTCCTTTCCGTGCCACCAACAAACCGCCAGCTGTAAGAGTTTGATTTTTCTTTTTGCTGAACCTGTTATTGACATATCTGGTCATTGTTTAATATCAGTGTCTGTGTAACCAGGGCAATGATCCGTTTTGGAGCAAGAAACTGCCATAGGAGAAACCAGAGAAACCAGACAAACCGGAAAGATCAAACCGGCAAAAGACTAAAGCTGTGAAGAAGACTGCCCACAGGAAAAGAACCACTACATCCTCTAATCCGGCCCCTGATGATGATGTGGATAATCCGGACCTTGAGGTAGGGCTTGACTCACTTGGCTTATTTTTCATCCATCTTATTGATGGTGATATTTGTCAGGATGATGCCGAAGCCAGCCATGCTGATGCTGCAGAGGTAATTATTCTCTCTTCCGATTCAGAACCTTTGCCTTCACTAAAAATCCGTCAGGCAAATCGGAAAGTTAAATTTTCTCATCCTCTTGCTTACTTGGATCCCAAATTTCTTATGAAGACCCAACAGCACGAAGCTCGCCGCACAACCCGGCACAGCGGCCAGGCAGTTACCTCCACCGGTTTACCGAACAGTCCGGTTCAGAAACACCGTTCAGAGGTCTCTAATTTGCTTGTCAGTGCTTGTCCTAAAGCGGGCTGTTTTCGTCAACCTCTTAATCCATCTGACTCCGATTATCAGGTTACTTCCCACTCATCCTCTGGCAGGTCATCGGCTACTCAGCTGCCACCACTCAAAATGGTGCTTGGGTAAGCCATACTTATCTTAATATGTCCGGTACATCACCTTGGAACATATGTTGTATTTGACTTTGTTATTCCTTTTAGGGCCAAGCCTAGGCCGAGCAAAAAAGCTCGCCTGGATAAAGCGGCCGAGGAGGATGCCGTCCCTGAACCGGGCAAAACACCAGATCTTGAAGCAGCTATTCCTGAAGACATACCCAATGATCCACCGCAGCGAAATGACGATCTTATTGCTAAAGAGAGGCCTATTGATACCTCAAGTCCTGCCAACCAGCCCACAAGCCCCATCCGGATTGAGAAATCCACCAATCCAACAAAGCCTACTAATAAGCCAACGGCCCGAGTTCAAACCGATGATGCCAAGGATGATGAGGTTGTCATTACTGGCATTGGTCGCACAGAGCCAGGCAATCCTGTCGCTTTGTCTAAACATACTGCCAAGGAAGAATTTGCTGCCTTTGGCAAAGGCAAGTGGAATGTTGATCTGGCGACTTACGCTGCTCTGAACGCCCAAGACATCCATTCCGGCTATCTGAACCGGCTGTATACCAGTCGTGACTATGAAGCCGGTCTGGTTAACATGATGAAAGATAAATATGAGGTAACTTCCATATGCTCCTTCCTGCTTGTATGCTTCAATTCTTGCTGACTCTCCTAGCCCCCAAGGGTCGGTTTATAATCTTCTTTCAAACTGGGACTTACTAATATAAATCTTAATGCCTCGAAATTCGCTGATGTAGCCCCCAAGGGCCGATTCAACTTAGTGCAGTTAAACCGGGACTTAAGTAATTAATATCTCCACATCAGAACTTTTTTGAACAAATAGCCATTAGCCCCCAAGTGCCAAGTTGAATACTTGTATTGAGCTTGGGACTTTGTAATCAATTGAAAGATGACGATCAAATAGGCATTAGCCCCCAATCACCAAGTGCATAACTTGTTATGTGGTTGGTGCTTCAATTCTTGCCCTGCTTGCTGAATCATATAACTGTCTATATGCAGGCTGAGCTGAAGACAAAAGAGACCCAAATCGCCGATCTCCAAGAAAATCTGAAGTCCGAACAGACTGAAACCTCAAAAGCAAAAGAGGAGTTGATCAGCGCCTTAAGCGTCATGGAACAGCTTAAGAAGGATTTCAAGAAGGAGCGGGCGGATTGGGCTACTGAAAAATCCGCTTTAACCAAACGAGCAGAAGACGCCGAGGCTGCACTAAAACCGGTGGTGGATGAACTGACCAGCATAAAGCGGCACGTGCATGCCATGACCGCTGCTATCTTTGGTAAGCCGGTTTGATTTTTGAATTGATTCTGCCGTCTTACAGAGCTACCGGTTTGTTAACCCTTGGTGATATTTCAGGGACACGCATTGGTCACTTGGGGTCAGATGTGCGGAAGAAATTGAAAGTCGCCTACACGTTGATCGAACAACTGTACACTGGTGCACAACGGGTCATCTGTACTGCATCCCACAACAAGCCGGCGCCCACTTTGATTCAGGACACTCTGATGAAACTGTCGGTGCTTCCTGCCCGGGTTAAAGAGCTGAAGAAATCTGCTGCTCGAACCGGTGCGATCAATGCCTTAATCCGGGCAAAAGCTTGGGTGCCGGATTTTGACCCTATTGAAGCGGCTCAGGGCTATCCCAGCTTGAAGGAAGACGGGTCAGAGTTTAATGAAGCAGATCTGCGAGCAATAAACCGGGAGGTGCGTCCGCTAGCTTGTCAATTGGCTGAAGAAGCAGACTTGTCTCATTATCAAGCCCAATATGACAATCAAAACAAGCGAGTAGCTGCACCAATTCATGAAGCGGAAAATCTTATCCCTCCAATCCGTAAGCATACTTACGCTCCCGATATTGACCCGTCGTTGCTGATCCATGATGAAGCTGTCTTTCAAGCATTAATGGGAATCGACTAGACAACTATTGATTTCCAGCCGCTGGGTAGAGAAACTGAAGCTGAAGCGCCGCAGGATGCCCCACAACCATCAAGCCGGGCTGGTGACCAAGCTTGAACCGGAAGCCGGTTTAAAACTGCTTCTCCCTTGCGAAAAACAATGATCTTATTGTGGGCACCGTGTTGCCTTGTAATAGGCTAGCTGATACTTTTGATGCTGATATGCCTTCGTGCATAATTACTACAACTTGCTCTTCCTTTGGGTGATGAACTTTCCAAAGTACTTTCTGCAATAAAAATCTTAAAGTGCCACCGCGGTTGTACCGTCAGGCGGAATATGATGTCTGCATACATGAAATCAAAACATCCGAATTTTTTAAGTATATGACCAAATTTTGAGATACATAATACCTGCCATCGTTGGACGCGAAGTTGGCTTGGCCAATCTTGAGGCGGAGTTTTATAAACCCACACTGTTGGAGGAGATAGCAGCTCCTGTATATATGATGCCGGTTTACCATGTAAACCGTGCCGGGTTATAATAAACACCGTGTTACTCCGTAATAGGATGTTAACAAAAAATCAAACCGAGCAAATAGTCTCCGGATTAAAATGGACAGTGTTCCGTCAATTGACAGTTTGAACAGGCTTAAAACTTTGTCGGTTTAAAAAACGCAATAAAAATAAAGAAATATCTTTCAAAGAAAAAATGTGAAGCAAAGGCAATGACAAAACCGTTTGCAAAAAGAGGCGTATTTGAGCTGATCAGATGGCGTTACCATGGTCGGACACGACCAAGCTCCCGATAGGTGTAGCTATGGTTCAAGTCAGCCAGGTCCCCAAATGAAACCGTGGCATTTATGCCGATCAAGTGGCATGGCAATGGTTCGGGTTCGACCAAGCCCCCAAGTGATTCTGTGGCCTTAGGCCGATCAAGAGGCATGACTGGTTCAGACGTGACCAAGTCCCCAAGTGATCTGGTGGCTCTCGCCTATCAAGAGGTATTGCATTGGTTCAGACACGACCAAGCCCCCAAGTGATATAACATGATGCTTTTGAAAAGCTAACTCAAGGGGTAAACCAGAGGCCGCTTTAGAACAACTCCGTGTAACCACACATGATGTAAAAGAACAGATACCCCGCTTTAGCTGAGGTTCCGGTTTATTATATTTAATCATAATATATACATCATCGTAATATGTACATAAGTGGAGCCAATGGCTCAGGTATAGTAAGGCCGAAGATGAGCTATGTTCCACGGCCTGTTGGTCTCTTCCTCTGATGTACGTGAGTCTTTATGCTCTCGAATATTGATCAGATAGTATGACCCATTGTGCAGATTCTTGCTGACCACAAAAGGTCCCTCCCATGGTGGGGATAGCTTATGCATATCAGTCTGGTCTTGGATGAGCCGAAGCACCAAATCTCCCTCTTGAAAGGTTCTGGTTTTAACTCGGCGACTGTGATAACAACAAAGATCCTGTTGGTAAATCGCTGAGCGAGCAGCTGCTATGTCACGCTCTTCATCCAACCGGTCCAAAGCATCTTGCCGTGTTGTCTCGTTGTCCGCTTCAACATAAGCCGTCACATGAGGTGAATCATGACGGATATCACTGGGAAGAACCGCCTCCGCTCCATAGACCATGAATAATGGTGTGTATCCTGTTGATCTGTTGGGTGTGGTATTGTGCTCCATAACACAGATGGTAATTCTTCTACCCAACAAGCCGGTGTTCTCTGCAAAGGAACCATAAGCCGGGGCTTGATGCCTCTCAAAATATCTTGATTAGCCCTTTCTGCTTGACCATTGGACTGTGGGTGTGCCACTGATGAAACGTCAAGCCGGATGTGCTCCCGTTCGCAGAACTCCTTCATGGCACCCTTGGACAAATTGGTACCATTATCTGTGATGATACTGTGTGGAAAGCCAAACCGGAAAATCACTTTTTTGATAAACTGAACCGCCGTGGCCGCATCACACTTGCTAACCGGTTCTGCCTCCACCCACTTTGTGAACTTGTCAACCGCCACCAGGAGGTGGGTCTTCTTATCTTTGGACCTTTTGAAAGGCCCAACCATATCCAGCCCCCAAGTCGCAAACGGCCAAGTAATTAGAATCATTCTCAATTCTTGAGCCAACACATGAGCACGTCTTGAAAACTTTTGGCAACCGTCACATCGTCTGACCAGATCCTTCGCATCAGCATGAGCAGTTAACCAATAGAAGCCATGGCGAAACGCTTTAGCTACCAAAGATTTTGAACCGGCGTGGTGACCACAATCTCCTTCGTGGATCTCACACAAAATTTCACAGCCTTCTTCAGGAGACACACAACATTGAAACGCCCCTGATATACTGCAATGATGCAACTCGCCATTGACAATAGTCATGGACTTGGACCGCCAGACTATCTGTCGGGCCAGAATCTCATCCTCTGGTAACTCGCCCCGGTTCATGTACGCCAGGTAAGGAAGCGTCCAATCCGGAATGACATGAAGAGCTGCCACCAATTGAGCCTCCGGATCAGGAATAGCCAAATCTGCTTCACCAGGGAGCTTGACCGACGTGTTGTGTAGCACATCCAGAGAAACATTGGGTGGGACCGGTTTGCACTGAGAGCCCAGCCGACTTAAAGCGTCCGCCGCTTCATTCTTCCGTCGGTCCACGTGGTCCACCTAATAGCCTTTAAAATGACCTGCAACAATATCCACCTCACGATAATATGCTGCCATGAGTGGGTCCTTGGAGTCCCAAGTGCCAGACACTTGTTGAGCCACGAGGTCCGAGTCACCGAAGCACTTAACTCGACTTAGGTTCATCTCCTTAGCCATCCGGAGACCATGGATCAAGGCTTCATACTCAGCTGCATTGTTAGTACAAGGAAACATTAAGCGGAGAACGTAACAAAACTTATCACCTCATGGGGAAGTTAATACGACTCCAACCCCTGAGCCTCCAATTGCTTGGATCCGTCAAAATGGATGGTCCAATATGTGTGATCCGGCTTTTCCTCAGGTGCTTGCATTTCCGTCCAATCATTGATGAAATCAACCAGTGCTTGAGACTTCACCGCCGTCCGAGGCACATACTTCAATCCGTGCGGCCCAAGCTCTATAGCCCACTTGGCAATCCGGCCAGTTGCTTCCCGGTTCTGGATGATATCCCCCAAAGGAGCAGAACTGACCACCGTAATTAGGTGCCCTTGGAAGTATTGCTTAAGCTTCCGGCTTGCCATAAAAACTCCGTACACCAGCTTCTGCCAATGCGGATACCTTTGCTTGGACTCAATGAGTACCTCGCTGATATAATAGACCGGACGTTGAACCGGATGCTCCTTACTTGCCTCCTTTCGCTCCACCACAATAGCCACGCTGACTGCACGAGCATTAGCAGCAACATATAGCAGTAATAGCTCCTTGTCAATGGGAGCGGCGAGCACAGGCGGATTGGCCAATTGCCGCTTTAAGTCCTCAAATGCTTCATCAGCAGCAGAACTCCAGACGAACTGATCCGTCTTCTTCAACATCTGATACAAAGGGATTGCCTTCTCACCAAGACGGTTGATAAACCGGCTTAACGTGGCAATCCGGCCAGCCAGGCATTGAACATCATTGATACACTTCGGTTTAGCCAGGGAGGTGATGGCTGTGATCTTCTCCGGATTAGCCTCAATTCCCCTGTTGGACACCAGAAAACCCAATAACTTGCCCGCCGGTACACCAAAGACACACTTGTCCGGATTAAGCATCATCTTGTACGTCCTTAGGTTATCAAAGGTTTCCTTCAAATTGTCAACCAGAGTCCCCTTCTCCCTGGACTTAACCACGATATCATCCACGTAAGCATGTACTTTACGGCCAATCTGCTTGTGAAGACAATTTTGTACACACCGTTGATAAGTTGCCTGGGCACTTTTGAGCCCAAAGGGCATAGACACATAGCAGAAGGCTCCAAAGGGAGTTATGAATGCCGTCTTCTCCTGGTCCTTAACTGCCATTTTGATCTGATGATAGCCAGAATATGCATCCAAAAAACTTAAACGCTCACAACCCGCCGTAGCATCAATGATTTGATCAATACGGGGGAGGGCAAAAGGATCTACTGGACAAGCCTTATTAAGATCTGTGTAATCCACACACATGCGCCAGGTGCCGTTTTTCTTAAGGACTAGCACCGGATTGGCAAGCCACTCAGGGTGAAAAACTTCAACAATAAAACCAGTTGCTAAGAGCCTGGCTACCTCTTCTCCAATCGCCTTGCGTCTTTCTTCGTTAAACCGGGGGAGGAACTGTTTCACCGGTTTGTATTTAGGATCCACATTAAGGGTGTGCTCAGCGAGTTGCCTCGGTACACCTGGCATGTCAGAGGGCTTCCATGCAAAAATGTCCCGATTCTCACAGATGAACTCGATGAGCGCGCTTTCCTATTTCAGATCCAAGTTGGCACTGATGCTGAACTGCTTGGACGAATTTCCAGGTACGAAGTCAACAAGCTTAGTTTCTGCTGCCGATTTGAACTTCAGGGCCGGATCATGCTCCGTAGTTGGCTTTTTTAATGGAGTCATGTCCGCCGGATCAACACTGTCCTTATAATACTTCAGCTCCTCGGTGGCACAAACCGACTCTGCGTAAGCCGCATCTCCTTCCTCGCACTCCAAAGCGATTTTACGGCTTCCGTGAACCGTTATTGTCCCCTTGTAACCCGGCATCTTGAGCTGCAAATACACATAACAGGGCCGTGCCATAAACTTGGCGTAGGCCGGTCGCCCAAACAGGGCGTGATATGGACTTTGGATTTTCACCACTTCAAACATCAATGTCTCCGACCTGGAATCATGATCATCTCCAAAGGCCACTTCCAGAGCTATCTTACCAACAGGATACGCTGACTTGCCAGGTACTACACCATGGAACACCGTATTAGACGGTTTGAGATTTTTATCTGTTAGTCCCATACGACGGAAGGTCTCATAGTATAAGATATTAATGCTGCTCCCTCCATCCATGAGCACTTTGGTGAACTTGTAACCTCCCACCTGAGGTGCCACCACCAGAGCCAACTGACCCGGATTATCAACCTGGGGAGGGTGATCCTCTCTGCTCCATATGATTGGCTGTTCAGACCAGCGTAGATAACGGGGCATGGTCGGTTCAACAGAGTTGACTGCCCGCCTCTGAACCTTCCGGTCTCGCTTGTCCAAGCTAGTGGTGAAGACATGGTACTGCCCACTATTCAACTGCTTTGGGTTGCTCTGGTAACCTGACTGTTGCTGCTGCTGGTTATAACCACCCTGGTTGTTCTGATTATTTTGATTATTATGTCCGCCCGGATTACCATTAAATCCTGAAACGGAATTTCCTCCACAGTAACCCGGCTCGGATCCTGAGCCACCACCGGAGCCGTGATCATACCGGAAAGCATTAGAATTCTTGAACTCCTGCATAATAAAGCAATCCTTCCAAAGGTGGTTTGCTGGCACCTCCTTCGTCCCAAGTCTTGGACAGGGCTGGCTCAGTAGATAATTTAGGCGATCCGGGTTAGGGTTGGGTTCCCCACTGCGATTCTTCGGTTTACCCTTGCGTCGCTGGCCATTGTCCTGCGCGTTGGTATTAGCCACAAAGTCTATGTTACCATCCGCTTTACACTTGCCTCCACCACCATTGCCTGCCCAGTGATGCTGCTGACCTTTGGAGTTGTTATTCCTCTTTCCCTTCCCTGCCTTGTCATCATCAGATTCGGGATCCTTGGTACTATCAGAATCAGCATACTTTACCAAAGCAGCCATGAGGGTCCCCATGTCAGTGCAATGGTGCTTCATCCGTCCCAACTTCAGCTTTAGGGGCCCAAACCGGCAGTTGCCTTCTAGGGTTAAGACTGCGGTGTCAGCGTTGATGCGGTCTGATGAATGCAACACTTGTGAGACCCGGCGCACCCAATGAGTCGCCGATTCTCCTTCCTCCTGGACACAGGCAGCTAACTCTAATATCGACATGGGCTGCTTACATGTATCCTAGAAATTATTGATAAACCGGGCTCGTAATTGGGCCCATGAACTGATAGAATTGGCCGATAAGCTTTTTAACCAAGTGCGGGTCGTTCCTTCAAGCATCATGGTGAAGTATTTCGCACATGCCGCATCATCCACATCCAGCATCTCCATGGCCATCTCATAGCTCTCCACCCATGTCTCTGGGGGTTGATCCGCCGTGTAATTTGGTACCTTGCGAGGGCCCTTGAAATCCTTGGGTAGGCGCACATTGCGTAAAGCGGGGACAAGGCAAGGCACCCCCAAAGAGCTAGAAGTAACACCGGGTTCGACCGAAATAGTTGGACGAACCGGCGTAAGCTGCCGAGCCTGATATTGTGCGGCTAACTCGGCCTCCCTGCGTGCTCGAGCCCGGTCCACCACTTCCTGAGTGTTATTAGCACCACCCGCCGGGTTGTTGCCGCGGGGTGCTCCACATCATTCATTACTTGACACTGCCGGTTCCTCCATACGCCTGCTATAGCTCCGGCTTGGGCGAGGGGTCGAGTGGATCCGGTCGCGGCTGTACGAGTATGCTTCCTGTTGGTCTAAAGCTGTCCTAAGAAGCTCCTTGACCCGTCGCGTCTCTATCGCCTGCGGTGAGTCACCTTCAATTGGAATGGCCTCCAGCCGTGCAGCAGCGGCGACGAGATTGTCCATTGGGTTGGAGTAGTGACCCGGAGGTGTTGAAACAACCTGAGGTATAACGGTGTTTTGACGAGGCGGATCCATCCGACGAGGCTGAACCGGCGCACCGGTCCCAGGAGCTTCCGCCCGGTTTCCCTCCAGCGGATTACTGGTTCATGCTCCCGGGGTGTTGAAAAGGTCTCTGGCCTCAAAAACCGGAGGCAAACGGGATCGGTACTTCGTCCTCATGACTTCATGCGACGCGTTCTGGTCCAACATGAGCCTGCAGGCTTGTGCGTCTAGAGCGGCCCGCTCTGTGGCCATCCTGGTATCCTCAGCTGCCAGGTCCGCCTTGGCCTGGGTGATCTGTTCCCTTACCTTTGCAATCTCCGCGTTGTGGACGTCCTGATCCACCGGATTATCTTCCTCCATAAGCACAACCAATGCATCAAATAGCTCTGATAGAACTTGAGCCGGCGGGCGCACAGGGCCTCCTGCCCCGGTAGTCGTCACCGCTGCTGAACCGGAGGTTGTTGCCGCAGCGATCGAAGAATGAAGCGCTGCTTGTGTGCCGGTCATGAATATTCCAACTCGGTTGGGCAGATCAGAGGGGTCCGGAATACTGTCGCCGTCAGAACAACCCCCAATCCGGCCATCTTGTAGCTGATATAGAGATTCGGTTTCTCCAGTTGATGACTCTGAAGGAAATATGCCCTAGAGGCAATAATAAAGTTATTATTTATTTCCTTATATCATGATAAAAGTTTATTATTCATGCTAGAATTGTATTAACCGGAAACATAATACATGTGTGAATACATAGACAAACAGAGTGTCACTAGTATGCCTCTACTTGACTAGCTCGTTAATCAAAGATGGTTATGTTTCCTAACCATGGACAAAGAGTTGTCATTTTATTAACGGGATTTTTTCATTAGTTGAATGATCTGATTGACATGACCCATTCCATTAGCTTAGCACCCGATCGTTTAGTATGTTGCTATTGCTTTCTTCATGACTTATACATGTTCCTATGACTATGAGATTATGCAACTCCCGTTTGCCGGAGGAACACTTTGTGTGCTACCAAACGTCACAACGTAACTGGGTGATTATAAAGGAGCTCTACAGGTGTCTCCAAAGGTACATGTTGGGTTGGTGTATTTCGAGATTAGGATTTGTCACTCCGATTGTCGGAGAGGTATCTCTGGGCCCTCTCGGTAATACACATCACTGAAGCCTTGCAAGCATTGCAACTAGTGAGTTAGTTGCAAGATGATGTGTTACAGAACGAGTAAAGAGACTTGCCGGTAACGAGATTGAACTAGGTATGGGATACCGACGATCGAATCTCGGGCAAGTAACATACCGATGACAAAGGGAACAACGTATGTTATTATGCGGTCTGACCGATAAAAGATCTTCATAGAATATGTAGGAGCCAATATGAGCATCCAGGTTCCGCTATTGGTTATTGACCAGAGACGTGTCTCGGTCATGTCTACAATGTTCTCGAACCCGTAGGGTCCGCACGCTTAAGGTTACGATGACAGTTATATTATGAGTTTATGCATTTTGATGTACCAAAGTTTGTTCGGAGTCCCGGATGTGATCACGGACATGACGAGGAGTCTCGAAATGGTCAAGACATAAAGATTGATATATTGGAAGCCTATGTTTGGATATCGGAAGTGTTTCGGGTGAAATCGGGATTTTACCGGAGTACCGGGATGTTAACGGAACCCCCCGGGAGGTATATGGGCCTTAGTGGAAGAGAGGAGAGGTGGCCAGAGATGGGCCGCGCGCCCCTCCCCCCTTGGTCCGAATAGGACAAAGAGAGGGGGCCGGCCCCCTTCCTCCTCTCTCTCCTCTTTCCCCCCTCCGCGAATCCTATTCCAACTAGGAAAGGGGCTGAGTCCTACTCCCGGAGGGAGTAGGACTCCTCCTGGCGCGCCTCCTCTTGCCCCCCCCCTTTGAGCCTTTATATACGGAGGCAAGGGGCACCCCTAGAGATACAAGTTGATCCACGTGATCATATTCTTAGCCGTGTGCGGTGCCCCCTTCCACCATAGTCCTCGATAATATTGTAGCGGTGCTTAGGCGAAGCCCTGCGACGGTAGTACATCAAGATCGTCACCACGCCGTCGTGCTGACGGAACTCTTCCTCAACACTTTGCTGGATCGGAGTCCGGGGATCGTCATCGAGCTGAACGTGTGCTAGAACTCGGAGGTGCCGTAGTTTCGGTGCTTGATCGGTCGGGCCGTGGAGACGTACGACTACATCAACCAAGTTAACGCTTCCGTTGTCGATCTACAAGGGTACGTAGATGACACTCTCCCCCTCTCGTTGCTATGCATCACCATGATCTTGCGTGTGCGTAGGAAATCTTTTGAAATTACTACGAAACCCAACAGTGGCATCCGAGCCTAGGTTTTATGTGTTGATGTTATATGCACGAGTAGAATACAAGTGAGTTGTGGGCGATATAAGTCATACTACTTACCAGCATGTCATACTTTGGTTCGGCGGTATTGTTGGACGAAGCGGCCCGGATCGACATTATGCGTACGCTTACGCGAGACCGGTTCTCCCGACGTGCTTTGCACAAAGGTGGCTAGCGGGTGACAGTTTCTCCAACTTTAGTTGAACCGAGTGTGGATACGCCCGGTCCTTGCGAAGGTTAAAACACCACCAACTTGACAAACTATCGTTGTGGTTTTGATGCATAGGTAAGATTGGTTCTTGCTTAAGCCCGTAACAGCCACGTAAAACTTGGAACAACAAAGTAGAGGACGTCTAACTTGTTTTTGCAGGGCATGTTGCGATGTGATATGGTCAAGACATGATGCTAAATTTTATTGTATGAGATGATCATGTTTTGTAGCCGAGTTATCGGCAACTGGCAGGAGCCATATGGTTGTTGCTTTATTGTATGCAATGCAATCGCGCTGTAATGCTTTACTTTATCACTAAGCAGTAGCGATAGTCGTGGAAGCATGAGATTGGCGAGACGACAACGATGCTATGATGGAGATCAAGGTGTCGCGCCGGTGACGATGGTGATCACGACGGTGCTTCGAGGATAGAGATCACAAGCACAAGATGATGATGGCCATGTCATATCACTTATATTGATTGCATGTGATGTTTATCTTTTATGCATCTTATCTTGCTTTGATTGACGGTAGCATTATAAGATGATCTCTCACTAATTATCAAGAAGTGTTCTCCCTGAGTATGCACCGTTGCGAAAGTTCTTCGTGCTGAGACACCACGTGATGATCAGGTGTGATAGGCTCTACATTCAAATACAACGGGTGCAAAATAGTTGCACACGTGGAATACTCAGGTTATACTTGACGAGCCAAGCATATACAGATATGGCCTCGGAACACGGAGACCGAAAGGTCGAGCGTGAATCATATAGTAGATATGATCAACATAGTGATGTTCACCAACGAAACTACTCCATCTCACGTGATGATCGGACATGGTTTAGTTGACTTGGATCACGTAATCACTTAGAGGATTAGAGGGATGTCTATCTAAGTGGGAGTTCTTTAAGTAATATGATTAATTGAACCTAAATTTATCATGAACTTAGTACCTGGTAGTATCTTGCTTATGTATGTTTGATTGTAGATAGATGGCCCGTACTGTTGTTCCGTTGAATTTTAATGCGTTTCTTGAGAAAGCAAAGTTGAAAGATGATGGTAGCAATTTGAAAGTGCAACTATCCCTAGGTGGTTTTGGTAATTCATAACAACATATAGCTCATTGAGCTAATGCTATTCCAAGATGATTATTTCAGGAAGGCTCAATGATTGGCATGGCATGGATGTGAAAGTGGAACCCTTAAAATGCTAAGGACAAAGGATTGGCTCAAGCTCAAAAGCTCAAGACTCTTCATTTTATATTTTAGTGATCCAAGATCACATTGAGTCCATAGGAAAAGCCAATACTATTAAGGAGGGATGAGGTGTTGCTTAATGAGCCTCTTGCTTCATGTGCTTAGTGATATGCTCCAAAACCCTCAACTACTTTCCCATATCCACATATGACCTAAATTCTAAGCCAAACTCGGTCCTACCGATTCTTCCTATCCGGCACCACCGAGTTTCACTTGTCATTAGCCACTGCCAAACCCTAGCAATTCGGTCCTACCGATAGGGATCTCGGTCTCACCGAGATGGGGTTGCAAACTCTCTGTTTCCCTTTCGTAACTTTTCGGTCTTACTGAAAGAGCGAATCGGTCCCACCGAGATTGCAATGTAAACTCAGTGTTTCCCCTTTGTAACTTTTCGGTCTCACCGAGTTCCACTCGGTCTCACCGAAAGAGCAAATCGGTCCCACCGAGTTTGCCTGACCAACTCTCTGGTTAGCTAATTACCAAATTCGGTCTCACCGAGTTTGTGTAATCGGTCTCACCGAGATTACATTATGCCCAAACCCTAACCATATCGGTCCTACCGAGTTGCATGTCAGTCCCACCGAAAATCACTAACGGTCACTAGGTTTACATTTTCGGTCCGACCGAGCTTATTGATTCGGTCCCACCGAGATTGGAAAACTGTGTAACGGTTCGATTTTGTGTGGAGGCTATATATACCCCTCCACCTCCTTCTCATTTGAGAGAGAGCCATCAGAACACACACACCATTCCAACTCATATGTTCTGAGAAAGAACCACCTACTCATGTGTTGAGACCAAGACATTCAATTCCTACCATATGAATCTTGATCTCTAGCCTGCCCAAGTTGCTTTCCACTCAAACCCTCTTTCCACCAAATCCAAATCCTATGAGAGAGAGTTGAGTGTTGGGGAGATTATCATTTGAAGCACAAGAGCAAGGAGTTCATTACCTACACACCATTTGTTACTTCTTGGAGAGTGGTGTCTCCTAGATTGGCTAGGTGTCACTTGGGAGCCTCCGACAAGATTGTGGAGTTGAACCAAGGAGTTTGTAAGGGCAAGGAGATCGCCTACTTCGTGAAGATCTACCGCTAGTGAGGCAAGTCCTGTGTGGGCGATGGCCATGGTGGGATAGACAAGGTTGCTTCTTCGTGGACCCTTTGTGGGTGGTTGCTTCTTTGTGGACCCTTCGTGGGTGGAGCCCTGTGTGGACTCGCGCAACCGTTGCCCTTGGGTGGAGCCCTGTGTGGACTCGCGCAACCGTTACCCTTCGTGGGTTGAAGTCTCCATCAACGTGGATGTAGGATAGCACCACCTACCCGAACCACGGGAAAAACATCCGTGTCTCCAATAGCGTTTGAATTCTCCAAACCCTTCCCTTTACATTCTCGCAAGTTGCATGCTTTACTTTCCGCTGCCTATATACTCTTTGCATGCTTGCTTGGATTATGTGACAATTGCTTGACTTGTCCTAAATTAGCTAAAATCTGCCAAGAACTAAAATTGGGAAAAGGTTAAGTTTTTATTTGGTCAAGTAGTCTAATCACCCCCCCTCTAGACATACTTCCGATCCTACAAGTGGTATCAGAACTTTGGTCTCCATTTGCTTTGATCTCCATAGCTTTTGGTGATCATAGCCTTGGTTTCACAACCTAGGAGAGTATGGCGTCTTGCGAGGGAAATTATCACCGTAGAGGTCCTTACTTTGATGGTACTAACTTTGCTAGTTGGAAGCATAAAATGAAAATGCATATTCTTGGACATAACCCCGCCGTTTGGGCTATTGTGTGTGTTGGTTTGCAAGGTGACTTCTTTGACGGGAGAGAACCAAACCGTGAAGCTACCGCGGATGAGTTGAAGATGTTGCAATACAATGCTCAAGCTTGTGATATTCTCTTCAACGGATTGTGCCCCGAAGAATTCAACAAAATCAGCCGCCTTGAGAATGCAAAGGAAATTTGGGACACTTTGATTGATATGCACGAAGGTACCGACTCCGTCAAGGAATCCAAGCTGGATGTACTTCAAAGCCAACTTGACAAGTTCAAGATGAAGGATGGTGAAGGTGTCGCTGAGATGTACTCTATGCTTGCTCTCATCACAAATGAGATTGCCGGCTTAGGAAGTGAAGAGATGACCGATAGATTCATCATCAAGAAGATTCTAAGAGCCTTGGATGGAAGATATGATACCGTGTGCAGATTGATCCAAATGATGCCAAATTACAAAGATCTCAAGCCAACGGAGGTGATTGGAAGAATTGTTGCTCATGAGATGTCACTTAAGGATAAAGAGGAACTTCACAAAAAATCAAGTGGTGCCTATAAAGCCTCATGTGAAGCCCCTACATCATCGAGTGAGAAACAAGACTTCAATGAAGAATTGAGCTTAATGGTGAGGAACTTCAACAAGTTCTACAAGAGTAGAAGCAAAGATAGAAGCTCCAAGTCAAGGTCCTACAATGACAAAAGATCTTCTAGTCGAGAGCAAAACTGCTACAATTGTTGAAGACCCGGACACTATTCCAATGAGTGTACGGCTCCCTACAAGAGAAGGGAAGATTCTCCAAAAAGAAGAAGCAAAGGATCACCACCAAGAGAGAGAAGGAGTAGAGATGATCATTATGAACGAAGATACTCACGGAGAAGCAAGGATTCGGAAAGGAAGGAAAAATCATCAAGGAGCTACACAAGACGAAGACATCAAGCTCATGTTGGTGAATGGGTATCCGGCTCCGACTCCGACAGCCACTCCGAGAAAAGTTATCACTCCGACTCCGAAGATACTCAAGATGAAGGTGTTGCCGGTCTAGCACTTGTGTCAACCAACTCCTACGACATATTTGACTCACCAAATGAAGAAATTGGAAGATGCTTCATGGCCAAAGGTCCTAAGGTAACACACCCCGAGTATGTTGATTTCAATAGTGATGAAGATGACTTGTTAGGTGATGATTTGCTTGTTGACAACTCTAGTGATGAATACTATGATGAAGTGTCAATTAAACATGCTAATCAAGATAAAACGAATGACAATGATAAGGAGAAGATTGAGGCTCTAACTAAAGAACTAAAAACTCTTAAGTTAGCTCATGACACTATCTTCGAAGATCATCGAGAACTTTTAAGAGCTCATGAGAAATTACGCTTTGAAAAGCTCAATCTTGAGCAAGAGCATGAGTTCTTAAAAGAAATCAATGATGATCTCCGCAAGAAAAGTTCTTCTTACATTGCCAAGCGTTTACTCTTATCCACTTACATGCCTCAAGTCAAGTCTAACAAGAAAGATTCTTCCTCTAGCAGTAACAATGATCATGTTAAATCCAATATTGTTGCTTCTAGTAGTTCTCTTGATTCCACTAATGATTCTCTTAGCCAAGTTACACTTGAGCAAGAAAATAGTTTATTGAAGGGAATTATAGAGAAAGGAGTGTACAAAAGCCTTGCCGGGAGTAAGCAATTCGAGGAAATTATGCGCAAGCAAGGAATGCACCGGAAGAATCAAGGTGTTGGTTTTGAACAAAAGTTCAATGCCAATGGAGTTGAGTGGGAAGAAGATCAATACCCCAAGACAAAGTTTGTCCCTCAACAAGAGAAGTATGATACTTCTTTCAAGGGGACACAAGCTCAAGATGATCTTCCACCACAAGACTACAAGCAAAAAGGCAAGGACAAGCTTCAAGAGGAAATTGATGCATTTGAAGAAGCTCCGAAGACCTTAGTCAAGTGGATTCCAAAGACTACTTCAAGCTCCACTTCATCAAGTACGACTACAACTCCAAGGATTCCCATCAAGATGATGTGGATCCAAAAGAGGAAGAACTAGAGAGTTCTTGAGGGTGACTCCGCCAACATACTTCACTCTTATCATTTTGGCAAGAACAAGTGCAATCAACTTCCACATCTTGCACTAGTTCAAGGAGTCACAAACCCTCTTGTTGGTAAGACAAGGGACAAGGTAACCTAAAAGCTTTCATGGACATCATCTTTTGTGTGCATCACTCTATGTCTATGGATATCCTTGTTTGTTCCTTGTGGGACTAACCCATGTAGGTATTGAAAGTGCAATTCACTCAAATGGATAGCTCCAAGAGATCTACATCAACATTGAGCATCCACATCTTCAATATCTACATGAAGTCATCATCGACAAAACCCAAGGTTAGTTCATCCCTCTTAGGGGGGGATATCACATCTAGGGGGAGCTTTACTCTAAGACTTGAGCTAAAGCAACTCTAAAGATGTGAACACAACAATGCTTTATGTAAAAGTGGTAACCCCACTTGGGCTTAAACGATGAGTATGACCTATGATCAAGTGTTCTCACTTGACTCCTAAGTCAATATACTCATACATAGGTGACCTAGTCATCGCAAATTGCTTGATAGATGCTAGTATTGGTTGTGCATGCCTTGCCACATATTTCATTTGCCATCTTATTGTGTGAGCATGCTGGTTGCATACTTTACTCGTTCGAGGACATCCACTTGTTGTTTTGATTGTTCGGTTTTATTTCTTTTTGCCAAGTGGATGGACAAGAATGCCTAAGAACCTCCTCTAGCTATCTATGCTTTTCTCGTCTCAAACTCTATTCATGCTGCATCACAAAATTTGATCAAGTCAGATTCGAACCACTCTGTGTGAGGAGCGCTCGGAGTCCCCGATTCGTCATAGACTTAAACTTCCAAAACCTCTTTATGATTCTCGGTCTGACCGATACTCCACTTTCGGTCCTACCGAGATCATTAAGTTGATCTAGGTTTTCGATCTCGGTGCAACCGATTTGAACTTTTCGGTCACACCGAGTTTCAGTAACTGCACACAGTTATGAATCTCGGTGCCACCGAGTCGTCCCACTCGGTCACACCGACAGGGTCGGGCTATATATAGTCACGGGCAAAATTTGGAAATTTCTCCGAACCCCTTCGCCCGCGCGATAGCCTGCTCTGCCCTCGAGGTCTCCGGATCGTCTTCTCGCCGCCAGCAGCCTCCAGTCGCTGGTATCCGTCGCCGTCAATGGGAATTCTGCCCCGCCGTTGCCGCCGTAGCAAGTCCCCGCCGAACTAGGGTATGGACTTGATCTCTGTGCTATTCCTCAATCTGATTCCCAGCACATTGTGATCATATTGATTCTTGCCATGTTTGAGAAACTTCTATCCAGTCAAAACGCCCGTAGATTAGGTTTGATTCGAAAATTCTAGGTTTAGGTTTCCGCCAAAACCATCTCGGACCCACCGAGTTGAAAAACTCGGTCCCACCGATTTGGCTTATGCCATTGCACAAGTGAGACTCGGTCTGACCGAGAATTACTTATCGGTGTGACCGATTTTTGAAATCAGTGAAACCCTAGCAGTCTCGGTGCCACCGAACTGTGACTCGGTCCTACCGAGTTCACTAGTTTAGGTTCCAAAACTGCTTCGGTATCACCGAGTTTGAAAATCGGTAGATCCGAGATGATTTCAGTAGGAAACTAAAACTAAGTTTTTGGATCATTCTTTTTGCAAAAATCTCTGCATTTTGTGATGCTCATCCTTTCTACCTCATCTATAATCTATTCACAGGGTCAGCAGTCAGTTTGCAGCATGTCTGATCAAAGTGATAGCCAAAATTTGTCAGAGCAGCAAGTGGTGATGAGTGAGGGCACTAGTCCCTCCAGTTCATCTGATGAAGGCAGCAGGAGCACTCCTAGCAATTTGCCAAAGGCTGCCACGAGACAAAGGAAGAAGAAAACTTCAGACTCTGAAGATGAGGACTATGTGGCAGAGGAAGAGGCCACTTCCAAGAGAATTGAGCCAGCTCAAGGCACTAAGCCAGGTTTGAAAATCAAAAGGCCAGCAGGCAGGCAGCCCATGTCAAAGGCTAGAGCCTCAACTGAGAAGCCCACTCCCCAAGAGCCAGTTGCAGCTGAGGGCAAGAAAAGAAAGGAAAGGGTGAAGAAGACTGTGGCTAGAGTGCTTGGCAAAGCTTCCATCATGGAAGAAGAAGAGGAAGAAGAGGTAGCTGCACCAGCGCCCAAGGCACCCAAGCTAATGGGTGATGCCATAAGGTCAGGGGCTACTGCATCTAAGCCCAAAGCTGCCTCCAAGCCAAAACCAAAGAGGAATACAAGGAGCATTCCTGCAGCTGAAAAGAACAAGGCCCCAGTGCCTGAGACTGTTGCTGAAGAAGAAGAAGAAAATGTCCTGAGAAAGCTAAAGCCCAAGATCCCAGACCACAACGATGCTCATCCTGTGGCTGAGGACATGAAGCTCAGGAGAGATTCAGGGCTGAGAAGGTGGAGAGAAGCAGACCCGTATGCTTCAAGGAGAAGGACTGCCGTGGACTACAGGTTTCACACCAAGGAGCAGCAGGATTTCTATGAGACTGTGCTGTTAGATAAGAAGCCCATTGTCTGTGATATGCGTTGGGTTGATTGGACATACATCAAGGACAATGAGGAGCACTATCCTGGAGTTCAAGACAGCTTCATAGCTTGTGGAGTTGCCGACTTTGTTGGGCAGAAGCTCACAAAGTGGAACGAGGAGCTTATCATGCAGTTCTACTCCACGGCTCACTTTTATCCAGATGGGAGGATCACATGGATGTCTGAGGGTACAAGGTACCAATCTACAGTGGCTGAGTGGGCACAGATCATTAATGCCCCAGAGGAGCAAGACGAAGACTTGGATATCTATGCCAAGAAGAAGATGGACCACAACTCCATGTCCAATATGTACAAGGAAATTCCCAATGAAGCTCTTGACACCTTCAAGTTTGGCTCTGTGCATTACCTTCTGTCAGGACTCCCGACGATCAATTGGATACTAAGGCACACCTTACTGCCCAAGTCTGGAGACCACAAGATGATCAGAGGCCATGCTATCAACTTGCTACATGTGTTTGATGTGCCTCAGAAGTTCAAGGTGATGAGCCTCATAGTGGAAACTATCAAGAGGACTGCAGCAGACCAGAAGAGGAGCTGCGGATATGCCCCTCAGATTCAGGAGCTCATCAACTCCAAGATGGGCACGAGCATATATTTATTGGACAAGGAACATTTGCCCATCCGTCCAGATTTCGAGGACAATCAAGTTGTCATGACTGAGAACGAGCCATCATCTGCCCAAGCATTTGCAAAAAAGGAGAAGGCAAGGAAGGAGAAAGCTGCCAAGATGCCTACCCAAGAGGAGGCATCTGAATACTTCTTGAAGACTAAACAAGAGCAGCTTGGTTACTTGATTGCATCCACGCTGAGGATTGAGCAAAGTCTGGCCACTCTCACTCAGAATCAGCAGAGCCTAGAAAGAATCATGGAACAAAAGTTCTATGACTTGGATGTCAAGGTAACAGAAGTTCAGTCTACAGTGGAGCAGCTCCAGGAGGACATGCAGGAGAGGAGAGGCAGGACTACCACTCCTACCTTTGCCAGAGTGCCACGAGGCCCGAGGTCATCTGTCGTGCCAGTTGCTGACACAAGAGCCACCACCTCAGCACCAGCCACAACCTCAATTGCACCAGCTCCAGCATCTATTTCAGCTCCAACTCCAGCGACTACTTCAGCATCTACCGAAGCCTTCGTCCTTGGAGTGATCCGGACTCCACCACCACCAGAAGATCAAGCCTGAGCGTCGATCTAGTGCTATGCATTTTCTAGGAACTTTTTGGTAACTTGTTGCCAAAGGGGGAGAAGATGTATAGATCATAGGCTTCAAGAGAGAGAGTGTTGCTTTTCTCTCTTGCTTTTTGGTGGTTGTTTTTCAAACTTGTTTGCTTTTGAGTGCTTGAGATACTATGCTTGTGAGACATTGATGATCATGGGTTTGATCATAAGCTACACCTAATGCTTGCTTAATGCTATTATCTTATCTATCTTGTGATCATTCATTATTCTTGGTGATGAGTGCATGTATTTCATTCTTATCATTTTGAGCGCTCCACCAAGATGTATGTGACATGGAAGAGTAACCCATGACTCTAACTCTTTGTGCATTTGCAGTCCAAAGCAAATTTTAAATATGCACAAATTTAGGGGGAGCTCTTACTTATCACATACTTCTCAAAGCGACGATATATTTCATGCTCATTATCATTTGTCGAAGCTTTGATCTATATGTTGTCATCAATTACCAAAAAGGGGGAGATTGAAAGTGCAACTATCCCTAGGTGGTTTTGGTAATTCATAACAACATATAGCTCATTGAGCTAATGCTATTCCAAGATGATTATTTCAGGAAGGCTCAATGATTGGCATGGCATGGATGTGAAAGTGGAACCCTTAAAATGCTAAGGACAAAGGATTGGCTCAAGCTCAAAAGCTCAAGACTCTTCATTTTATATTTTAGTGATCCAAGATCACATTGAGTCCATAGGAAAAGCCAATACTATTAAGGAGGGATGAGGTGTTGCTTAATGAGCCTCTTGCTTCATGTGCTTAGTGATATGCTCCAAAACCCTCAACTACTTTCCCATATCCACATATGACCTAAACCCTAAGCCAAACTCGGTCCTACCGATTCTTCCTATCCGGCACCACCGAGTTTCACTTGTCATTAGCCACTGCCAAACCCTAGCAATTCGGTCCTACCGATAGGGATCTCGGTCTCACCGAGATGGGGTTGCAAACTCTCTGTTTCCCTTTCGTAACTTTTCGGTCTTACCGAAAGAGCGAATCGGTCCCACCGAGATTGCAATGTAAACTCAGTGTTTCCCCTTTGTAACTTTTCGGTCTCACCGAGTTCCACTCGGTCTCACCGAAAGAGCAAATCGGTCCCACCGAGTTTGCCTGACCAACTCTCTGGTTAGCTAATTACCAAATTCGGTCTCACCGAGTTTGTGTAATCGGTCTCACCGAGATTACGTTATGCCCAAACCCTAACAATATCGGTCCTACCGAGTTGCATGTCAGTCCCACCAAAAATCACTAACGGTCACTAGGTTTACATTTTCGGTCCGACCGAGCTTATTGATTCGGTCCCACCGAGATTGGAAAACTGTGTAACGGTTCGATTTTGTGTGGAGGCTATATATACCCCTCCACCTCCTTCTCATTTGAGAGAGAGCCATCAGAACACACACACCATTCCAACTCATATGTTCTGAGAAAGAACCACCTACTCATGTGTTGAGACCAAGGCATTCCATTCCTACCATATGAATCTTGATCTCTAGCCTTCCCAAGTTGCTTTCCACTCAAACCCTCTTTCCACCAAATCCAAATCCTATGAGAGAGAGTTGAGTGTTGGGGAGACTATCATTTGAAGCACAAGAGCAAGGAGTTCATTACCTACACACCATTTGTTACTTCTTGGAGAGTGGTGTCTCCTAGATTGGCTAGGTGTCACTTGGGAGCCTCCGACAAGATTGTGGAGTTGAACCAAGGAGTTTGTAAGGGCAAGGAGATCGCCTACTTCGTGAAGATCTACCGCTAGTGAGGCAAGTCCTGTGTGGGCGATGGCCATGGTGGGATAGACAAGGTTGCTTCTTAGTGGACCCTTTGTGGGTGGTTGCTTCTTCGTGGACCCTTTGTGGGTGGTTGCTTCTTCGTGGACCCTTCATGGGTGGAGCCCTGTGTGGACTCGCGCAACCGTTGCCCTTGGGTGTAGCCCTGTGTGGACTCGCGCAACCGTTACCCTTCGTGGGTTGAAGTCTCCATCAACGTGGATGTAGGATAGCACCACCTATCCGAACCACGGGAAAAACATCCGTGTCTCCAATAGCGTTTGAATTCTCCAAACCCTTCCCTTTACATTCTCGCAAGTTGCATGCTTTACTTTCCGCTGCCTATATACTCTTTGCATGCTTGCTTGGATTATGTGACGATTGCTTGACTTGTCCTAAATTAGCAAAAATCTGCCAAGAACTAAAATTGGGAAAAGGTTAAGTTTTTATTTGGTCAAGTAGTCTAATCACCCCCCCCTCTAGACATACTTCCGATCCTACACAATTACACGGACTGGGTCCGTAACTTGAGGATTATCCTCATTGCTGCACAGAAGAATTATGTCCTGGAAGCACCGCTGGGTGCCAGGCCTCCTGCTGGAGCAACACCAGATGTTATGAACGTCTGGCAGAGCAAAGCTGATGACTACTCGATAGTTCAATGTGCCATGCTTTACGGCTTAGAACCGGGACTTCAACGACGTTTTGAACGTCATGGGGCATATGAGATGTTCCAGGAGTTGAAGTTAATATTTCAAGCAAATGCCCGGATTGAGAGATATGAAGTCTCCAATAAGTTCTATAGCTGCAAGATGGAGGAGAACAGTTCTGTCAGTGAGCATATATCAAGATGTCTGGGTATTGTAATCACTTGATTCAACTGGGAGTTAATCTTCCGGATGATAGCGTCATTGACAGAATTCTCCAATCACTTCCACCAAGCTACAAGAGCTTCGTGATGAACTATAATATGCAAGGGATGAATAAGACTATTCCCGAGCTCTTCGCAATGCTGAAAGCTGCGGAGGTAGAAATCAAGAAGGAGCATCAAGTGTTGATGGTCAACAAGACCACTAGTTTCAAGAAAAAGGGAAAAGGGAAGAAGAAGGGGAACTTCAAGAAGAACAACAAGCAAGTTGCTGCTCGAGAGAAGAAACCCAAGTCTGGACCTAAGCCTGAAACTGAGTGCTTCTACTGCAAGCAGACTGGTCACTGGAAGCGGAACTGCCCCAAGTGTTTGGCGGATAAGAAGGATGGCAAGGTGAACAAAGGTATATGTGATATACATGTTATTGATGTGTACCTTACTAATGCTCGCAGTAGCACCTGGGTATTTGATACTGGTTCTGTTGCTAATATTTGCAACTCGAAACAGGGACTACGGATTAAGCGAAGATTGGCTAAGGACGAGGTGACGATGCGCGTGGGAAATGGTTCCAAAGTCGATGTGATCGCGGTTGGCACGCTACCTCTACATCTACCTTCGGGATTAATATTAGACCTAAATAATTGTTATTTGGTGCCAGTGTTAAGCATGAACATTATATATGGATCTTGTTTGATGCGAGACGATTATTCATTTAAATCAGAGAATAATGGTTGTTCTATTTATATGAGTAATATCTTTTATGGTCATGCACCCTTGAAGAGTGGTCTATTCTTATTGAATCTCGACAGTAATGACACACATATTCATAATGTTGAAGCCAAAAGATGCAGAGTTGATAATGATAGTGCAACTTATTTGTGGCACTGCCATTTAGGTCATATCGGTGTAAAGCGCATAAAGAAACTCCATACTGATGGACTTTTGGAACCACTTGATTATGAATCACTTGGTACTTGCGAACCGTGCCTCATGGGCAAGATGACTAAAACGCCGTTCTCCGGTGCTATGGAGAGAGCAACAGATTTGTTGGAAATCATACATACAGATGTATGTGGTCCGATGAATATTGAGGATCGTGGTGGATATCGTTATTTTCTCACCTTCACAGATGACTTAAGAAGATATGGGTATATCTACTTAATGAAACATAAGTCTGAAGCGTTTGAAAAGTACAAAGAATTTCAGAGTGAAGTTGAAAACCATCGTAACAAGAAAATAAAGTTTCTACGATCTGATCGTGGAGGCGAATATTTGAGTTACGAGTTTGGTGTACATTTGAAACAATGCAGAATAGTTTCGTAACTCACGCCACCTGGAACACCACAGCGTAATGGTGTGTCCGAACGTCGTAATCGTACTTTACTAGATATGGTGCGATCTATGATGTCTCTTACTGATTTACCGTTATCGTTTTGGGGTTATGCTTTGGAGACGGCCGCATTCACGTTAAATAGGGCACCATCAAAATCCGTTGAGACGACGCCTTATGAACTATGGTTTGACAAGAAACCAAAGTTGTCGTTTCTGAAAGTTTGGGGCTGCGATGCTTATGTGAAAAAGCTTCAACCTGATAAGCTCGAACCCAAATCGGAGAAATATGTCTTCATAGGATATCCAAAGGAGACTATTGTATACACCTTCTATCACAGATCCGAAGGCAAGACTTTTGTTGCTAAGTTCGGAAACTTTCTGGAGAAGGAGTTTCTCTCGAAAGAAGTGAGTGGGAGGAAAGTAGAACTTGACGAGGTAACTGTACCTGCTCCCTTATTGGAAAGTAGTGCGTCACAGAAAACTGTTTTTGTGACACCTACACCAATTAGTGAGGAAGCTAATGATAATGATCATGAAACTTCAGAACAAGATACTATTGAACCTCGTAGATCAACCAGAGTGAGATCCGCGCTAGAGTGGTACGGTAATCCTGTTTTGGAAGTCATGCTACTAGATCATGATGAACCTACGAACTATGAAGAAACGATGGTGAGCCCAGATTCCGCAAAATGGCTTGAAGCCATGAAATCTGAGATGGGATCCATGTATGAGAACAAAGTGTGGACTTTGGTTGACTTGCCCAATGATCGGCAAGCAATTGAGAATAAATGGATCTTCAAGAAGAAGACTGACGCCGACGGTAATATTACTGTCTACAAAGCTCGACTTGTCGCAAAAGGGTTTCGGCAAGTTCAAGGGATTGACTACGATGAGACCTTCTCACCCGTAGCGATGCTTAAGTATGTCCGAATCATGTTAGCAATTGCCGCATTTTATGATTATGAAATTTGGCAGATGGATGTCAAAACTGCATTCCTGAATAGATTTCTGGAAGAAGAGTTGTATATGATGCAACCAGAGGGTTTTGTCGATCCAAAGGGAGCTAACAAAGTGTGCAAGCTCCAGCGATCCATTTATGGACTGGTGCAAGCCTCTCGGAGTTGGAATAAACGCTTTGATAGTGTGATCAAAGCATTTGGTTTTATACAGACTTTTGGAGAAGCCTGTATTTACAAGAAAGTGAGTGGGAGCTCTGTAGCATTTCTGATATTATATGGGATGACATATTACTGATTGGAAATGATATAGAATTTCTGGATAGCATAAAGGGATACTTGAATAAGAGTTTTTCAATGAAAGACCTCGGTGAAGCTGCTTACATATTAGGCATTAAGATCTATAGAGATAGATCAAGACGCTTAATTGGACTTTCACAAAGCACATACCTTGACAAAGTTTTGAAGAAGTTCAAAATGGATCAAGCAAAGAAAGGGTTCTTGCCTGTGTTACAAGGTGTAAAGTTGAGTCAGACTCAATGCCCGACCACTTTAGAAGATAGAGAGAAAATGAAAGATGTTCCCTATGCTTCAGCCATAGGCTCTATCATGTATGCAATGCTGTGTACCAGACCTGATGTGTGCCTTGCTATAAGTCTAGCAGGGAGGTACCAAAGTAATCCAGGAGTGGATCACCGGACAGCGGTCAAGAACATCCTGAAGTACCTTAAAAGGACTAAGGGTATGTTTCTCGTATATGGAGGTGACAAAGAGCTCATCGTAAACGGTTACGTTGATGCAAGCTTTGACACTGATCCGGACGATTCTAATTCGCAAACCGGATACATGTTTACATTAAACGGTGGAGCTGTCAGTTGGTGCAGTTCTAAACAAAGCATCGTGGCGGGATCTACATGTGAAGCGGAGTACATAGCTGCTTCGGAAGCAGCAAACGAAGGAGTCTGGATGAAGGAATTCATATCCGATCTAGGTGTCATACCTAGTGCATCGGGTCCAATGAAAATCTTTTGTGACAATACTGGTGCAATTGCCTTGGCGAAGGAATCCAGATTTCACAAGAGCACCAAGCACATCAAGAGACGCTTCAATTCCATCCGGGATCTAGTCCAGGTGGGAGACATAGAGATTTGCAAGATACATACGGATCTGAATGTAGCACACCCGTTGACTAAGCCTCTTCCACAAGCAAAACATGATCAGCACCAAGGCTCCATGGGTGTTAGAATCATTACAGTATAATCTAGATTATTGACTCTAGTGCAAGTGGGAGACTGAAGGAAATATGCCCTAGAGGCAATAATAAAGTTATTATTTATTTCCTTATATCATGATAAAAGTTTATTATTCATGCTAGAATTGTATTAACCGGAAACATAATACATGTGTGAATACATAGACAAACAGAGTGTCACTAGTATGCCTCTACTTGACTAGCTCGTTAATCAAAGATGGTTATGTTTCCTAACCATGGGCAAAGAGTTGTCATTTGATTAACGGGATCACATCATTAGTTGAATGATCTGATTGACATGACCCATTCCATTAGCTTAGCACCCGATCGTTTAGTATGTTGCTATTGCTTTCTTCATGACTTATACATGTTCCTATGACTATGAGATTATGCAACTCCCGTTTGCTGGAGGAACACTTTGTGTGCTACCAAACGTCACAACGTAACTGGGTGATTATAAAGGAGCTCTACAGGTGTCTCCAAAGGTACATGTTGGGTTGGCGTATTTCGAGATTAGGATTTGTCACTCCATTGTCGGAGAGGTATCTCTGGGCCCTCTCGGTAATACACATCACTGAAGCCTTGCAAGAATTGCAACTAATGAGTTAGTTGCGGGATGATGTATTACGGAACGAGTAAAGAGACTTGCCGGTAACGAGATTGAACTAGGTATGGGATACCGACGATCGAATCTCGGGCAAGTAACATACCGATGACAAAGGGAACAACATATGTTGTTATGCGGTCTGACCGATAAAAGATCTTCATAGAATATGTAGGAGCCAATATGAGCATCCATGTTCCGCTATTGGTTATTGACCGGAGACGTGTCTCGGTCATGTCTACATTGTTCTCGAACCCGTAGGGTCCGCACGCTTAAGGTTACGATGACAGTTATATTATGAGTTTATGCATTTTGATGTACCGAAGTTTGTTTGGAGTCCCGGATGTGATCACGGACATGACGAGGAGTCTTGAAATGGTCGAGACATAAAGATTGATATATTGGAAGCCTATGTTTGGATATCGGAAGTGTTCCGGGTGAAATCGGGATTTTACCGGAGTACCGGGAGGTTACCAGAACCCCGCGGGAGGTATATGGGCCTTAGTGGGCCTTAGTGGAAGAGAGGAGAGGTGGCTAGAGATGGGCCGCGCGCCCCTCCCCCCTTGGTCCGAATAGGACAAGGAGAGGGGGCCGGCCCCCCTTCCTCCTCTCTCTGCTCTTTCCCCCCTCCGCGAATCCTATTCCAACTAGGAAAGGGGGGAGTCCTACTCCCGGAGAGAGTAGGACTCCTCCTGGCGTGCCTCCTCTTGGCCGGCCGCCCCCCCCCCTTTGAGCCTTTATATACGGAGGCAAGGGGCACCCCTAGAGACACAAGTTGATCCACGTGATCATATTCTTAGCCGTGTGCGGTGCCCCCTTCCACCATAGTCCTCGATAATATTGTAGTGGTGCTTAGGCGAAGCCCTGCGACGGTAGTACATCAAGATCGTCACCACGCCGTCGTGCTGGCAGAACTCTTCCCCAACACTTTGCTGGATCGGAGTCTGGGGATCGTCATCAAGCTGAACGTGTGCTAGAACTCAGAGGTGCCGTAGTTTCGGTGCTTAATCGGTCGGGCCGTGGAGACGTACGACTACATCAACCAAGTTAACGCTTCCATTGTTGATCTACAAGGGTACGTAGATCACACTCTCCCCCTCTCGTTGCTATGCATCACCATGATCTTGCGTGTGCGTAGGAATTTTTTTGAAATTACTACGAAACCCAACAGACTCATCACCCGAGTAAATGATGGTCTCGTCGCCAGATCCCGATCCATCCTCATGACCTCCTCCATGGATGACTCCCATGAAGGCATGCTTCATGTCCGGTTTAACCCGGGAAGATCGCGCACGCTGAGCCATTTCGACGAGGTCAGTGCAGATATCCGGCTTAGGGCCCGGTTCTCCGACCTTGCCGATGAAAACATGTATGCCACCAAAGGGGACCCAGTACCCGTACTCAACTGAGCTGGCCTCGGGGCCCCAGCCTGCATCATCGATGTAAAGCTTGCCGCGACGACTCTTAGTCATCCGGCCTACGGCGTAGCCCTCGAGTCCTTCAAAGCGGCCCTCCAAGAACTTGAAACCATTGTGCAATAGCCCCACGGTGGGCGCCAACTGTCGTGGTTTTGTCACGGCAGATGTCCTAGAGAAAGGACTTAGTCGTGGAGCCATCGCGACGGGTTAGCTTGAAGGGGTTAAAGCGGACACAGGGACGCAAGAGAGTTTATACTAGTTCGGCCCCTTCGATGAAGGTAAAAGCCTACGTCTAGTTGTGATGGAATTGATGGGGTTTCGATGACCAGGGAGCAAACAAGCTTCGCCTATGTCTCGAGTTGTTGTCTGTTGTCCTTGAACCGCCGCCGGGTCGTCCCCTTATATACACGGGTGACGCCCGTCGGTTCACAGAGTCCCAATACCAGCTCATAGATGTGTCCGATTTGGTCTCTACTTATTCCTAACTTATAATACAAGTTAAATACCAACGCCGGTTTACGGCTACAGGCCTTGAACCGACTATGGGCCTTGAGCCCTCATCTGCCTTCTTGGGCTTTAACATACTTAGCTACTGACGAAGTTAACTCGGCCCAGATAGGACAGTTTACGCCTAGTAGTGATATCCCCAACAGATACCGTAGGAATGCTTTGGGTGTACCAAACGTCACAACGTAATTGGGTGGCTATAAAGGTGCACTACGGGTATCTCTGAAAGTGTCTGTTGGGTTGGCACGAATCGAGACTGGTATTTGTCACTCCGCGTAACGGAGAGGTATCTCTGGGCCCACTCGGTAGGACATCATCATAATGTGCACAATTTGACCAAGGAGTTGATCACGGGATGATGTGTTACGGAAGGAGTAAAGAGACTTGCCGGTAACGAGATTGAACAAGGTATCGGGATACCAACGATCGAATCTCGGGCAAGTATCATACCAATAGAGAAAGGGAATTGTATACGGGATTGATTGAATCCTTGACATCGTGGTTCATCCGATGATATCATCGTGGAACATGTGGGAGCCAACATGGGTATCCAGATCCCGCTGTTGGTTATTGACCAAAGAGATGTCTCGGTCATGTCTGCATGATTCCCGAACCCATAGGGTCTACACACTTAAGGTTTGATGACGCTAGGGTTATAGGGAAAGTATGTATGCGGTTACTGAATGTTGCTCAGAGTCCCGGATCAGATCCCGGACGTCACGAGGAGTTCCGGAATGGTCCGGAGGTAAAGATTGATATATAGGAAGTGTGGATTTGGCCACCGGAAGTGTTCCGGGCATCACCGGTAATGTACCGGGACCACCGGAAGGGTTCCGGGGGTCCACCAGGAGGTGCCACCAGCCCCAGAGGCTTGCGTGGGCCAAGAGTGGGAAGGGACCAGCCCCTAGGTGGGCTGGGGCGCCTCCCACCAAGGCCCAAGGTGCCCTCAAGAGGAGAGGGGGCAAACCCTAGGGGCAGATGGGCCCTAAGGCCCACCCTAGGTGCGCCCCCTCTCTCTCCCCCTAGGCCGCCACCCCTAGGGAGGGAACCCTAGGTGGGGGCGCAGCCCCTCCCCCCCCTATATATAGTGGAGGTTTTGGGGCTGCCCAAGACACGAGTCTCTCTCTCCCAAGGTGCAGCCCTACCTCTCTCCCTCCTCATCTCTCGTAGTGCTTGGCGAAGCCCTGCAGGAGTACCGCGCTCCTCCACCACCACCATGCCGTCGTGCTGCTGCTGGACGAAGTCTTCCCCAACCTCTCCCTCTCTCCTTGCTGGATCAAGGCATGGGAGATGTCACCGGGCTGCACGTGTGTTGAACGCGGAGGCGCCATTGTTCGGCGCTTAGATCGGAATCGACCGCGATCTGAATCGCCACGAGTACGACTACCTCATCCGCTTTCTTGCAACGCTTCCGCTTAGCGATCTACAAGGGTATATAGATGCACTCCCCTTCCCCTCGTTGCTAGATTACTCCATAGATTGATCTTGGTGATGCATAGAAAATTTTAAATTTGTGCTACGATCCCCAACAGTTAGTCCCAAAAATGATATAAAAGTGTATAATAAAGCCCATAAACATCCAAAATAGAAGATAATATAGCATGGAGCAATTAAAAATTATAGATACATTGGAGACGTATCAGCATCCCCAAGCTTAATTCCTGCTCGTCCTCGAGTAGGTAAATGATAAAAACAGAATTTTTGATGCGGAGTGCTACTTGGCATAATTTCAATGTAATTCTTCTTAATTGTGGCATGAATATTCAGATCCAAAAGATTCAAGACAAAAGTTCATATTGACATAAAAATAATAATACATTAAGCATACTAACTAAGCAATTATGTCTTCTCAAAATAACATGGCCAAAGAAAGTTCATCCCTACAAAATCATATAGTTTAGTCATGCTCCATTTTCGTCACACAAGAATGCTCTCATCATGCACAACCCCGATGACAAGCCAAGCAATTGTTTCATACTTTAGTAATCTCAAACCTATAAACTTTCATGCAATATATGATCGCGAGCCATGGACATATCATTATGGGTGGAATAGAATATGATGATGGGGGTTATGTGGAGAAGACAAAAAGGAGAAAGTCTCACATCAACGAGGCTAATCAATGAGCTATGGAGATGCCCATCGAGTGATGTTAATGCAAGGAGTACGGATTGCCATGCAACGGATGCACTAGAGCTATAAATGTATGAAAGCTCAACAAAAGAAACTAAGTGGGTGTGCATCCAACTTGCCTGCTCACGAAGACCTAGGGCACTTGAGGAGGCCCATTGTTGGAATATACAAGCCAAGTTCTATAATGAAAAATTCCCACTAGTATATGAAAGTGACAAAACAAGAGACTCTCTATCATGAGGATTATGGTGCTACTTTGAAGCGCAAGTGTGGCAAAGGATAGTAGCATTGTCCCTTCTCTCTTTTTCTCTCATTTTTTTGGGCCTACTCTTTTTTTATGGCCTTTCTCTTTTATTTTTTATTTTTTTGGCCTTCTCTTTTTTTATGGTCTCTTTTTTTATTCCTCACTTGGGACAATGCTCTAGAAAATGATGATCATCACACTTCTATGTATTTACAACTCAATGATTACAACTCGATACTCGAACAAAAGATGACTCTATATGAATGCCTCCGGCGGTGTACCGGGATTGCGATGAATCAAGAGCGACATGTATGAAAAATTATGAACGGTGGCTTTGCCACAAATACGATGTCAACTACATGATCATACAAAGCAATATGCCAATGATGATGCGTGTCATAATAAACGGAACGGTGGAAAGTTGCATGGCAATATATCTCGGAATGGCTATGGAAATGCCATAATAGGTAGGTATGGTGGCTGTTTTGAGGAAGATATAAGGAGGTTTATGTGTGATAGAGCGTATCATATCACGGGGTTGTTGGAAATATGCCCTAGAGGCAATAATAAAAGCATTATTATTATATTTCCTTGTTCATGATAATTGTCTTTATTCATGCTATAATTGTGTTATCCGAAAATCGTAATACATGTGTGAATAATAGACACCAACATGTCCCTAGTAAGCCTCTAGTTGACTAGCTCGTTGATCAACATGTAGTCATAGTTTCCTGACTATGGACATTGGATGTCATTGCTAACGAGATCACATCATTAGGAGAATGATGTGATGGAGAAGACCCAACCCTAAACATAGCACAAGATCATATAGTTCGTTTGCTAGAGTTTCCCAATGTCAAGTATCCTTTCCTTAGACCATGAGATCGTGTAACTCCCGGATACCGTAGGAGTGCTTTGGGTGTACCAAACGTCACAACGTAACTGGGTGACTATAAAGGTATACTATGGGTATCTCCGAAAGTGTCTGTTGGGTTGACACGGATCAAGACTGGGATTTGTCACTCCGTATGATGGAGAGGTATCACTGGGCCCACTCGGTAATGCATCATCATAATGAGCTCAAAGTGACCAAGTGTCTGGTCACGGGATCATGCATTATGGTACGAGTAAAGTGACTTGCCGGTAACGAGATTGAACGAGGTATTGGGATACCGAAGATCGGATCTCGGGCAAGTAACATACCGATTGGCAAAGGGAATTGTATACGGGGTTGCTTGAATCATCGACATCGTGGTTCATCCGATGAGATCATCGAGGAGCATGTGGGAGCCAACATGGGTATCCAGATCCCGCTGTTGGTTATTGACTGGAGAGCGATCTCGGTCATGTCTACATGTCTCCCGAACCCGTAGGGTCTACACACTTAAGGTTCGGTGACGCTAGGGTTGTAGGGATATGTATATGCAGTAACCCGAATGTTGTTCGGAGTCCCGGATGAGATCCCGGACGTCACGAGGAGTTCCGGAATGGTCCGGAGGTAAAGAATTATATATAGGAAGTGCTATTTCGGCCATCGGGACAAGTTTCGGGGTCACCGGTATTGTACCGGGACCACCGGAAGGGTCCCGGGGGTCCACCGGGTGGGGCCACCTGCCCCGGGGGGCCACATGGGCTGTAGGGGGTGCGCCTTGGCCTATATGGGCCAAGGGCACCAGCCCCAAGAGGCCCATGCGCCTAGGGATAAAAGGAGGAAGAGTCCCAAAAGGGGAAGGCACCTCCTAGGTGCCTTGGGGAGGAGGGATTCCTCCCTTGGCCGCTGCCCCCCCCCCTAGGAGATTGGATCTCCTAGGGCCGCCCCCCTAGGCTCCCTATATATAGTGGGGGGAAGGAGGGCCTCTCACCTCACGCCTTTGGTGCCTCCCTCTCCCTCTCCAACACCTCCTCCTCCTCCATAGAGCTTGGCGAAGCCCTGCCGGAGTACTGCAGCTCCACCACCACCACGCCGTCGTGCTGCTGTTGGAGCCATATTCCTCAACCTCTCCTTCCCCCTTGCTGGATCAAGAAGAAGGAGACGCTACGCTGACCGTACGCGTGTTGAAACGCGGAGGTGCCGTCCGTTCGGCGCTAGGATCTCCGGTGATTTGGATCACGTCGAGTACGACTTCCTCATCCCCGTTCTTTGAACACTTCCGCGCGTGATCTACAAAGTTATGTAGATGCAATCCAATCACTCATTGCTAGATGAACTCCTAGATGGATCTTGGTGAAACCATAGGAAATTTTTTGTTTTCTGCAACGTTCCCCAACAATGGCATCATGAGCTAGGTCTATGCGTAGTTCTCTTGCACGAGTAGAACACAATTTGTTGTGGGCGTAGATGTTGTCAACTTTCTTGCCGCTACTAGTCTTATCTTGCTTCAGCGGTATTGTGGGATGAAGCGGCCCGGACCAACCTTACACGTACGCTTACGTGAGACCAGTTCCACCGACTAACATGCACAAGTTGCATAAGGTGGCTGGCGGGTGTCTGTCTCTCCCACTTTAGTTGGAGCGGATTCGATGAAAAGGGTCCTTATGAAGGGTAAATTGAAGTTGACAAATCACGTTGTGGCTTTCACTTAGGTAAGAAAACGTTCTTGCTAGAACCCTAATTCAGCCACGTAAAAACTTGCAACAACAATTAGAGGACGTCTAACTTGTTTTTGCAGCAAGTGCTTTGTGATATGATATGGCCAAAGTTGTGATGAATGATGAATGATATATATGTGATGTATGAGATGTTCATGCTGTAATAGGAATCACGACTTGCATGTCGATGAGTATGACAACCGGCAAGAGCCATAGGAGTTGTCTTTATTTTTTGTATGACCTGTGTGTCATTGAGAAACGCCATGTAAATTACTTTACTTTATTGCTAAACGCGTTAGCCGTAGTAGTAGAAGTAATAGTTGGCGAGCAACTTCATGGAGACACGATGATGGAGATCATGGTGTCATGCCGGTGACAAGATGATCATGGAGCCCCAAGATGGAGATCAAAGGAACTATGTGATATTGGCCATATCATGTCACTTTTATTATTTGATTGCATGTGATGTTTATCATGTTTTTGCATCTTGTTTGCTTAGAATGACGGTAGTAAATAAGATGATCCTTCATAATAATTTCAAGAAAGTGTTCCCCCTAACTGTGCACCGTTGCGACAGTTCGTTGTTTCGAAGCACCACGTGATGATCGGGTGTGATAGATTCCAACGTTCACATACAACGGGTGTAAGACAAATTTACACATGCAAACACTTAGGTTGACTTGACGAGCCTAGCATGTACAGACATGGCCTCGGAACACAGAAGACCGAAAGGTCGAGCATGAGTCGTATAGAAGATACGATCAACATGAAGATGTTCACCGATGTTGACTTGTCCGTCTCACGTGATGATCGGACACGGACTAGTTAACTCGGATCATGTTATACTTAGATTAACAGGAGGGATGTCTATCTAAGTGGGAGTTCATTGAATAATTTGATTAGATGAACTTAATTATCATTGAATAATATGTCTTGTAGATCAAATGGCCAACGTAGTCCTCAACTTCAACGCGTTCCTAGAGAAAACCAAGCTGAAAGACGATGGCAGCAACTATACGGACTGGGTCCAGAACCTGAGGATCATCCTCATAGCTGCCAAGAAAGATTATGTCCTACAAGCAAAGCCGGGTGACGCACCTGTTCTCCATGCAGAACAAGACGTTATGAACGCTTGGCAAGCACGTACCGATGACTACTCCCTCGTTTAGTGCGGCATGCTTTACAGCTTAGAGCCGGGGCTCCAAAAGCGTTTTGAGAGACATGGAGCATATGAGATGTTCGAAGAGCTGAAAATGGTTTTCCAAGCTCATGCCCGGGTCGAGAGATATGAAGTCTCCGACAAGTTCTTTAGCTGTAAGATGGAGGAAAATAGTTCTGTCAGTGAGCACATACTCACTATGTCTGGGTTGCATAACCGCTTGACTCAGCTGGGAGTTAATCTCCCGGATGACGCGGTCATTGACAGAATCCTTCAGTCGCTTCCACCGAGCTACAAGAGCTTTGTGATGAACTTCAATATGCAGGGGATGGAAAAGACCATTCCTGAAGTATTTGCAATGCTGAAATCAGCAGAGGTAGAAGTCAAAAAGGAACATCAAGTGTTGATGGTGAATCAAACCACTAAGTTCAAGAAAGGCAAGGGTAAGAAAACCTTCAAGAAAGATGGCAAGGGAGTTGCCGCGCCCGGCAAGCAAGCTGCCAGGAAGAAGCCAAAGAATGGACCCAAACCCGAGACTGAGTGCTTTTATTGCAAGGAAAGTGGTCACTGGAAGCGGAACTGCCCCAAATACTTAGCGGACAAGAAGGCCGGCGAAACGAAAGGTATATGTGATATACATGTAATTGAGGTGTACCTTAACAGTACTCGTAGTAGCTCCTAGGTATTTGATACCGGTGCAGTTGCTCACATTTGTAACTCAAAGCAGGAGCTGCGGAATAAGCGGAGACTGGCGAAGGACGAGGTGACGATGCGCGTCGGGAATGGTTCCAAGGTCGATGTGATCGCCGTCGGCACGCTACCTCTACATTTACCTACGGGATTAGTTTTGAACCTCAATAATTGTTATTTAGTGCCAAGTTTGAGCATGAACATTGTATCAGGATCTCGTTTAATTCGAGATGGCTACTCATTTAAATCCGAGAATAATGGTTGTTCTATTTATATGAGAGATATGTTTTATGGTCATGCTCCGATGGTGAATGGTTTATTCTTAATGAATCTCGAGCGTAATGCTACACATGTTCATAGTGTGAGTACCAAAAGATGTAAGATTGATAATGATAGTCCCACATACTTGTGGCACTGCCGCCTTGGTCACATAGGTGTCAAACGCATGAAGAAGCTCCATGCAGATGGACTTTTAGAGTCTCTTGATTACGAATCATTTGACACGTGCGAACCATGCCTCATGGGTAAAATGACCAAGACTCCGTTCTCAGGAACAATGGAGCGAGCAACCAACTTATTGGAAATCATACATACTGATGTGTGCGGTCCAATGAGTGTTGAGGCTCGCGGTGGCTATCATTATGTTCTCACCCTCACTGATGACTTGAGTAGATATGGGTATGTCTACTTAATGAAACACAAGTCTGAGACCTTTGAAAAGTTCAAAGAATTTCAGAGTGAGGTTGAGAATCAACGTGACAGGAAAATCAAGTTCCTGCGATCAGATCGTGGAGGAGAATACTTGAGTCATGAGTTTGGCACACACTTAAGAAAATGTGGAATAGTTTCACAACTGACGCCACCTGGAACACCTCAGCGTAATGGTGTGTCCGAACGTCATAATCGCACTCTATTAGATATGGTGCGATCTATGATGTCTCTTACCGATTTACCGCTATCTTTTTGGGGCTATGCTTTAGAGACTGCCGCATTTACTTTAAATAGGGCTCCGTCGAAATCCGTTGAGACGACACCGTATGAATTATGGTTTGGGAAGAAACCTAAGCTGTCGTTTCTAAAAGTTTGGGGATGCGATGCTTATGTCAAGAAACTTCAACCTGAAAAGCTCGAACCCAAATAGGAAAAATGCGTCTTCATAGGATACCCTAAAGAAACTATTGGGTATACCTTCTACCTCAGATCCGAAGGCAAGATCTTTGTTGCCAGGAATGGGTCCTTTCTAGAGAAAGAGTTTCTCTCGAAAGAAGTAAGTGGGAGGAAAGTAGAACTTGATGAAGTATTACCTCTTGAACCGGAAAATGGCACACCTCAAGAAAATGTTCCTGAGGTGCCTGCACCGACTAGAGAGGAAGTTAATGATGATGATCAAGATACTTCTGATCAAGCTCCTACTGAAATTCAAAGGTCCACAAGGACACGTTCCGTGCCAGAGTGGTACGGCAACCCTGTCTTGGAAATCATGTTGTTAGACAATGGTGAACCTTCGAACTATGAAGAAGCGATGGCGGGCCCGAATTCCGACAAATGGCTAGAAGCCATGAAATCTGAGATAGGATCCATGTATGAAAACGAAGTATGGACTTTGACTGACTTGCCCGTTGAGCGGCGAGCCATAGAAAATAAATGGATCTTTAAGAAGAAGACAGACGTGGATGATAATGTGACCATCTATAAAGCTCGGCTTGTCGCTAAGGGTTATCGACAAGTTCAAGGTGTTGACTACGATGAGACTTTCTCACCGGTAGCGAAGCTGAAGTCCGTCCGAATCATGTTAGCATTTGCCGCATTCTATGATTATGAGATATGGCAAATGGACATCAAAACGGCATTCCTTAATGGTTTCCTTAAGGAAGAATTGTATATGATGCAGCTGGAAGGTTTTGTCGATCCTAAGTATGCTGACAAGGTGTGCAAGCTCCAACGCTCGATTTATGGGCTGGTGCAAGCATCTCGGAGTTGGAACATTCGCTTTGATGAGATGATCAAAGCGTTTGGGTTTACACAGACTTATGGAGAAGCCTGCGTTTACAAGAAAGTGAGTGGGAGCTCTGTAGCATTTCTCATATTATATGTAGATGACATACTTTTGATGGGAAATGATATAGAACTCTTGGACAGCATTAAGGCCTACTTGAATAAGAGTTTTTCAATGAAGGACCTTGGAGAAGCTGCATATATATTAGGCATCAAGATCTATAGAGATAGATCAAGACGCCTCATAGGTCTTTCACAAAGCACATACCTTGATAAGATATTGAAGAAGTTCAATATGGATCAGTCTAAGAAGGGGTTCTTGCCTGTGTTGCAAGGTGTGAAATTGAGCTCAGCTCAATGTCCGACCACGGCAGAAGATATAGAAGAGATGAGTGTCATCCCCTATGCCTCAGCCATAGGTTCTATTATGTATGCCATGCTGTGTACCAGACCTGATGTAAACCTTGCCGTAAGTTTGGTAGGAAGGTACCAAAGTAATCCCGGCAAGGAACACTGGACAGCGGTCAAGAATATCCTGAAGTACCTGAAAAGGACTAAGGAAATGTTTCTCATTTATGGAGGTGACTAAGAGCTCGTCGTAAAAGGTTACGTCGACGCTAGCTTCGACACAGATCTGGATGACTCTAAGTCACAAACCGGATACGTGTATATTTTGAATGGTGGGGCAGTAAGCTGGTGCAGTTGCAAGCAGAGCGTCGTGGCGGGATCTACATGTGAAGCGGAGTACATGTCAGCCTCGGAGGCAGCGCATGAAGCAATTTGGGTGAAGGAGTTCATCACCGACCTAGGAGTCATACCCAATGCGTCGGGGCCGATCAAGCTCTTCTGTGACAACACTAGAGCTATTGCTCTTGCCAAGGAGCCCAGGTTTCACAAGAAGACAAGGCACATCAAGCGTCGCTTCAACTCCATTCATGAAAATGTTCAAGATGAAGACATAGATATTTGTAAAGTACATATGGACCTGAATGTAGCAGATCCGTTGACTAAACCTCTCCCTAGAGCAAAACATGATCAACACCAGAATTCCATGGGTGTTCGATTCATCACAATGTAACTGGATTATTGACTCTAGTGCAAGTGGGAGACTGTTGGAAATATGCCCTAGAGGCAATAATAAAAGCATTGTTATTATATTTCCTTGTTCATGATAATTGTCTTTATTCATGCTATAATTGTGTTATCCGGAAATCGTAATACATGTGTGAATAATAGACACCAACATGTCCCTAGTAAGCCTCTAGTTGACTAGCTCGTTGATCAACAAATAGTCATGGTTTCCTGACTATGGACATTGGATGTCATTGATAACGAGATCACATCATTAGGAGAATGATGTGATGGACAAGACCCAACCCTAAACATAGCACAAGATCGTATAGTTCGTTTGCTAGAGTTTTCCAATGTCAAGTATCCTTTCCTTAGACCATGAGATCGTGTAACTCCCGGATACCGTAGGAGTGCTTTGGGTGTACCAAACGTCACAACGTAACTGGGTGACTATAAAGGTATACTACGGGTATCTCCGAAAGTGTCTGTTGGGTTGACATGGATCAAGACTGGGATTTGTCACTCCGTATGACGGAGAGGTATCACTGGGCCCAATCGGTAATGCATCATCATAATGAGCTCAAAGTGACCAAGTGTCTGGTCACGGGATCATGCATTACGGTACGAGTAAAGTGACTTGCCGGTAACGAGATTGAACGAGGTATTGGGATACCGAAGATCGGATCTCGGGCAAGTAACATACCGATTGGCAAAGGGAATTGTATACGGGGTTGCTTGAATCATCGACATCGTGGTTCATCCGATGAGATCATCGAGGAGCATGTGGGAGCCAACATGGGTATCCAGATCCCGCTGTTGGTTATTGACCGGAGAGCGATCTCGGTCATGTCTACATGTCTCCCGAACCCGTAGGGTCTACACACTTAAGGTTCGGTGACGCTAGGGTTGTAGGGATATGTATATGCAGTAACCCGAATGTTGTTCGGAGTCCCGGATGAGATCCCGGACGTCACGAGGAGTTCCGGAATGGTCCGGAGGTAAAGAATTATATATAGGAAGTGCTATTTCGGCCATCGGGACAAGTTTCGGGATCACCGGTATTGTACCGGGACCACCGGAAGGGTCCCGGGGGTCCACCGGGTGGGGCCACCTGCCCCGGGGGGCCACATGGGCTGTAGGGGGTGCGCCTTGGCCTATATGGGCCAAGGGAACCAGCCCCAAGAGGCCCATGCGCCTAGGGATAAAAGGAGGAAGAGTCCCAAAAGGGGAAGGCACCTCCTAGGTGCCTTGGGGAGGAGGGATTCCTCCCTTGGCCGCCGCCCCCCCTAGGAGATTGGATCTCCTAGGGCCGCCCCCCTAGGCTCCCTATATATAGTGGGGGGAAGGAGGGCCTCTCACCTCACGCCTTTGGTGCCTCCCTCTCCCTCTCCAACACCTCCTCCTCCATAGAGCTTGGCGAAGCCCTGCCGGAGTACTGCAGCTCCACCACCACCACGCCGTCGTGCTGCTGTTGGAGCCATCTTCCTCAACCTCTCCTTCCCCCTTGCTGGATCAAGAAGAAGGAGACGTTACGCTGACCGTACGCGTGTTGAAACGCGGAGGTGCCGTCCGTTCCGCGCTAGGATCTTCGGTGATTTGGATCACGTCGAGTACGACTTCCTCATCCCCGTTCTTTGAACGCTTCCGCGCGTGATCTACAAAGGTATGTAGATGCAATCCAATCACTCGTTGCTAGATGAACTCCTAGATGGATCTTGGTGAAACCGTAGGAAAATTTTTGTTTTCTGCAACGTTCCCCAACAGGGGTTTGGATGCACCGGCGAAGTTTGCACCAACTCTCAATGTGAGAAAGGGCAATGCACGGTACCGAAGAGGCTAGCAAGGATGGAAGGGTGAGAGTGCGTATAATCCATGGACTCAACATTAGTCATAAAGAACTCACATACTTATTGCAAAAATCTACAAGTCATCAAAAACCTCGGCACTACGCGCATGCTCCTAGGGGGATAGATTGTTAGGAAAATACCATCGCTCGTCCCCGACCGCCACTCATAAGGAGGACAATCAAATAACACCTCATGTTTTAAATTTGTTACACAATGTTTACCATACATGCATGCTACAGGACTTGCAAACTTCAACATAAGTATTCCTCAAATTAACAACTACTCAACTAGCACGACTTTGATATTAGTACCTCCATATCTCAAAACAATCATCAAGCATCAAACTTCTCTTAGTATTCAACACACTCATAAGAAAGTTTTTTTTACTATTCTTAGATCCCTAGCATATTAGGATTATTTAAGCAAATTACCATGATATTTAAGACTCTCAAAATAATATAAGTGAATCATAATATTTCATCTATTTCTATAAAATAAAACCACCACCGTGCTCTAAAAGGATATAAGTGAAGCACTAGAGCAAATGACAAACTACTCCGAAAGATATAAGTGAAGATCAATGAGTAGTCGAATAATTATGCAACTATGTGAAGACTCTCCCATTTAATAATTTCATACCTTGATACTTTATTTGAATAGCAAGAAAAACAAAAGAAAATAAAATAACGCTCGAAGCAAAACACATATCATGTGGCGAATAAAAATATAGCTCCAAGTAAAGTTACCGATGAACGAAGACGAAAGAGGGGATGCCTTCCGGGGCATCCCCGAGCTTAGGCTCTTGGTTGTCCTTGAATATTACCTTGGGGTATCTTGGTAATCCCCAAGCTTAGGCTCTTTCCACTCCTTATTCCATGGTCTATCGAATCTTTACCCAAAACTTGAAAACTTCACAACACAAAACTTAACAGAAAACTCGTAAGCTCCGTGAGTGAAAGAAAACAAAAAACCACTTCAAGGTACTGTAATGAACTCATTCTTTATTTATATTGGTGTTAAACATACTGTATTCCAACTTATCTATGGTTCATACCCTCCGATACTACTCATAGATTCATCAAAATAAGCAAACAACACATTGAAATCAGAATCTGTCAAAAACAGAACAGTCTGTAGTAATCTGTAACTAACGCAAACTTATGGAACCCCAAAAATTCTAAAATAAATTGCTGGACCTGAGGAATTTATCCATTAATCATCTTCAAAAAGAATTAACTAAATATCACTCTCCAAATAAAAATGGCAGCAATTCTCGTGAGTGCTAAATTTCTGTTTTCTTACAGGATGATCAACAAGACTTTCCCCAAGTCTTCCCAAAGGTTCTACTTGGCACAAGCACTAATTAAAAGCATAAAACCACATATAAACAGAGGCTAGATGAATTATTTATTACTAAACAGGAACAAAAAGCATGGAATAAAAATAAAAGTGGGTTGCCTCCCAACAAGCGCTATCGTTTAACGCCCCTAGCTAGGCATGATGATTTCAATGATGCTCAAAAAGATTAGAATTGAAATATAAAGAGAGCATCATGAAGAATATGACTAGCACATTTAAGCCTAACCCACTTCCTATGCATAGGGATTTTTTGATCAAACAACTTATGGGAATAATAGTCAACTAGCATAGGAGGGCAAAACAAGCATAACTTCAAAACTTTAAGCACATAGAGAGGAAACTTGATATTATTGCAATTCCTACAAGCATATATTCCTCCATCATAATAATTTTCAGTAGCATCATGAATGAATTCAACAATATAACCAGCACCTAAAGCATTCTTTTCATGATCTATAAGCATAGAAATTTTATTACTCTCCACACAAGTAAAATTCTTCTCATTAATAGTAGTGGGAGCAAACTCAACAAAGTAACTATCATGGGATTGAAAATTGAAATCAAGATGACAAGTTTCATTGTTATTATTATTCTTTAAAGCATACGTGTCATCACAATAATCATCATAGATAGGAGGCATTCTTTCATCATAATAAATTTGCTCATCAAAACTTGGGGAACAAAAAATATCATCTTCATCAAACATAGCTTCCCCAAGCTTGTGGCTTTGCATATCATTAGCATGATGGATATTCAAGGAATTCATACTAACAACATTGCAATCATGCTCATCATTCAAATATTTAGTGCCAAACATTTTATAGATTTCTTCTTCTAGCACTTGAGCACAATTATCCTTTCCATCATACTCACGAAAGATATTAAAAAGGTGAAGCGTATGAGACAAACTCAATTCCATTTTTTATAGTTTTATTTTATAAACTAAACTAGTGATAAAAACAAGAAACTAAAAGACTCGATTTCAAGATCTAAAGATATACCTTCAAGCGCTAACATCCCCGGCAACGGCGCCAGAAAAGAGCTTGATGTCTACTACACAACCTTCTTCTTGTAGACGTTGTTGGGCCTCCAAGTGCAGAGGTTTGTAGGGCAGTAGCAAATTTCCCTCAAGTGGATGAACTAAGGTTTATAAATCCGTAGGAGGCGTAGGATGAAGATGGTCTCTCTCAAGCAACCCTGCAACCAAATAACAAAGAGTCTCTTGTGTCCCCAACACACCCAATACAATGGTAAATTGTATAGGTGCACTAGTTCGGCGAAGAGATGGTGATACAAGCGGTATATGGATGGTAGATAATAGTTTTTGTAATCTGAAAAATATAAAAACAACAAGATAATGAATGATAAAAGTGAGCGTAAACAGTATTGCAATGATAGTAAACAAGGCCTAGGGTTCATACTTTCGCTAGTGCAAGTTCCCTCAACAATAATAACATAATTGGATCACATAACTATCCCTCAACATGCAACAAAGAGTCACTCCAAAGTCACTAATAGCGGAGAATGAACGAAGAGATTATGGTAGGGTACGAAACCACCTCAAAGTTATTCTTTCCAATCAATCTGTTGGGCTATTCCTATAAGTGTCACAAACAGCCCTAGAGTTCGTACTAGAATAACACCTTAAGACACAAATCAACCAAAACCCTAATGTCACCTAGATACTCCAATGTCACCTCAAGTATCCGTGGGTATGATTATACGATATGCATCACACAATCTCAGATTCATCTATTCAACCAACACATAGGACCTCAAAGAGTGCCCCAAAGTTTCTATCGGAGAGTCAAGACGAAAACGTGTGCCAACCCCTATGCATAGGTTCATGGGCGGAACCCACAAGTTGATCACCAAGCCATACATCAAGTGGAAAAATAGAATACCCCATTGTCACCACGGGTATCCCACGCAAGACATACATCAAGTGTTCTCAAATCCTTAAAGACTCAATCCGATAAGATAACTTCAAAGGGAAAACTCAATCCATTACAAGAGAGTAGAGGGGGAGAAACATCATAAGATCCAAATATAATAGCAAAGCTCACGATACATCAAGGTCGTGCCACCTCAACACAAGAGAGAGAGAGAGAGAGAGAGAGAGAGAGAGAGAGAGATCAAACACATAGCTACTGGTACATACCCTCAGCCCTGAGGGAGAACTACTCCCTCCTCGTCATGGAGAGCACCGGGATGATGAAGATGGCCACCGGAGAGGGATTCCCCCTCCGACAGGGTGCCGGGACGGGTCTAGATTGGCTTTTGGTGGCTACGGAGGCTTCTGGCGGCGGAACTCCCGATCTATTGGGCTCTCTAATGTTTTTAGGGTATATGGAGATATATAGGTGGAAGAAGTACGTCAGAGGGGCCCACGAGGGTGGAGGGCGCGCCCAGGGGGTGGGCGCGCCCCCCTACCTCGTGGCCTCCTCGAAGCTTCCCTAACGTGAACTCTAAGTCTTCTGGACTGCTTTCCTTCCAAAAATGAGTTCCGTGAAGTTTCAAGTCAATTGGACTCCATTTGATTTTGCTTTTCTTCGAAACCCTAAAACAAGGTAAAAACAGAAATTGGCACTGGGCTCTGGGTTAATAGGTTAGTCCCAAAAATGATATAAAAGTGTATAATAAAGCCCATAAACATCCAAAACAGAAGATAATATAGCATGGAGCAATCAAAAATTATAGATACGTTGGAGACGTATCAATATACTAACCCCTCATGCTTATGACGAACTTGCGGTGGTAGGATTACACTCTCTTTCGGATGTGGTGGTAGGATGAACTTGCTATGTCATATGATCATCTATGCTTCTTATGTTACATGTCTAGTGTGCTCCATTGCTTGCTGCTTGAATTGTTGCTCTTCTACCATACTAGGACAAGTGTTATGTGGTATTCCAAGAGAGGATTGATGGTAGCTAGAACTACGTCAGTATTTCCCTGGAGAAGGAGGGATGGTGTAGCACATCGACTGTAGGTATTTCCCTTAGTTATCAAACCAAGGTATTGAACCAGTAGGAGAACCAGGCAACACCTGCACACAAATAACAACACCTCGCAACCCGACGTGTTAAAGGGGTTGTCAATCCCTTTCGGGGTACGACGCCTCAAGATAGGCAAACGGACGTGAGGTAAATAATAGTAGATTGATAGATCGAACGCTAAATAAAGATAAAACACATCAAGGTATTATTGTATTTTTTGGTTTAATAGATCTGAATACAAATGCAAAGGAAAAGTAGATCGCAAGGCAAATATATGAGAAAGAAGACTCGGGGGCCGCAGGTTTCACTAGTGGCTTCTCTCGAGAAAAATAGCAAACGGTGGGTAAACAAATTACTGTTGGGCAATTTGTAGAACTTCAAATAAATATGACGATATCCAGACAATGATCATTACATAGGCATTATGTACAAGATTAGTAGACCAACTCCTGCCTGCATCTACTACTATTACTCCACACATCGACCGCTATCCAGCATGCATCTAGTGTATTAAGTTCATGGAAAACAGAGTAATGCAATAAGAACGATGACATGATGTAGACAACATCCGTTTATCTATATGGCGGTAGATATAGATCTCGTCTTTTTATCCTTAGTAGCAACGATACATACTAAAAGTGCGTTATATCGATTAGAGGGGGGTGAATAGGCTATTTTTATGAATTCTTCACTAAGGAATTTGCAGGTGAGGAAATTCCTTAGTGAAGAACTACTATCAACGGAATAAGTACTCAAAATTAAACATAACAGAACGCAAGCATAGTCATCATGATGAAATGAAGACAAGCACAGAGTACAGGAAACGTAAGCACATGATAACACATGATGAAGACAAACAGACTGAAGAAATTGAACTGAGGAATTTGAGAAAGTCTTCAGTCAAAGTCTTCAAGCATAGATATGAACAAGCACTCAACACAGTTATGAGGAAATGAAAGAGTTGAGGAAATAGAACAAGTGAGCTTGGCGAAGATAATGATTTGGTAGACCAGTTCCAACTGCTGTCTCAGTTGTACGTCTGGTTGGAGCGGCTAGGTATTTAAACCCGAGGACACCCAGTCCCGGACACACAGTCCTCACCGTATTCTCCTTGAGCTAAGGTCACATAGACCTCGCCCAATCACTCGTGGTAAGTCTTCAGGTGACTTCCGAACCTTCACAAACTTGGTCACTCGGCGATCCACAATTCCTCTTGGATGCTCTAGACCTTGACGCCTAACCGTCTGGAAGAAGCACAGTCTTCAAAGGTAACAAGCGTTGGATCCATGTAGGATCAATCTCTTCAGTGATGCTCAATCACTTTGGGTTTGTAGGTGTTTGGGTTTGGGTTTTGGTTTTCCTCACTTGATGATTTTCGCTCAAATTCCTCGGAGGATGGGATGCTTTCAAATGACAAGTGTCAGTTTCTCTCGGAGCAGCCAACCAGCTAGTGGTTGTAGGGGGCGGCTATTTATAGCCTAGGGAGCAGCCCGACATGATAAGACATAAATGCCCTTCAATGATATGACCGTTAGGTGGGTAGATATTTTGGGACAGCTAGCGCATAGCACAACAATGGTCGGAATTTTGAGTAGCAAAATCCTCAGGGCTATCATATTCCTCACTATGTAGGCAATCCGCACTGGCGAATTCCTAACTCCTCAGTCAGAACAAATTCCTCAGAAAACAGAAGAACTTCGTCTCTGTCACTGAAGAATATGACTGAACTGTATGAGATTTCCAATGGCTTCACTCGAAGGGATTGGTAGGTGTAGGATTTTGAGTTGAGCATCACTTGGAAATTTTTCCTTAGTATTTCCTTGACCCCCTTTAACAGTACGGTGTTTCCTAAGACTCAAGAAAGAGAAAATGAAACTATAAAAACAAAAGTCTTCACGCTTCATGTTCCTCACATGAATACCGGGTCTTCAAGGTCACACCAATTTCTTCACTTTCAAAGTCTTCAGAAAGTCTTCAGAAATCCAAAGTTTTCAGTCGAAGAACTTCATGTTTAGGGGTCAACTTTCTCTGTAAATATCAAACTCCTCATAGACTTATGGACCTGTGTACACTCACAGACATATTAGTCCCTTAACCTATAAGTCTTAAATACACCAAAATCACTAAGGGGCACTAGATACACTTACACATACGTGTTGGTTCCCTTTGTGTCACCGGGATCAAGCACCGTAAGATCGAACCCACTACCGGGCACCTCTTCCCATTGCAAGATAAATAGATCAAGTTGGCCAAACAAACCCAAATATCGGAGAAGAAATATGAGGCTATAAGAGATCAAAGAAACTCAAATAACTTTCATGGATGTAAAAAGATATGACTGATCATAAACTCGAAGTTCATCAGATCCCAACAAACACACTGCAAAAGAGTTACATCATATGGATCTCCAAGAGACCATTGTATTGAGAATTCAGCGAGAGAGAGAAAGCCATCTAGCTACTAACTACGGACCCGAAGGTCTACAAAGAACTACTCACGCATCATCGGAGAGGCACCAATGGAGGTGGTGAACCCCATCCGAGATGGTGTCTAGACTGGATCTGGTGGTTCTGGACTCTGCGGCGGCTGGATGAATATTTCGTCGATGCCTCTAGGGTTTCTGGAATATTGTGGTATTTATAGAGCAAAGAGGTGGTCCAGGGGGCACCCGAGGTGGGCACAACACACCAGGGAGCGCCTGGGCCTCCTGGTGCGCCCTAGTGGGTTGTGCCCCCCTCGAGGCACCCCCCAGGTGCAACCAGGGCCCATTGCCTCCTTATGGCCCATAAAAAATCTTCGCAAAGTTTCGTGGCATTTGGACTCCGTTTGATATTGATTTTCTGTGATGTAAGAAACATGGAAAAACAGCAACTGACACTTGACACTATGTCAATAGGTTAGTACCAAAAAATGATATAAAATGACTATAAAATGATTATAAAACATCCAAGATTGATAATAAAACAACATGGAACAATAAAAAATTATAGATACGTTGGAGACGTATCAGCACCCCCAAGCTTAACTCCTACTCGTCCTCGAGTAGGTAAGTGATAAAAACAGAATTTTTGATGTGGAGTGTTGTTCATCAAGTCATATCATATTCTTTTCTTTATAGCATGGACATTTGGACTTCTATGTGAAGGAAATATGCCCTAGAGGCAATAATAAAGTTATTATTTATTTCCTTATATCATGATAAAAGTTTATTATTCATGCTAGAATTGTATTAACCGGAAACATAATACATGTGTGAATACATAGACAAACAGAGTGTCACTAGTATGCCTCTACTTGACTAGCTCGTTAATCAAAGATGGTTATGTTTCCTAACCATGGACAAAGAGTTGTCATTTGATTAACGGGATCACATCATTAGTTGAATGATCTGATTGACATGACCCATTCCATTAGCTTAGCACCCGATCGTTTAGTATGTTGCTATTGCTTTCTTCATGACTTATACATGTTCCTATGACTATGAGATTATGCAACTCCCGTTTGCCGGAGAAACACTTTGTGTGCTACCAAACGTCACAACGTAACTGGGTGATTATAAAGGAGCTCTACAGGTGTCTCTAAAGGTACATGTTGGGTTGGCGTATTTCAAGATTAGGATTTGTCACTCCGATTGTCGGAGAGGTATCTCTGGGCCCTCTCGGTAATGCACATCATTGAAGCCTTGCAAGCATTGCAACTAATGAGTTAGTTGCGGGATGATGTATTATGGAACAAGTAAAGAGACTTGCCGGTAACGAGATTGAACTAGGTACGGGATACCGACGATCGAATCTCGGGCAAGTAACATACCGATGACAAAGGGAACAACGTATGTTGTTATGCGGTCTGACCGATAAAAGATGTTCGTAGAATATGCAGGAGCCAATATGAGCATCTAGGTTCCGCTATTGGTTATTGACCGGAGACGTGTCTCGGTCATGTCTACATTGTTCTCGAACCTGTAGGGTCCGCACGCTTAAGGTTACGATGACAGTTATATTATGAGTTTATGCATTTTGATGTACCGAAGTTTGTTCGGAGTCCCGGATGTGATCACGGACATGACGAGGAGTCTCGAAATGGTCGAGACATAAAGATTGATATATTGGAAGCCTATGTTTGGATATCGGAAGTGTTCCGGGTGAAATCAGGATTTTACCGGAGTACCGGGAGGTTACCGGAACCCCCCGGGAGGTATATGGGCCTTAGTGGGCCTTAGTGGAAGAGAGGAGAGGTGGCCAGAGATGGGCCGCACGCCCCTCCCCCCTTGGTCCAAATAGGACAAGGAGAGGGGGCCGGGCCCCCTTCCTCCTCTCTCTCCTCTTTCCCCCCTCCGCGAATCCTATTCCAACTAGGAAAGGGGGGGAGTCCTACTCCCGGAGGGAGTAGGACTCTTCCTGGCGCGCCTCCTCTTGGCCGGCCGCCCCCCCTTTGAGCCTTTATATACGGAGGCAAGGGGCACCCCTAGAGACAAGTTGATCCACGTGATCATATTCTTAGCCGTGTGCGGTGCCCCCTTCCATCATAGTCCTCGATAATATTGTAGCGGAGCTTAGGCGAAGCCCTGCGAGGGTAGTACATCAAGATCGTCACCACGCCGTCGTGCTGACGGAACTCTTCCCCAACACTTTGCTGGATCGAAGTCCGGGGATCGTCATCGAGCTGAACGTGTGCTAGAACTCGGAGGTGCCGTAGTTTCGGTGCTTGATCGGTCGGGCCGTGGAGACGTACAACTACACCAACCAAGTTAACGCTTCCGTTGTCGATCTACAAGGGTACGTAGATCACACTCTCCCCCTCTCGTTGCTATGCATCACCATGATCTTGCGTGTGCGTAGGATTTTTTTTGAAATTACTACGAAACCCAACAGTGGTATTAGAGCCTAGGTTTTATGTGTTGATGTTATATGCACGAGTAGAACACAAGTGAGTTGTGGGCAATATAAGTCATACTGCTTACCAGCATGTCATACTTTGGTTCGGCGGTATTGTTGGACGAAGCGGCCCGGACCGACATTACGCGTACGCTTACGCAAGACCGATTCTCCCGACGTGCTTTGCACAAAGGTGGCTAGCGGGTGACAATTTCTCCAACTTTAGTTGAACCGAGTGTGGCTACGCCCGGTCCTTGCGAAGGTTAAAACAACACCAACTTAACAAACTATCGTTGTGGTTTTGATGCGTAGGTAAGATTGGTTCTTGCTTAAGCCTGTAGCGGCCACGTAAAACTTGCAACAACAAAGTAGAGGACGTCTAACTTGTTTTTGCAGGGCATGTTGTGATGTGATATGGTCAAGACATGATGCTAAATTTTATTGTATGAGATGATCATGTTTTGTAACCGAGTTATCGGCAACTGGAAGGAGCCATATGGTTGTCGCTTTATTGTATGCAATGCAATCGCGCTGTAATGCTTTACTTTATCACTAAGCGGTAGCGATAGTCGTGGAAGCATGAGATTGGCGAGACGACAACGATGCTACGATGGAGATCAAGGTGTCGTGCCGGTGATGATGGTGATCACGACTGTGCTTCGAGGATAGAGATCACAAGCACAAGATGATGATGGCCATATCATATCACTTATATTGATTGCATGTGATGTTTATCTTTTATGCATCTTATCTTGCTTTGATTGACGGTAGCATTATAAGATGATCTCTCACTAATTATCAAGAAGTGTTCTCCCTGAGTATGCAACGTTGCGAAAGTTCTTCGTGCTGAGACACCACGTGATGATCGGGTGTGATAGGCTCTACGTTCAAATACAACGGGTGCAAAACAGTTGCACACGCGGAATACTCAGGTTATACTTGACGAGCCAAGCATATACAGATATGGCCTCGGAACACGGAGACCGAAAGGTCGAGCGTGAACCATATAGTAGATATGATCAACATAGTGATGTTCACCAACGAAACTACTCCATCTCACGTGATGATCGGACATGGTTTAGTTGACTTGGATCACGTAATCACTTAGAGGATTAGAGGGATGTTTATCTAAGTGGGAGTTCTTTAAGTAATATGATTAATTGAACCTAAATTTATCATGAACTTAGTACCTGATAGTATCTTGCTTATGTATGTTTGATTGTAGATAGATGGCCCGTGTTGTTGTTCTGTTGAAATTTAATGCGTTCCTTGAGAAAGCAAAGTTGAAAGATGATGGTAGCAATTACACGGACTGGGTCCGTAACTTGAGGATTATCCTCATTGCTGCACAGAAGAATTACGTCCTGGAAGCACCGCTGGGTGCCAGGCCTGCTGCTGGAGCAACACCAGATGTTATGAACGTCTGGCAGAGCAAAGCTGATGACTACTTGATAGTTCAATGTGCCATGCTTTACGGCTTAGAACCGGGACTTCAACGACGTTTTCAACATCATGGGGCATATGAGATGTTCCAGGAGTTGAAGTTAATATTTCAAGCAAATGCCCGGATTGAGAGATATGAAGTCTCCAATAAGTTCTATAGCTGCAAGATGGAGGAGAACAGTTCTGTCAGTGAGCATATACTCAAGATGTCTGGGTATTGTAATCACTTGATTCAACCGGGAGTTAATCTTCCGGATGATAGCGTCATTGACAGAATTCTCCAATCACTTCCAGCAAGCTACAAGAGCTTCGTGATGAACTATAATATGCAAGGGATGAATAAGACTATTCCCGAGCTCTTCGCAATGCTGAAAGCTGCGGAGGTAGAAATCAAGAAGGAGCATCAAGTGTTGATGGTCAACAAGACCACTAGTTTCAAGAAAAAGGGCAAAGGGAAGAAGAAGGGGAACTTCAAGAAGAAGAACAAGCAAGTTGCTGCTCGAGAGAAGAAACCCAAGTCTGGACCTAAGCCTGAAACTGAGTGCTTCTACTGCAAGCAGACTGGTCACTGGAAGCGGAACTGCCCCAAGTGTTTGGCGGATAAGAAGGATGGCAAGGTGAACAAAGGTATATGTGATATACATGTTATTGATGTGTACCTTACTAATGCTCGCAGTAGCACCTGGGTATTTGATACTGGTTCTGTTTCTAATATTTGCAACTCGAAACAGGGACTACGGATTAAGCGAAGATTGGCTAAGGACAAGGTGACGATGCGCGTGGGAAACGGTTCCAAAGTCGATACGATCGCGGTCGGCGCGCTACCTCTACATCTACCTTCAGGATTAATATTAGACCTAAATAATTGTTATTTGGTGCCAGCGTTAAGCATGAACATTATATCTGGATCTTGTTTGATGCGAGACGGTTATTCATTTAAATCAGAGAATAATGGTTGTTCTATTTATATGAGTAATATCTTTTATGGTCATGCACCCTTGAAGAGTGGTCTGTTCTTATTGAATCTCGACGGTAGTGACACACATATTCATAATGTTGAAGCCAAAAGATGCAGAGTTGATAATGATAGTGCAACTTATTTGTGGCACTGCCGTTTAGGTCATATCGGTGTAAAGCGCATGAAGAAACTCCATACTGATGGACTTTTGGAACCACTTGATTATGAATCACTTGGTACTTGCGAACCGTGCCTCATGGGCAAGATGACTAAAACGCCGTTCTCCGGTACTATGGAGAGAGCAGCAGATTTGTTGGAAATCATACATACAGATGTATGTGGTCCGATGAATATTGAGGCTCGTGGCGGATATCGTTATTTTCTCACCTTCACAGATGACTTAAGCAGATATGGGTATATCTACTTAATGAAACATAAGTCTGAAACGTTTGAAAAGTTCAAAGAATTTCAGAGTGAAGATGAAAATCATCGTAACAAGAAAATAAAGTTTCTACGATCTGATCGTGGAGGCGAATATTTGAGTTACGAGTTTGGTGTACATTTGAAACAATGCGGAATAGTTTCACAACTCACGCCACCCGGAACACCACAGCATAATGGTGTGTCCGAATGTCATAATCGTACTTTACTAGATATGGTGCGATCTATGATGCCTCTTACTGATTTACCGCTATCGTTTTGGGGTTATGCTTTGGAGATGGCCGCATTCACGTTAAATAGGGCACCATCAAAATCCGTTGAGACGACACCTTATGAACTATGGTTTGGCAAGAAACCAAAGTTGTCGTTTCTGAAAGTTTGGGGCTGCGATGCTTATGTGAAAAAGCTTCAACCTGATAAGCTCGAACCCAAATCGGAGAAATGTGTCTTCATAGGATATCCAAAGGAGACTACTGGATACACCTTCTATCACAGATCCGAAGGCAAGACTTTTGTTGCTAAGTTCGGAAACTTTCTGGAGAAGGAGTTTCTCTCGAAAGAAGTGAGTGGGAGGAAAGTAGAACTTGACGAGGTAACTGTACCTGCTCCCTTATTGGAAAGTAGTGCGTCACAGAAAACTGTTTCTGTGACACCTACACCAATTAGTGAGGAAGCTAATGATAATGATCATGAAACTTCAGAACAAGATACTACTAAACCTCGTAGATCAACCAGAGTGAGATCCGCGCCAGAGTGGTACGGTAATCCTGTTCTGGAAGTCATGCTACTAGATCATGATGAACCTACGAACTATGAAGAAGCGACGGTGAGCCCAGATTCTACAAAATGGCTTGAAGCCATGAAATCTGAGATGGGATCCATGTATGAGAACAAAGTGTGGACTTTGGTTGACTTGCCCAATGATCGGCAAGCAATTGAGAATAAATGGATCTTCAAGAAGAAGACTGACGCCGACAGTAATATTACTGTCTACAAAGCTCGACTTGTCGCAAAAGGGTTTCGGCAAGTTCAAGGGATTGACTACGATGAGACCTTCTCACCCGTAGCGATGCTTAAGTTTGTACGAATCATGTTAGCAATTGCCGCATTTTATGATTATGAAATTTGGCAGATGGATGTCAAAACTGCATTCCTGAATGGATTTCTGGAAGAAGAGTTGTATATGATGCAACCAGAGGGTTTTGTCGATCCAAAGGGAGCTAACAAAGTGTGCAAGCTCCAGCGATCCATTTATGGACTGGTGCAAGCCTCTCGGAGTTGGAATAAACGCTTTGATAGTGTGATCAAAGCATTTGGTTTTATATAGACTTTCGGAGAAGCCTGTATTTACAAGAAAGTGAGTGGGAGCTCTGTAGCATTTCTGATATTATATGTGGATGACATATTACTGATTGGAAATGATATAGAATTTCTGGATAGCATAAAGGGATACTTGAATAAGAGTTTTTCAATGAAAGACCTCGGTGAAGCTGCTTACATATTAGAACATTAAGATCTATAGAGATAGATCAAGACGCTTAATTGGACTTTCACAAAGCACATACCTTGACAAAGTTTTGAAGAAGTTCAAAATGGATCAAGCAAAGAAAGGGTTCTTGCCTGTGTTACAAGGTGTAAAGTTGAGTCAGACTCAATGCCCGACCACTGCAGAAGATAGAGAGAAAATGAAAGATGTTCCCTATGCTTCAGCCATAGGCTCTATCATGTATGCAATGCTGTGTACCAGACCTGATGTGTGCCTTGCTATAAGTCTAGCAGGGAGGTACCAAAGTAATCCAGGAGTGGATCACTGGACAGCGGTCAAGAACATCCCGAAGTACCTTAAAAGGACTAAGGATATGTTTCTCGTATATGGAGGTGACAAAGAGCTCATCGTAAACGGTTACGTTGATGCAAGCTTTGACACTGATCCGGACGACTCTAAATCGCAAACCGGATACGTGTTTACATTAAATGGTGGAGCTGTCAGTTGGTGCAGTTCTAAACAAAGCGTCGTGGAGGGATCTACATGTGAAGCGGAGTACATAGCTGCTTCGGAAGCAGCAAACGAAGGAGTCTGGATGAAGGAATTCATATCCGATCTAGGTGTCATACCTAGCGCATCGGTTCCAATGAAAATCTTTTGTGACAATACTGGTGCAATTGCCTTGGCGAAGGAATCCAGATTTCACAAGAGCACCAAGCACATCAAGAGACGCTTCAATTCCATCCGGGATCTAGTCCAGGTGGGAGACATAGAGATTTGCAAGATACATACGGATTTGAATGTAGCAGACCCGTTGACTAAGCCTCTTCCACGAGCAAAACATGATCAGCACCAAGGCTCCATGGGTGTTAGAATCATTACAGTATAATCTAGATTATTGACTCTAGTGCAAGTGGGAGACTGAAGGAAATATGCCCTAGAGGCAATAATAAAGTTATTATTTATTTCCTTATATCATGATAAAAGTTTATTATTCATGCTAGAATTGTATTAACCGGAAACATAATACATGTGTGAATACATAGACAAATAGAGTGTCACTAGTATGCCTCTACTTGACTAGCTCGTTAATCAAAGATGGTTATGTTTCCTAACCATCGACAAAGAGTTGTCATTTGATTAACGGGATCACATCATTAGTTGAATGATCTGATTGACATGACCCATTCCATTAGCTTAGCACCCGATCGTTTAGTATGTTGCTATTGCTTTCTTCATGACTTATACATGTTCCTATGACTATGAGATTATGCAACTCCCGTTTGCTGGAGGAACACTTTGTGTGCTACCAAACGTCACAACGTAACTGGGTGATTATAAAGGAGCTCTACAGGTGTCTCCAAAGGTACATGTTGGGTTGGCGTATTTCGAGATTAGGATTTGTCACTCCGATTGTCGGAGAGGTATCTCTGGGCCCTCTCGGTAATACACATCACTGAAGCCTTGCAAGCATTGCAACTAATGAGTTAGTTGCGGGATGATGTATTACGAAACGAGTAAAGAGACTTGCCGGTAACGAGATTGAACTAGGTATGGGATACCGACGATCGAATCTCGGGCAAGTAACATACCGATGACAAAGGGAACAACGTATGTTGTTATGCGGTCTGACCGATAAAAGATCTTCGTAGAATATGTAGGAGCCAATATGAGCATCTAGGTTCCACTATTGGTTATTGACCGGAGACGTGTCTCGGTCATGTCTACATTGTTCTCGAACCCGTAGGGTCCGCACGCTTAAGGTTACGATGACAGTTATATTATGAGTTTATGCATTTTGATGTACCGAAGTTTGTTCGGAGTCCCGGATGTGATCACGGACATGACGAGGAGTCTCGAAATGGTCGAGACATAAAGATTGATATATTGGAAGCCTATGTTTGGATATCGGAAGTGTTCCGGGTGAAACCGGGATTTTACCGGAGTACCGGGAGGTTACCGGAACCCCCCGGGAGGTATATGGGCCTTAGTGGGCCTTAGTGGCAGAGAGGAGAGGTGGCCAGAGATGGGCCGCGCGCCCCTCCCCCCCTTGGTCCGAATAGGACAAGGAGAGGGGGCCGGCCCCCCTTCCTCCTCTCTCTCCTCTTTCCCCCCTCCGCGAATCCTATTCCAACTAGGAAAGGGGGGGAGTCCTACTCCCGGAGGGAGTAGGACTCCTCCTGGCGCGCCTCCTCTTGGCCGACTGGCCCCCCCTTTGAGCCTTTATATACGGAGGCAAGGGGCACCCCTAGAGACAAGTTGATCCACGTGATCATATTCTTAGCCGTGTGCGGTGCCCCCTTCCACCATAGTCCTCGATAATATTGTAGCGGTGCTTAGGCGAAGCCCTGCGACGGTAGTACATCAAGATCGTCACCACGCCGTCGTGCTGACGGAACTCTTCCCCAACACTTTGCTGGATCGGAGTCCGGGGATCGTCATCGAGCTGAACGTGTGCTAGAACTCGGAGGTGCCGTAGTTTCGATGCTTGATCGGTCGGGCCGTGGAGACGTACGACTACATCAACCAAGTTAACGCTTCCGTTGTCGATCTACAAGGGTACGTAGATCACACTCTCCCCCTCTCGTTGCTATGCATCACCATGATCTTGCGTGTGCGTAGGAATTTTTTTGAAATTACTACGAAACCCAACACTATGTGATTCGAAGCAATAGTCTAGTTTTGACATAATTATTTAGATACTCAAGCATATCAACAAGCAACCATGTCTTTCAAAATATCAATGCTAAAATAAGTTATCCATGACCCATCATGCTCAAACATTGATCCATTCATGAAACACGCTAGAATATTAACTACACTCAATACTTGAGCACGATCATATTGCCTCCTAGTTGGTGCTTTTATGAGAGAAGATGAAGACTCAAATTTCAAAAAATAAAAATTGCATAAAGTAAAAGAAAGGCCCTTCGCAGAGGAAAGTAGGGATTTGTAGAGGTGCCAGAGCTCAAAGTGAAAAATTAGAGATAAAAACACTTTGGGAGGTGTATCCATCCCACCAATGAAAACGACTTAGAGTTCCCAATACTTTTCATGCATAGATATATCATAGGCGGTTCCCAAACAGAAAATAAAGTTTATTACTTTTTCCACCATAACTTTCACTTTCCATGGCTAACCGTATCTACGGGCGCCCTCCATACCAACACTTTTTAAGGAATTTATTATTTGACAATATAAAGTAAATTCATTTATTTTTGCATTTCGGGACTGGGCATCCCTAATACCTTTGCCTTACTCTCGTGCAATGACAAGTGAATAAATACTCATCTTGAGAATAACACATCTAGCATGGAAAACATTAGCCACCCCTCACCGCTCCGCGAGTGAAACAAACACACAAAAGAGAATTTTATTTTGAAAATTAGAGATGGCACATGCAAATTTGCTTAGAACGGCAAAAGAATACTGCATATAGGTAGATATAGTGGACTCATGTGGCATAATTCCCTAATTCCCTGCCCAGTCCCTAGTTTTCTTCTCCCACGTTCATGGCCATGGCCGCTAGCCCAAGCTCGTCCTCCCATGTTCTCTGGTTCCTCTTCTCCCGTGTTCATCATCATGGCAGCCAGCTGAAGTTCGTCCTCCCATGTTCCCTGGTTCCTCTCCGTTTCTATCGGTAGCTTCCGCACGTACGCGTACAATCCAGCAACCACGTTTGCAGCCGGCCGGAGGTAAGACCATTTAGTAGTAACATTCACATGATTCCAATTTAATGCCTACTCTACTATCCTCTCCCAAAACTATCAATTAGAAAGAAAATAAACATCAGCTCATATCATGACAAAAAAACATCAAACTAGTATGAGATTTTTGTACTCGTTTAAAAGACCTGAAACCGTATAGGATCCAGCTAAAATTAGATTACTATTTTTGGTAATTATTCCGTACGCGTATGATCTGGCGGCCATATTTACTAATTTTGGTAATTATTCCATCAGGACATTTGATTTACTTTTTTGCGGGCAAAATTGGTGTACTGCTAGATGTAAATACTTCTACTAGGCTGGAAGCAAGCTAGACACATATGCTGGAGTTGTGACAACAAGCTTCAGAGTTTGCAAAGAAGCTTTTAGAAGATCAGAAAATGAATAAACTTGCAATGTTGTTCTGGCTTGTTTCAGTAGTTTTAGCATTTGTCTGTGGAATGGTAGCGCTGGCTTAGTTAGTATGAGAGTGAATTAAGCAGGACTTTGGCATTGTGGCAGCATGAGAGATCATTAAAATAGTGAATGTAATTTGAAATTATTGCTGAATTTTGGCTATGTCCTGTTTCTTAATCTTGTTTTTCAAATTAGCAGTATTTGGGCTATATGATGTTGCTCACTTCCTATGTGAATTGGTAGTATTCTCAGTGTTGTATTAGCTGAACCAAATCTGAACATGCACGGAGTATTTGCAATGCCTTCAGTTTGCCGCCGACAAACTATCTGTTTCAGTGGCAGCGGCCCGGGGCATGCCGTCGTTGTTCGCCTTCCTAACTGGTGGCAGCACGACGGAGTATTCTGGGAGCATCGCCATTCTTCTTATGAAATTCACAGCATAGTAGCATGTAGCAGATCATGTAACATTTACAATGTACTCTTGGGAGTATTAACATGACATTACATTAGCATGGATTTAGAAACAAGAGCTGCCCAGAATTATTTGTACAGTTTCACCATAACTTTGAAAGAACACATTTTTTTCGAACACGACAGGGAACATATTACATAAGAACCAGTCATGCTGACTCGCTGACATCGCAAAGCAGTACATGTGTCTTATAAGAGGGAACAAGCGCTACCAGTACTAGTTTTACAAGCTCAACGCCTCACCTGGAGTCATCGGGAGATCAGGACTAACAGAGTCATTGGGAGCTCCTTGTCACGCTGCCTTCTGCAAAGCGCCGATCACCCTACAACAATAACAGAGCGCCTCAAATAATCTCTGTATCTTCGTCGCTGCAATAATCTTCCAAAAAATAGACTTTCACATACAATCCCAGATCAACTTGGAGTCATTGGGAGCTAGGGACTCACCTGCTCGTTGTTGCGCGGCACGCGCCGTACGCCGATCATCACGTCCCCTGTCGCCGCATTGTCGAAGAAAAGAAGGGAGACGAGACTGAAACAGAAGGAGGAGCAGTTAACTAGACCCACCCCACCAAGCCGACGTGGCAGTCGTCGAACGCCATGCAAGCAAAACCGCCTGCAGAAACCACTATAATCAACGCAAGGGGATGATTTGCATGGTATTAGAGATCCCAGGGGTTGCTTAACTGGTTTTAGAGTTGAAGGGGTGGATTAGCCGGTTTATGAAACCCCAGGGGGTTATCTGAACTTCTTTCCCCGACCCATCCATCCGCATATTGCCATCGGTTTCTAATATCTAGGGTTTGTCTTGCGTGGGCCGCCCTTGGGATTCCTCAGGTGTCTCCCCCCCGTCGACGGCAGCTCGGCGCACGCATCCAGGATCTCCGCCCCTTCTCCGGCGCTGGACAAGAAGTGCCCCAGCCCCCAGGTGAGGTTCGACGGTCTCCCCCATTTTTAACCCCCGTTGCACACTCAGATTAGTACGATTTTAATGAATAAACCATACTTTGTGAACTGTGATGCATTGATGCAGAGCCGATTGCTCTAGCACGGACGATGGCGGCCTCCGGCAAACGCCTCGCCGGCAGCTCTGACAGGCTAAGTGACCTCCCTGATGGCCTCCTCCACACTGTCATGTCGTTCCTCACGGCCCGGCAGGCCGTGCAGACATGCGTGCTGTCGCGGAGGTGGGAGGACCTCTGGTGCTCCATGCCTTGCCTCAACATCGACGAGCGGGAGTTTAGCACCTCAGCAATCTTGTCCGACTCCGACTCCGACGGTGGGGATGAGGGTGGCCCTAACTGTACTAGGTTTGAGTATTTCGTCATCAATCTGCTGATGTTTCACAGTGCGGCAACATTGGATGTGTTCAGGTTTCATTCTGTTTCTGAACGTAAGATTAAATTTGCCGACCAATGGCTACGCCGTGGCATCAAGCGCTTCCCCAAAGTGGTGGATATCGATTCGAATTGCTGTTGTAAATTACCACGTTTCGGTTCCAGTTCTTCACGCCTCAACAGGCTGCATCTTTCTCGCATTTCTTTGGACAAAACCTTCACCCAGCAGCTACGTTCTGGTTGCCCGGTCTTGGAAGATTTGGAGCTCAACTGGTGTGTCCTTGAAGATGCAGAAATCACATCTTGCACACTGAAGAACTTGACAATTGAGCATTGTACAATTTACCATCCTAGTGTGCTGACTATCAAAGTTCCGTCTCTTACTTGCTTGCAGCTGGTCGCTTTTAGTCACAACTGGGATGCTGTTGTAGCAAACGAGATGCCGTTCCTCATCAAAGCCACCATTTGCATAATCCATTCAATACAGATACTGCCATGGAAGCTTCTTTTCAGCCTAATTAACGTGAAAGATTTAAAACTGACTGGCTTTCGAGCACTGGTATGTCTCTCCTGCTTATTAGTTTTTTTTCTGATTATTAAAGGATCTTCTCTCCCCAATTGTAACGAAATAGAGTGTTTGAGCATCTTAGTTTTCTGGTGCCATTTGAGTTTTTTTATCTTTGCAAAATACTAGGATTACTAACCATACTTATATACGATTTCATTAGACTTGTATCCATCATTTGAACTGGATGATGTTTTGATTCCTCGATTCAGGCAAATCTTCATGATGGATCGGATACTTTCCCTGTGTTCCATAATATTAGAACCTTGCTGTTTGACACATGCGATCTAAGTGACAAGTTTGATATGCTGGGATGCTTTCTGAACAATGCCCCTGGTTTAGAGAAGCTTACACTTGAAAGTTGCACGGTACTTCCTATCTTCCTTGAACTCTGCTCTAGCTTTACAATCTTAAACTTTTCCTGAATTATTTTACTCCCTAAAGCTTCCAGAAGCTTCTAAGGGAAGCAAGACAGGAGGAAATCTGAAGAGGGCATCTCTAGAATATGATTACACGCTTACTTTCCAATGCCCAAGCCTGAAGTTGACTGAAATCAAATACATATATGACGACGATGTTCAGAAACTGTTTGACCTTTTGCTTGGCGCTTGGAGGAACCTACAGAAGACTAACATTGTGATTAATAAGAAGACTTAGGGAGTGATTAAGAAGGCTTGAAGCAGTGAACACCAGACACTTTTGCTGTTCCTCCTTAAATGTAGCATGCGCTCTGCCATTTGCGAATGTAATTATATATTTTTTGCCTTTGATGGCAGGACAACTGAACAAGCATTTACTTTGGTTCATTTCTGGATATTCTAATGGTGTGCTTTTTTTTGTTGTGTTTGTTGCACGAGTCCATGACACATCTTTTTTTGCGTAGTAATGCGTGTCTCATTAATAAAATAAAGATTCATTTTACAAGCCACGTAAACATCGACATTACAGGATTGAAAAGATAGGATCGTATTCCATTGGATGGGAGTACATACTAGTGCAGTAGCACTGAAGAAAATCCGTAGGAGCACTAGGAGAGGCATCACCACCCAAACACACAGGAACAGCGTATGCCTAATCTGCTATGTTCTTTTTTTTTTCTCAGTTCAACCAGTAGGGCTCTGTCTTGCTTGAGATCTGGCATTGGTTTCACCTGTGTGGCTGTGTTAATGTGTATCATGGTCCTGTTTAAACGAAGCTGCACAGCACAGTTTGATCAAATGCCAGTCAAAGAGTTTTCTTTCGGCCCCGCGTCGCCTAGCTTGGCGACTCGGGCGGCGACCCGATCCCCGCCGCCTCCCACTCCCCCCACCTGCTCCTCCTCCCTC
>NC_041390.1:509044855-509054103 GCF_002162155.2 Triticum dicoccoides
GTCGCGCGGCGTCCAGTGCCTGGCGGTGGACTGTGCGGCTTCATCGCCTATCTTCGGTGATGCTCTGGCGGCGGGGGTGATGCTCGGCTTGCGGGTGTGGAGGGGGCTGTTGCAGGGCGCTGCGTGGGGCGGCTGGATCGAGCCGGTCGCGGCCAGATCTGGCTTCCCCGGTTTCTGCTGCGGGGGTCAGCGACACGGGTGCTCGGGCGCCGGGGCGGCGGCCCCGGACCTCTTCGATCTCTTGGCGGCGCGGCCGCAGGCGGGCGGTGGCTCTCGTCGTCTGCGTGGGTGGCGGCAGAGCTGCTGTGGTTTGGCGTCTCTGCTGCGGCGGGAGGTGGTGCGGCTCGGCGAGATTCGGGCGTGGCTCCTCTTTCCTCTGGCGGGGTCGGCTGGACGATGGAGACGGCGGTGTGCGCCCAGGACCCGGCAGCACGGCTGTTGCTAGGCGGGGGGTCGCGCGGGACGGCCTCAGCTGGGACGGGCGCGGGCGCTGGCGGGAGATTCCCTTCGGTGCTCTGCGGTGCAGGTTTGGTGGCGGTTGGTGGCCGGCCGGTTCGGGCTCGCGGTGGTTGAGCATCTCCGGGAGAAATCCTTCTCTGGCCTCTGCCGGATCCAGCGACGGCGACGCCCGCGGGCGCCGCACTCTTTCTTGGAAGCGTCGTTTTGGTGTGGTGCTTCTTTCCGTGGCCTTGGCTTCGGAGGGAATCCTCAGATCCGCGGGATCGGGCGATGAAGGCGTCTCCACGTCTTCTTCCTCCTTGGGGGCATCGTCTCGGAGCCGGCTACAACTGGAGACCGGTGGAAGGCGGCATCTTCGCCGCGGTGGATGGCGGCATCTTCGCCGCGTGGTTGCTGAGGCGGCCGTTTCGGGGGCGCTGATTTCTGTTTGGCAACGATGATGGCATCGAGAGGAGCTTGGGTCGCAGCTCGGGCTTTGGTAGTTGGATCTTCCCGGCGTGTCCGAGGTGCTCTTTCGTGGGTTACCTGGTTGCTTTGAAGTCGGAGCTGCGGTGGAGCAGATCCAGGTGGTGACGACGACAGGCGCTCGGTGGTCGTTCGCGGCGGGCACGGTCGGTGCAAGTCCTGCATATCTCCCGGGCAATGATCGTCGTCAAAGTCGGAGCTGTCAGTTGTTTGTGCGTGTGGTCTGTTGGCATGTGCCGTCGTAGAGTGTGTTCCATGTCGGTGGTCAGGTTGGCCGGTGGTGCTCATGTGTTTATGGGTTGGGTTGTTTTGGTTTTAGCCCGGTTTTCCGTCAATTAACCGGGCAATTCTTACTTCTTCTTAATCAATGAAAATGGCAAGTGTTTTGCGTCGTTTAAAAAAATGCTAGTCAGAAGGTTCAACGGCGCCTACGACGGTTGCTCCGCCGAAACCCAATGAGCTCACTGTTTGTTTGTTTTTTGTTTTTGGAAAAGAATCGCGTTATTGAATTCGCCACACTGTTGTGGTTTGTAAAAATACCAACATTGTACTTTAGTTATCCCTAGCCGGATGTGGACTAGGAGCACTCGCTGACGCAGCGCTCCGAAATTGTTAGAGTTGTGTCCAATATTGTGTAGAGGTAGATTACAGTTGGACTTGTAGTTGTATTGTGTTTAGATAGGATATGGAGTCGTATCCTAATAGGACACTTGTATCCTAGGCCTCTTATATATAGCAGTGCTAGACACACAATGTAACATATGTCAACATAATAGCACCGGAATGCAGGGGAAGCCGGCGGCTTGTGCCGGAGTCCAAGGCGACCGGGTGCGGTATTATAGCGATGTCATGGGGAGGAGCGCCCATAATCAGGCCCCGGGGATATAGCCATATCGGTGAACCTCGTTAACAAATCTCGGTATCGTGCTTGTGTGATTGCTTGGTCCTCAGATGATCGACTGTATGCCTCGGATTTATTCTAACAAGTGGTATCATGAGCAAGGTTTGAGATCGAGGCTGACTGTGTTGATCTAGAGGCAAAATTATCGTGGAAGAATCAGTAGTCGGCGAGATCAGAAGAATGGGCATGCGGCACAATCGTGTGGGCGCCGAGCTGACGTACTCGGAGTCGGCAAGGTTGGGACGTGGCTTGTGGCAACGCAGATGCAGTTCAGCGGGTACACAGACAGCAGCCCAAGAAGGACGCGTGTAGGCTGAGGACTCGATCGGTCGCTGGGCGTACATATTCTAGCGATATATGGTGCAATCGGAAACAGCAAGTCATGAGATATGTTTGGAGACCAAAAGGGGATCGAGTCCTTTGTGGAGACGTGCTCTTCTGTCGTGCTTGAGGCGGAGACGTGAGGCGCTAATAAGAGCAGCCTGGTTGGGTCACCATAGGACGACGGGACAAAGGCACAAACAGATCGATTTGAGTGGGGGGAAAAGACCATCATGTTGTGCATCCATCGAAAAGCAGAGACTTGGCAAGCCAACGCTAACATCATATATTGAGCCAGGAGCATATCACGATTTTTTGCTATTAGCACGCAAGGGTGTACCTCATCAGGTTTTGCTGGTATACTTGGGGCATTGCGGTGGAGCTCGGTTATTTTTTCATAGGGTCAACCATACGAAGAAGCATGACGTCAACGGGTACCAGGTTTGAGGTGGAGAATTTCATGGAACTGAAAACCTTGGTTACGGCAGACATAGGTGAAAGATTTGTTGGCATAACAGAGATGCTTGAAGGCGTTGCAGGAAGTCATGTCAGCTAAGATGGAATTATCATGTGATGGATGAGAATTCACAGAAAACGATTTGGGAGCCTCGAGTGTGTCCTGCAGCCGGACAAGTTCAGCTGGGTCGGACTAGACAGTCTGACGTGATCGACGCAAGTCGGTTGGTACAGAAGGCGGTGGTGGGATCGGCAACAACGACATAGAAGCGTGATGCTGATGGTGACCGACTTCTGGGCGTGGAAACACGTGGCGCAGGCCCGAGGGCTTGTGTGGCTTCGAAAAGACTATGGCGTGGGATTGATTCAAGGTGATGTATACACGGAGCTTGAAGTCGATGAGGCGCATGGGTGGACTGATCATCTACCATGGAGTCATGTTGAAGGTGGAGCTGGAGTTTGGAAGACTTCACTCGGTGCTGATTGAGGGGCTACGACGTAAGTCGACAGAGAGTCGAAGCCTATTCAATGGGAAAAAGCGAGGGGCACGTAAATCGGGCTGGAGCCCAATGGTCTGATGGAAGCGTGAAACTCGTCATCGGTCGGTGATGATCGGTGGTACTATGCAGTGGGAGTTGAGTGGTGTGGGTTCGCGACCCTTGAGACTCTACCGGGACAGCGGAGGCTCGACGCGGTAATAGCGGCGAGGCGTGCGGCACGCACGGGGCATGGAGACGGGCCAGGGCTCTGGTGGTCATACATGTAGTGAGATAACTGTGAATTTGACTCGGAACGACTACAAGCAACGGTGAAATTCCTTCAAGTTTCAGACAGGCGGTCAAGAAAGGAGCGGTGATGTTGAGTTCATATAACTCTTATGTTTGACACCCAATATGTGAGTTGTTCACTTTCAAGCATGTCAGTGATCAGTGTGTGATGACGTTGGACTGATACTTTGGAAGTTGGGAGCACAAACTAGTGTAACAAGGAACTTAATTTTGCTCGAATATTAACAGTGGTCAAGAAAAGAAGGGACTACAAGTTGCAAGTGGGGTCATATGGAGTCTTTGAGTAGCAGCGGTACTCACGGGATAATCTCAAATCCAATATACATGGAAGTTTGACACATGGACGAACTCAAGATGGTGGAGAATATTCGCCAAGGTGGAGTTTGTTAGAGTTGTGTCGAATATTGTGTGCAAGGTATGTTACAGTTGGACTTGTAGTTGTATTGTGTTTAGATAGGATATGGAGTCGTGTCCTAATAGGACACTTGTATCCTAGGCCTCTCATATATAGCGGGGCTAGACACACGATGTAACCTATGTCGTGGTTCTAAGCCTGACAGTAATGTAGGGGGGTAGGTATGGAGAGGCAAGATCTTAGCTATGGAGAAGTTGTAAGCACACGAGGTTTACGAGTTCAGGCCCTTCTCGGAGGAAGTAATAGCCCTACGTCTCGGAGCCCGGAGGCGGTCGACTGGATTATGCGTGTATGAATTACAGGGGTACGAACCCTTTACACTGAGGAGGGGGTGGCTTATATAGAGTTCGCTGGACCCCTCCGGCCCTCAGTTGTGCAGGGTTTTAAATACATTAAGGTCGAGCATTACTGGTAACGTCCCTAATAAAGTGCTATGATGACCATAAAAGGTACTTAATAACCGACCGTTAGCGTGCGGAGTGCCTTTAGGTCTCCTGGCCGTCGAGTGGTTTGGTCTTGGTCGAGTGACTGCTTCTTGGTCGAGTGTCTTCGAGTCTGTCGAGTGGAACACCTCCAAGTCGATTGAAAGGTGATTTCTAGAGATGTCCTTGGGTAGGGCAGTTGGGACAGGTCCATGACCCTACCCTAGGTACATAGCTTCATCATTAGCCCCCGAATGGATCGAGGTTTGAGTGGGGAAGGAGTTGAGCACTTCTCCGACTCATTTTTCATGCTATGAGCATATCTTGTTTCGGATCAACGAACCTGAGTGATGACAGCAACTTCCTTTTCAGTCGCCTTGATCCATTCTTAGTTTTTTGTCGAGTGAGTTTCTTTACTTGAGAGGCTCCGAGTGACGGTGTGGAGGAGATCTTCGGTCTGACAAGTTGTTCTACTGCCCGCAGATTTCGCAGGATCCGAATTTTGGGAAGCGCGCGGGACGGGGAAGGCTGCAGTAATCGGATGGGATAGGGCGGAGCCGCCTCGATCCCCGTGCCACCTTTTTCGCCACGTATCGCGCGCGCGATTGTTACGGGATTTGACAGGACCGCCCGGGCCTACCAGTCAGCCACTCGGAAGCGGCCTCATATAAGGTGGTGGACCGGGGTCTCTTGAACAGTGTGTCCCCATTATCTCTTCTCCTCTTCAGCCTCCCTCGTTGCGCTCGCTCTCACCCCAGCACTACCGCTCCGTATGCGTCTCGCCGGCGATGATGGGGAAGGAGAAGACGGCGGCTCTGGAGCGGGCGAAGAAAGCGACGGCAAAGGCGAAGGGGAAGGCGACCAGTCGGGGCGGATCTTCCTCGCGGACCGACCTGCCGAAGGGCTGGATCCAGGGGGACTGGATCCGCTCGATGATCACCCAAGAAGATCTCGACGACCTAGCCGAAGGAGGGCTGATCCCCCATGAATCGGCGCGGCTTCCAAGGAAGGAATCCGAGCCGCAACCTCGGGAGGGTGAGCGCGTTCTCCTCGCCACCCACGTCGACTGTGGATTTTCTTTGCTTCCTCACCCTTTCTTTCGGGGATTTCTGAACTTCTTCGGGGCGCAACTCCACCAGTTCACTCCCAACACAATCGTTTATCTCGCCGCTTTCATTTCTTTGTGCGAGAATTTCCTGGGTTGCCAGCCTCATTGGGGTCTTTTCAAGCACATTTTCACTTGTCGCTCTCAGATGGTGAAAAAGGCCAATCCGAGTGACGAGAGGACTCAAGTGATACAGATGTGCGGGGGTCTTGGTGTTCAGATGAGAGGGAAAAGTTCCTTTTCGGCCATGATTCTTCCCGACTCGATTCGCGGATGGCAGTCGACCTGGTTTTACTGCAAAGACCATTCGACGCCAGGGCAGTCGACCGGCCTCCCTCCTTTTACCATGGACTGAGTGAGGAAACCCTCCTCTTTGAAGGTGCTCCCGGAGGAGAAGGCGCAGGTGAGGGTGCTGGTCGAGCGAGTGGTCCAGCTTATCCATGACGGGGTCACCGATATGGATCTCTTGGAAGTCTTCCTTCAGCAGCGCATCCAGCCTCTTCAAGCTCGAGACCATCCGATGTGGATGTATTCGGGTCTTGACGACTCCACTCGGATTCACCCAGAGGAGGTCGACGACGACACATTGAAGAAGTGGCTGTCGGGCATGACCGGAAACAAGGACAACCCCAGGGGAGCCAGGAGAGTTCCTCCATTCGACCAGTCCCATGTACCAGAGAAGGTCCGATTCCGAGCTTTTGATTGTAATCTGAATTCACTCGCGCAGCCGTCTATACCACGTCGACTGACTTTATTCTTCCTACTTTCTTTCAGGCCCTTATCAAAATGTATTCAATGCCCAACGGAGAGCAAGAGCAAGATCTGGAAGGCGAGGCGAGCGGCAGCGACAGTGGCGAATGGACTTCTGACGGTGAAGGGGACGGAGAAAGCGACGACTCAAGTGACGAAGAAGAAGTCGAGTCGCCTCCTCGCAGGGAGAGGCGATCCAAGCTTGACCAAGAACGACCGAGTGCCCACGAAAAGGCGACTGCTCAGGCTGGTCAGTCTTCAAAGCGTCCTCGGATCTCTTCACCAACCCGACCGAAAAAGCGCCAAAGCATCCCAAAGTTGCAGAGCCGAAGACTCGGAAGGCATTGCCGAGATTGACATCCCCGTCGCTTCCGTGTGAGTGTCTCCCTTTGTATTCACTCGACGCCCCGCACTGTTTGTTTTTCTTGTTTTAACCAGACGAACTTTGGAACTGGCAGTGCTGCTACTTCCGGGACCTCAGCTTACAGGGACGAGGATGAGGTAATGGAGGATGTGGTCACTTCCAATCTGGGTATGATTTCTGCCATTTTGTCTTGATTTTGTCGACTCAACTGCAATGTGCACCATTGGGTGATGTGATTTTGGCGATTGAACTTTGCACACTCCCAACATTATTGACCTCCCCGATGATGATGAAGAGCCCGAGAGGCCTTTGACGAGGAAGAATAGGCAAGCTCCTGCAAGCAAGGTGCCACAGTCGACGCCGAGGGCGGAACCAGTCGTTCAGGACACCGGCGATGCCAATCGGGGTTCTGTTACCTTCGTCGTGCCACTGTCGAGTGCCTTGCCTTCTTCGTCGACTGCTCAGGCCCCTGTCGATCCACCTTCAGTTTTTGCGACCCATCATGTCCCAGAGGACGAAGTGGATGCTGCCAAGGAAGCTATACGCCAGGCGGGCATTATGATGGAGAAGATGAAGATGGTGCGGGACGCCAGTCAGGCCGCCTACGACGCCAACTCGGCTCTCCAAAGCAACGTTCAGGTTAGTTGGTCACCGCTTGTTCTGTTGGGATATGCTATCTGAAGACTCTTTCTGAAAATCTTTGCATCTGTACACCCACTGGGTGCGTCGATTGAATTTTTGAACTAGTGGGGGCACGCTGAGTGCACCCACTGGGTGTAGTCCCCGAGACTACGGTGGACTGCTAGAAGTCAACTGTAGTCTTTTTATTTTGTCGAGTGTAAACCGAACTGGTAGTTTGTCTCTTCCACTCGGTCTGATCGAGTGGGATCAGAACCGGTGGGGGCACGCCAAGTGCACCCACTGGGTGTAGTCCCCGAGACCGCGGTCGACTGCTGGCAGTCGACTGTGGTCTGAGTTCTCTTTTTTTTTGCTGCACTCGACTCAGGCGGGCCGGTCGAGTGGGATCAGAGCCGGTGGGGGCACGCAAAGTGCACCCACTGGGTGTAGTCCCCGAGACTATGGTGGACTGCGGGCAGTCGACCGTAGTCTTAGTACTTATTGTATTTGTCGTGTTTCGCTGTAAAATAACTTCTCCTCTTTGATTGCAGAAATCTAGTGATCTTGGAGCTTGCTTTGCTGACTTGGAGAAACAGCAGATCCAACTGAACCTTGACTTCGAGCTGGCCAAGACAGAGCTGCAAAAGGCCAAGGACGGCGCCAATGGTAAGACGAGTTTGTCGACTGGTTTGTCTTAGGCTTGAGTACCCTTCTGCTCTTTCTGAATCAAGCATCATTTCTTTGTAGAAAAATTGAGAGAAGCTCTGGCGAAGAAGGATCAGGATTTGGCTGCTGCTCGAAAGGAAGCTGACGACAGGACCGCTCTGGCTGAACAGAAACTGGCTTTGGTCGGCCAGTTGGAAGAAGAGAATACCAAGATGAAATCTGCTCTGAACGAAGCCAAAAAGGAGTGCACGCGCTTGAAGAAGGACAATCTCAACCTGTACGAGAAGATGGAAGGCATCGCTCGCAGGAGGGACGATCTGGAGAGCTATCTAAGGAGCCTTGCCAAGAAGTTATTCATCAAGCTTGAAGGTACACATTTTGTTCCGAATGATTTTTTCGTCGACTCAGCGTACGAAAATTGACTTATCCTTGGATCGTGAATGCAGAGTTTTGCCAGAACTTCGAGGAGGAGACTGGACAGATTGAGCCAGGTTTGGACCCAATCAATTCTCCCGTGAAGGATGAAACTGCCATGAATCTGCTCCGACTGGAATCCTGCATCGACGGTGTTGTGGACTACTTGGCTCGACTGAAGGTTGCCATGTGACGGATCGGCCCGGCACTTTGGCCAGAGGCCACGTTCCAGAATGACCTTGAGTCACTGATGACTCGACTTAACGAGATCCCTGACCGAGTGCAGGAGTGGAAGAAATCTTCTGCCCGGTGTGGTGCTGATGTGGCTTTGTCTTTGGTTCGTGTCCATTGCAAGGAGGTGCGACAAGATAAGCTGGCAGCGATCAAGGTTGCCAACACCCAGAAGCATGCCTTCCGATCTTTTATGGAGACTTTCATCGCTGCAGCCACTCGGATCGCCGACGGCGTCGACCTAGACGAGTTCGTCGAGCCCGCCAGTCCTCCTCCCGCGGAGTGAACAAACTTTTATGCCTCACCTTAAATTTGCCTCAGAATGCCGAGTGGTTTTTGTAACCGTTAAACTCTTTCGGGCTGAATGTCCGAGCACTTCGATCTGTGGTCCGGAACCTTTAGGATTTATCTGAACTTGGTTTATCGTTGAATATCTTCATGAATCCCCCGTCGAGTGGAAATCATTCTTTACTCGAGACAACTTTTGTATTTGTGGCACAGCGCTGAAGGAGAAGGTAGCAGTCGACCTACACCTCGTCGTCCTTGCGGGTCGGCGATGGAGCGCATGTTGTATTTGTGGCGAAGCTCCCAAGGAGAAGGCGGCAGTCGACCTGCACCTCGTCATCCTTGCGGAGTGGGATGGAGCGCATGTTGTATTTGTGGCGAAGCTCCCAAAGAGAAGGTGGCAGTCCACCTGCACCTCGTCGTCCTTGCGGAGTGGGATGGAGCGCGTGTTGTATTTGTGGAGAAGCTCCGAAAGAGAAGGTGGCAGTCGACCTGCACCTCGTCGTCCTTGCGGAGTGGGATGGAGCGCGCGTTGTATTTGTGGCGAAGCTCCCACAAAGAAGGTGGCAGTCGACCTGCACCTCGTCG
>NC_041390.1:509080012-509081175 GCF_002162155.2 Triticum dicoccoides
CCCCCGAGTGGGAGGGTCGCTCACCACTTGGTAGGATTTTCAAACTTAGGTGAGTACTGGACTGTAGCTAAGCCCCCGAGTGGGAGGGTCGCTCTCCACTCGGTAGGATTTTCAAATACTTAGGCGAGTACTGGACTGCAGCTAAGCCCCCGAGTGGGAGGGTCGCTCTCCACTCGGTAGGATTTTCAAATACTTAGGTGAGTACTGGACTGCAGCTAAGCCCCCGAGTGGGAGGGTCGCTCTCCACTCGGTAGGATTTTCAAATACATAGGCGAGTACTGGACTGCAGCTAAGCCCCCGAGTGGGAGGCTGGCTCACCACTCGGTAGGATTTTCAAACACTTAGGCGAAACGGGTTCGCAGCTGTAACACCCTGGATATGACTTTCCTAATTTGTACTCCAACTCTTGTCGTTTCCGGCGTTAAGTTATTTTATTTTCTCGGGTTCGGGTCTTTGTCTCCGTGTGTTGTTATCGTTGTCATGCATCTCATATCATGTCATCATGTGCATTGCATTTGCATACGTGTTCTTCTCATGCATTCGAGCATTTTCCCCGTTGTCCGTTTTGCATTCCGGTGCTTCGTTCTCCTCTGGTGGTCATTTCTACCTTTCTTTCGTGTGTGGGGATTAAACATTTCCGGACTGGACCGAGACTTGCCAAGCGGCCTTGGTTTACTATCAGTAGACCGCCTGTCAAGTTTCGTACCATTTGGACTTCGTTTGATGCTCCAACGGTTAACCGAGGGACCGAAAAGGCCTCGTGTGTGTTGCAGCCCAACACCCCTCCAATTTGGCCCAAAACCCACCAAAACCCTCTCCATCATCTAGAGCGTTCGATCACGATCGCGTGGCCGAAAACCGCACCTCATTTGGACTCTCCTAGCTCCTCCTATGCCTATTTAAAGATCCCCCGAAAATCTCCTTCTTCTCCCCCCCGAAACCCTAAACTCCGCGCTCCGCCGACCGGACATGTCCGTTTCCGGCCGGACGAAGCCGCCGCCGCCGTCCGCACCAACCGGCGCTTGACACCTGTCCCGCGGGTCCCCAGTTCGCCGCCGGCCCGCCCGGGCCCAAGGCCGGCCCCCTCCTCCCGCGACCGGGCCCGAGCCGCCCCGCTCCCTCCCGCCGCCGCCTTGCTCGGCTCCGGTCACCTTCGGCCGCTG
>NC_041390.1:509081679-509082191 GCF_002162155.2 Triticum dicoccoides
TAAGCCCCCGCTGGGAGGGTCGCTCTCCACTCGGTAGGATTTTTCACACTTAGGCGAGTACTAGACTACAGCTAAGCCCCCGAGTGGGAGGCTGGCTCACCACTCGGTAGGATTTTCAAACACTTAGGCGAGTACTGGACTGCAGCTGAGCCCCCGAGTGGGAGGCTGGCTCACCACTCGGTAGGATTTTCAAACACTTAGGCGAGTACTGGATTGCAGCTAAGCCCCCGAGTGGGAGGCTGGCTCACCACTCGGTAAGATTTTCAAACACTTAGGCGAGTACTGGACTGCAGCTAAGCCCCCGAGTGGGAGGCTGGCTCACCACTCGGTAGGATTTTCAAACACTTAGGCGAGTACTGGACTGCAGCTAAGCCCCCGAGTGGGAGGCTGGCTCACCACTCGGTAGGATTTTAAAATACTTAGGCGAGTACTGGACTGCAGCTAAGCCCCCGGGTGGGAGGCTGGCTCACCACTCGGTAGGATTTTCAAACACTTAGGCGAGTACTGGACTA
>NC_041390.1:509083240-509083723 GCF_002162155.2 Triticum dicoccoides
TGGACTGCAGCTAAGCCCCTGAGTGGAAGGGTCGCTCACCACTCGGTAGGATTTTTCAAACTTAGGCGAGTACTGGACTGCAGCTAAGCCTCCGAGTGGGAGGCTGGCTCACCACTCGGTAGGATTTTCAAAATACTTAGGCGAGTACTGGACTGCAGCTAAGCCCCCGAGTGGGAGGCTGGCTCACCACTCGGTAGGATTTTCAAATACTTTGGCGAGTACTGGACTGCAGCTAAGCCCCCGAGTGGGAGGCTGGCTCACCACTCGGTAGGATTTTCAAATACTTAGGCGAGTACTGGACTGCAGCTAAGCCTCCGAGTGGGAGGCTGGCTCACCACTCGGTAGGATTTTCAAAATACTTAGGCGAGTACTGGACTGCAGCTAAGCCCCCGAGTGGGAGGCTGGCTCACCATTCGGTAGGATTTTCAAATACTTAGGCGAGTACTGGACTGCAGCTAAGCCCCCGAGTGGGAGGGTGGCTCG
>NC_041390.1:509085245-509295076 GCF_002162155.2 Triticum dicoccoides
GTAGGATTTTTCAAACTTAGGCGAGTACTAGACTGCAGCTAAGCCTCCGAGTGGGAGGCTGGCTCACCACTCGGTAGTATTTTCAAAATACTTAGGCGAGTACTGGACTGCAGCTAAGCCCCTGAGTGGGAGGCTGGCTCACCAGTCGGTAGGATTTTCAAATACTTAGGCGAGTACTGGACTGCAGCTAAGCCCCCGAGTGGGAGGCTGGCTCACCACTCGGTAGGATTTTCAAATACTTAGGCAAAATGGGTTCGCAGCTAAGCCCCCGAGTTGGAGGCTGGCTCACCACTCGGTAGGAAATTATTTTTACAAACTTAGGCGAAACGGATTCGCAGCTAAGCCACCCACTAGGGGATTTCTCACGCAAACAAAAACAATAACAATCACTAGGAAAATTATAACGCTCTTGTCTTTGATAAATAAACTACAGGAGTCTTTCTTATTACATCTCATCTGAGTGAGAATTCAAGTATAAAAGGGGCGGAAGAGCTCCGCATTCCAGGCTCGTGGCTCATCAATCTGGCGATCGACATTATAGAGGTGGTACGCTCCATTGTGGAGGACTCTGGTGACTATGAAGGGGCCTTCCCAGGTAGGAGCAAGTTTGTGTGGTTTCTGCTGATCCACTCGGAGGACTAAGTCTCCTTCTTGGAAGGCTAGACTCTTCACATTTCTGGCATGGAATCGATGCAAGTCTTGCTGATAGATGGTCGATCGGATCATGGCCATTTCTCTTTCTTCTTCCAGGAGGTCGACTGCGTCCTGCCGGGCTTGTTCTGCTTCATCTTCAGAGTAGAGCTCAACTCGGGGGGCGTTGTGAAGCAGGTCACTCGGCAAGACTGCTTCGGCTCCGTAGACCAGAAAGAATGGGGTTCTTCCGATCGATTGATTCGGGGTTGTCCTCAATCCCCAAAGGACTGATGGAAGCTCGTCGACCCATGCACCTGCTGTGTGCTTGAGATCGCGCATCAATCGAGGTTTCAGTCCTTTGTGAATTAGGCCGTTTTCCCTTTCCGCTTGTCCATTCGACTGGGGGTGAGCGACCGAAGCGTAGTCGACTCGTGTGCCCTGAGAGGCGCAAAAGGCCCTGAATTTGTCGGAATCGAAGTTCGACCCATTATCAGTGATGATGTTGTGCGGAACTCCATATCTGAATATCAACTCTCTGATGAAACTGATAGCAGTGCAAGCATCAAGATTCTTGATGGGCTTAGCTTCAATCCATTTGGTGAACTTGTCGACTGCTACTAGCACATGAGTGAAGCCGCTCCTGCCCGTTCTCAGTGGTCCAACCATGTCTAGCCCCCAAACAGCGAAGTGCCAGACGAGTGGAATGGTTTTCAGGGCTGACCCGGGCTTGTGAGACATATCGGAGTAATACTGACATCCTTCACATTTGTCGACTATCTCTTTTGCCATTTCATTGGCCCTTGGCCAGTAGAATCCCGCTCGGTATGCTTTAGCCACAATGGTTCGAGAGGACGCATGATGACCACAGGTCCCCGAGTGGATATCATTAAGGATCATCTGACCTTCTTCTGGTGCTATATACGTCTGACTGACTCCAGTCACGCTTTCTCTATACAACTGTCCCTTTATGACTGTAAAGGCCTTGGATCGACGGACGATCTGTCGAGCCTCTTCCTCGTCTTCTGGGAGTTCTTTCCTTAGTATGTACGCGATGTACGGTACTGTCCAGTCGGGAGTGATGACCAAGACTTCCATGATCAGGTCGACCATAGCTGGAACTTCAACTTCAGTCGGATCCGTGGCACTTTTTGGCTGCGGGGCCTCTTCAGTGAAGGGATCCTCCTGAACTGATGGTGTGTGGATGTGTTCCAAAAACACATTGATGGGAATGGCTTCTCTTTTGGAACCTATTTTTGCCAAATCGTCAGCTGCTTGATTTTTCAGTCGGGGTATGTGATGAAGCTCTAACCCCTCGAATTTGTTCTCCAGCTTTCTCACTGCATTGCAATAACCAGTCATGGCTAGACTTCTGACGTCCCACTCCTTCATCACCTGATTAACCACCAAATCTGAGTCGCCATAGACCATGAGGCGACGGACGCCGAGTGAAATGGCCATGCGCAACCCATATAAAAGTGCTTCATATTCTGCCTCGTTATTGGAGGAATCAAAGTGGATTTGAAGAACATATCTGAGCTTATCCCCTCGGGGGAGACCAACACCACCCCAGCACCGGAACCATTCAGCATTTTGGAACCGTCGAAGAACATGGTCCAATGCTCTGAGTGAACCTGAGTTGGTAGTTGCTGTTCAATCCACTCGGTGACGAAATCAGCTATTGCCTGGGATTTGATAGCTTTCTTTGCCTCAAACTTGGTATCTAGAGGAAGGAGTTCAATCGCCCATTTTGCCACTCGACCAGTTGCATCTCTGTTATGCAGGATCTCTGACAATGGAGCGTCGCTGATGACTGTAATGGAATGATCAGAGAAGTAGTAGGCAACTTTCTTTGTGGTCATATAAATCCCATATACAAGCTTCTGATAGTGAGGATATCTTTGCTTCGATGGGGTCAAAACTTCAGAAATATAATACACTGGGCGTTGAACTTTGAAGGCTTTTCCTTCTTCTTCCCGCTCGACCATCAATACCGTACTGACGACTTGTCCCGTGGCTGCGATGTAAAGCAGCAAAGGCTCTTTGCTGATTGGGGCAGCAAGCACCAGCTGAGTGGAGAGCAGAGCTTTGAGCTCTGCAAACGCTGCATCAGCTTCAGGAGTCCACTCAAACTTGTCTGACTTCTTCATCAATCGGTAAAGAGGCAATGCCTTTTCATTGAGATGAGAGATGAATCGACTTAAAGCAGCCAAGCAACCAGTAAGCTTTTGGACGTCGTGCACTCGCACAGGACTTTTCATTCGGAGTATAGCACCGACTTTTTCTGGATTTGCGTCGATTCCCCGTTCGGAAACGAGGAAACTGAGTAACTTTCCGCCAGGAACTCCAAATGTGCACTTTGATGGATTAAGCTTGATGTCATACCTCCTGAGGTTGGTAAAGGTTTTAGCAAGGTCAGTCAGCAGGTCGGAACCCTTCCGCGACTTGACCACAATATCATCCATGTATGCTTCCACATTCCGACTGATTTGAGTGAGCAAACACTTCTGAATCATCCTCATGAATGTGGCTTCAGCATTCTTGAGGCCGAATGGCATGGTAACATAACAGAAGCACCCGAATGGAGTGATGAAAGCTGTTTTGATCTCGTCAGGCCCATATAGACGGATCTGATGGTACCTGGAATAGGCGTCTAAAAAAGACAGTCGCTCACATCCCGCAGTCGAGTCGACTATCTGGTCGATGCGGGGGAGAGGAAAATGATCTTTCGGGCAGGCCCGATTGATATGTTTAAAGTCAATGCACATGCGAAGTGACTTGTCCTTCTTGGGGACCATGACAACGTTGGCGAGCCACTCGGAGTGGTAGATCTCTCGGATGAACTCCGCTGCTAAGAACCGAGCCACCTCCTCGCCAATAGCCTTTCTCTTCTGGACGGCGGACCGTCAGAGATGTTCTTTGACAGGTTTTATTTTTGAGTCGACTCATAGGCGATGCTCAGCCAGCTCCCTAGGAACACCTGGCATGTCAGAAGGCTTCCATGCGAAAATGTCTCAGTTCTCACGGAGGAACTGGATGAGCGCTTCTTCCTATTTGGAGTCGAGTGTTGTTGAAATATGAGTTGGAGCAGCGCTGGGATCGGTCGGGTGGATGTGAGCTGTCTTCGTTTCGCCAGACGACTGAAAAGCTGATTCTGTAGTGGGCTTCTTGGCTCGCAACAAATCACTCGGGTCTGCAGTCTTCTGGTATTCCTGCAGCTCCATCACTGCCATCTGAGCATCAGCAATCTTTGAACCTTTCTGAAAACATTCTTCTGCTTTCTTCCGATTGCCCGTAATAGTGATCACGCCTTTGGGGCCAGGCATCTTCAATTTGAGATACACATAACATGGTCGGGCCATGAAGCGTGCATAAGCCGGCCTGCCCAAAATGGCGTGATAGGCACTCTAGAAGTCTACAACTTCAACGTCAACTTTTCTTTGCAGTAATTCTTGGAATCACCGAAAACCACATCAAGAGCAATCTGGCCGAGTGATTCAGCCTTCTTCCCAGGAATGACTCCATGGAAACTCATGTTGCTGGTACTGAGTCTGGACATCGGAATGCCCATTCGTTTCAACGTCTCAGCATATAGTATGTTCAAACCACTGCCACCATCCATCAAGACTTTGGTCAGTCGAGTGCCTTCAACAACTGGGTCGACCACCAAAGCTTGCCTCCCAGGGGTGGCAATGTGCGTTGGGTGATCGGACCGGTCGAATGTGATGGCAGCCTGAGACCACTTCAGATAACTGGGTGTCGCCGGAGCAACCATATTCACCTCTCGGTTGATAACTTTCAGTCGACTTTTGCTTTCAACATTAGCAAAAATCATCAGGGTGGAATTAACCTGTGGGTATCCATCATCACTATCTTCCTTGTCCTCAACTTTGTCCGATTCATTTTCCTTATCTTTGGGCTGCTTGCCCTAGAACTGCTGGATCAAGAGTCGACACTGTCGAGTGGTATGTTTCAGGTAAATGAAATTACCCTCTTCATCTTTCTTGGTGTGGATGTGACATGGCAAATTCAACACATCATTTCCGTCCTGGCTTTTAACTTTCTTGGGGTTCCAAGGTCCTTTGGGTTTCCCCTTAAACTTTCCTTGAGTCACAGCCAAGGCTTCCCCAAGAGCAACTGGCTCGGCCTTCCGCTTCTGTTTCCGATTGGAATTTCCTCCGGTTTCTTGAGCGACTGGCTTGAGCTTGCCACTCCTGAGTCGATCCTCATCTTCACCATTAGCGTACTTGGTGGCAATCTCCATCATCCGATTCAAAGACATATCTCCGGTTCGACCGAATTTCAGATTCAGTTCTCTGTACTTGACGCCTTCTTTGAAGGCACAGACTGCTTGGTGGTCAGGCACATTCTATACTGTGTGATGTAACATGATCCATCTCTGGATGTAATCCCTCAAAGTTTCATTCGGCTTCTGCACGCAAGACCGCAGTTCCGTCAGCCCTGCCGGTCGCTTGCATGTTCCTTCAAATGTGGTGACAAACACTCGGGCGAGATCTTCCCAAGTGTAAATCCTGCTGGGCGCTTACTGATTCAGCCGAGCCCTCCAACATGAGAGGCAGGTGCTTCATGGCCACTTCATCATTGTCGCCGCCAATCTGGACGGCCACTCGGTAGTCTTCAAGCCAAGTATCGGGTTTGGACTCACCAGTGAACTTACTGACTCCAGTCGCCAACCTGAAGTTGGGAGGAATCACAGCGGCCCTGATGGCTCTACTAAAGCACTCTGGCCCCGAAACAGGTACTCTGCTGCTGGTAGGTGCATCTCTGTCGTGACCTTCTCGGTGAGCCCTGTTTCTGTCGACCAAACCTTGAACAAGAATGGATCTCGCATCAAAGTCTGGTTCCCTGGGGTCGACTAGAATCCTTCGCCCAACACTATGAGGGCGCCTGTCATCTTGCTGTTGAGGCGCATACGACCCGCTCCTCGGAGGAGGGGTGGGCACTCGACGTCGATCGTCACGATCGAATCGGTGATCATACTGTTCACGGTTCTCGTACTGATTACGCCGGTCCCCACGTCCCTCACGCCTCGGGGGCGATCTTGGGCTATGGGCCGACTAGACTGTGTCTGCAGCAACGGATCTGCTATGAATCCTGTTCCGTGACTGAGAGACAGCGGAATTCTGGTCTCCTGTTGCCCGGAGTAACGCTTTGATCTGCAGCAAGCCTCTGCCAGCCTCCGACTGGGAAGGCTGAATCGACTCTGCTATACGGGCTACAGCTGCTAAATTCTGAATCGAAGTTCGATATACCTGCGGGGGCGGAAAGAGCTGACGTCGACTGGATTTTGGAACCCGTTGTCGCGCACGCTCGTCGAGTGCTCGCTGGAGGTTCTCCAGTTGAGTGCGCTCGGCCAAGTTTGCCAGGCACGCGTCCTCCAGGGCACGAGCCTCGGGGGTTTCTCCAACTATAGGAGTGTGCAGTGCATCCATGTTCCGGCGACGCAGTTCTTCTCTCTGCAGCGACGTGAGAGGCTCGGGGAGATATTCCTCATGGGGACGCGATGGGTCGCCTCCACCGGCGCCTCCATCAGTGTGGGGAAAACTGGGAGGACTGGGTGGTTCATCGACCATCAAAACTTCCGCCGCCGGATCACTGCTGTCGCACTCGGATGCGGTCTCTGCGGAGCCAGTCAACAGGTCGAACAGGCCGTAGAGGGATTCATCAGGCTCGATCGCCGCAACTTGAGGGGTGGCCGACTGGTGTGCCACCGCGTGTCTCACCCACCGCTGAAGCCTCGACCGACCGGAGCGCTTGCGCCGGTGGGAAACAGGGAGGGAGGACAACACAGGAGCCGACCGATAGTGGGTTGACGGTTGCCGCAAGAGGACACTGCGGACGCACGCGCGAAAGTGCATCGCCCTGCGGACAGGGAGTGCGTCCTCGTCGAGCGGAGCCTCCTGAAGCCAAACGGAGTCCTCGACGATGAACGTGAGCGCGCCGAGACGGATCTCGCGGCCCTCCACCAAAACTCCGCCAGAAACCATGATGATTTGGATTAGAAAAGATCGCAACTCCTCCAACAAATCGCTAAAACACCTGCCCCAAGGTGGGCGCCAACTGTCGTGGTTCTAAGCCTGACAGTAATGTTGGGGGGTAGGTATGGAGAGGCAAGATCTTAGCTATGGAGAAGTTGTAAGCACACGAGGTTTACGAGTTCAGGCCCTTCTCGGAGGAAGTAATAGCCCTACGTCTCGGAGCCCGGAGGCGGTCGACTGGATTATGCGTGTATGAATTACAGGGGTGTGAACCCTTTACACTGAGGAGGGGGTGGCTTATATAGAGTTCGCCGGACCCCTCCGGCCCTCAGTTGTGCAGGGTTTTAAATACATTAAGGTCGGGTGTTACTGGTAACGTCCCTAATAAAGTGATATGATGACCATAAAAGCTACTTAATAACCGACCGTTAGCGTGCGGAGTGCCTTTAGGTCTCCTGGCCGTCGAGTGGTTTGGTCTTGGTCGAGTGACTGCTTCTTGGTCGAGTGTCTTCGAGTCTGTCGAGTGGAACACCTCCAAGTCGATTGAAAGGTGATTTCTTCTAGAGATGTCCTTGGGTAGGGCAGTTGGGACAGGTCCATGACCCTACCCTAGGTACATAGCTTCATCAACCTATGCCAACATAATAGCACCGGAACGCAGGGGAAGCCAGCGGTTTGTGCCGAAGTCCAAGGCGACCGGGTGCGGTATTGTAGCGGTGTCATGGGAAGGAGCGCCCATAGTCAGGCCCCGGGGATGTAGCCATATCGGTGAACCTCGTTAACAAATCTCGGTGTCGTGCTTGTGTGATTGCTTGGTCTTCGAATGATCGACGGTATGCCTCGAATTTATTCTAACAGAAATCACAGTCGATCATTTGCTCACTCGGGATGTGTGCCACTTCTAACAAAATGATTTTGTTATGCGTGAATACATCAACACGTACTACCAATGTTGCGTCATTTAATATATGTGGAGCGTGATGAGACGGCATAATAAATTTGGTACCTAAAGTCCACGAATATTAACCTTTTTTTGTGAAACATTCATAATTCTATTATTCATCTGCCAACATATTACAATCGTTTTGGATACATCTTGCAAGGAAAGGAGGGGCAGTACCAGTCCACAAGCTACACACGTTCTCACTACTAGCATGTTGCGCACATAAGTGGGCAGCAAAATTAGCCTCACGTCTTACAAAGATCAAATTACAATGTAGCAATTGTGAAGCGATCTCTTGAATCTGATGAAGGATTCCCATAATTTCAAACCGATGATGTTGACGAGCCTCCCAAAGCTGCACCAAATTATGACAGTCAGTTTCGACCGTTACCCGCTGGAAGTTCAAAGTATTTGCAAGATCAACACCATCACGATATGCGAGCGCTTCCACCGACAGAGCATTGGCCACAGAATTATACCAGCGACTTCTTGCAGCAAGGATTCGACCCATACTATCTCGTGCCACACATCCAGTAGCCCCAGTACCAGTTGTAGGATTAAAACTTCCATCTACATTTATGTTTATAATATTTTCAGGAGGAGGGTTCCACTTAACTAGTTTCTTCTCATGGTGATCAGTGGGATGAGTGGCACTAGATACCTCCTGTAGCACCTCTGCTACCCATCGGGCAACTTTGCTTGGTGAGAAGTGCTGATCTCCCCTTTTTTTCCTTGTTTCGGCTGGTCCATATGGCATACGCCGCTGTTGTAATAGTCTCAGCATCCTTCGCAGAACATACCTTCCCGCTGATGATATCTGATGCCCATGTTTTCGGGTGAAGACGAGGGAGTTTGACGCCCGTTGCCTCATTTACAGCTTTCCATATTGCTTTAATAGATGGACACGATATAATCACATGGAAGATAGACTCATCATTATTTCCACAGAAAGAACATGCCCCAATATGTTCAATATGTCTTCTCTTTAAGATACCCATGGTAGGAATGAACTCATGAAGTACTCTCCACCAGAAATGTTTTATCTTTGGGAGAACTTTGAGTTGCCAACATAGCCTCCACATAGGGTGATCATAACCTCGTGATTCATCAAATGACAACTCATGTCTATGGTTAGGAAACTTAACCATCTTTGATTAACGAGCTAGTCAAGTAAAGGCATACTAGGGACACTCTGTTTGTCTATGCATTCACACATGTACTAAGTTTCCGGTTAATACAATTCTAGCAGGAATATAAACATTTTTCATGATATAAGGAAATATAAATAAACTACTTTATTATTGCCTCTAGGGCATATTTCCTTCAGTCTCCCACTTGCACTAGAGTAAATATTCTAGATTACATAGTAATGATTTTAACAACCATGGAGTCTTGTACGTAAAACAGTGATTGTGTCTTGGAAAAGAATAAGTCCTGATATTAGTATAATGAAATTTCCTAGAATTATTATTATGAAGATTTTGGGTTTCAATAAAAACAAAAACACGGAATAGAATGAAAACCCTCAATATTTTTACATAGTTTCCTAGAAATTAGTGTAATAAAATTTTGACTTTCCAAGAAAGCAATAGTTTTGTACCATGACTTTTCACACAATTAAAAATTTTACAACCATGAAATCCACCATTTACTTCTATTATATCGGGATGAGATTTTCAGTTTTTTATAGAAGACACATAGCTTCATGAAACTTGTTTCACGTTATCAAAATCTTGGAAATGATTTAAATCCATTAAACATATTTTTTAAGTTGAAATGATATTTAAAAACTTGGTAAAAACATGAACTTGTGAGAAATATTTTTCTGATTATTTAGTCGCTTGTTAGACTATTTGAATATTAGATGTGTTGTAATGTGAGGGTCAACAAATACCGCATGCATGTGGGGCCGTTGTCAGTTATCAGATGTCATTCAGGCCATCCACGTTTTTTTAGAAAAGGGGATGACTCTCGGCCTCTGCATCTGGACGATGCATACGGCCACTTTATTAATTATTCTCACAAGACCTTACAAAGTCATACAACAGTAAGACTAAATCCGCCGTCTAAGGAACAAACTGTCGCTACACCTATCCAGTTGATGAGGGCGCAGATAGCCTGGACCTAATACCAAACAGACATCGCAGCCAAGCCTAACATCTAAGACCTGAGACCCCAACCTAGCCACTTGCCGGGTCTGGGGCACATACTGGTCCGGCGTGCTCTCAGAGGCCGCCGCCGCCAACTGCCACTTCTCCATCTTCAGAACTGTACTGATGCATCAACCTTGCTCGGTCCAGCTATCGTCGACGCCACCACGGTGCCCAACGGCACCTCCTCCCTGCGCGTAAACAGCCGTACACGCTGCGGTCGCCACTGATACACATCAGCGCCATGCTGCCACGTACCACCAGCCGACACAGCTTGAAGCCCTTGTAGGATTTGCCGTGCGTAGCACCTGCCGACCAGGCATGACCAAGCGTAGCACCTGTCGGTCAGGCATGACTTGACATCTCCACCGAAGCTCCGTGCAAGACGAAGCCGCTCCACCTCCTGCCTCTGACTTCCAGCGCTGCTCTACAAAACGACGCTCCCAAGAGAGAAACGACACCGCGGTGCCGCCATCGTCCGGTCTGGAACACCAGATCCTAGGGTTTCCCCTCGGAGCAATACGAGTGGGTCGACGGTAGTCACATGACGATGCCTTCATCAAGGTAACGACGTGGAACGCCGCCATCGCCAGCCGTCGGCTCGGATTTCACCGGCAACTACGTCACCCCGACTTGCAGCTGGTGCCAGATGATGGATCCCGGGATCCGAACACCCAGCCTCAGGCCGACCACCTCTGACGGAAGAGATGACCACCACCGTCGGCTGCACTGGTTAGAAAGATCTGATCGGAGGTGCCGCCGACGAGACCACCAGGCCCTCCACGCCGCCATCGCCCGATATAAAGGCAGCATGCACGCCGCGCAGCCAAGCCGGCCGCCGTTGACGCAGCCGCCGCCACCACCTGAAGGGCCATCCGCAGCGCCCGCAGCCCTGGCCTCCGCCGCGCCAAGCCGTCGCCGTCCAAGGACGGGCCGGCCTCCCGCCGCCTGCCGCCATCCGCCGCGCTGCAGATCTCAGATCGGTCGCGGCACCACACACCTTGGGGTCCTCCCCACCCCGGAGACGCGCGAGAGAGGAGATCCCCCGCCACCGCCGTCGGCCCCTGGGCTTAGCTCGGCGGCGTCTTCCGGCGGCGGCGGAGGAAATTTGCGGCGGCGGCAGCTAGGTTTCTAGCCGCCCGAGTCGCCCCAGGGGGAGGACGACGTGGGCAGCTAGATTTCAGGCCATCCACGTTGAATGCATTTATTATTTCTCAGAGATCATTAACAGTGTGCAGAAGGATACATCTCTATACTTCTCTTAAAGACAAATATACATCAAACTAAACTAACAAATACACCCAGACTAATATAGTGATACAGATTCCTATGCTTGTTTAATGGTGAGATATTAGAGGGTGCGTCGCTGAGTGCTCCTACGCATTTTCGTCCCCAGCCCTCCTACTGCACTTGGAAAAAGAACGTTTGGCTGTCCTTAACCTAAGTTCAGGCTTGAGAGGATCTCATATGCTTATTTTGACGAAAAATACATGAACTCAAACAGTGAAACGGAAAAATGTTTCAAGAGCGTCAAGAGGGAAAGCACAACAGCATGCAGTCAACTTTTTTTTTTGAGACAAGCATGCAGTCAACTTTTTTTTGAGACAAGCATGCAGTCAACTGTTCGTAAGCCATGCAGAGTTTGCCATCTTTTATATTCTTATATAGTCAGCGTTTTTCTGTTGTATGGATACCGTCTAGGGTGGAGCTGGGGAGCTCCTAACCGGCGCTCTCAGCGCTGGTTTCTCGTATCAGTGCCCGAAGCCAATCCGATTGGGCCCGCCCAGCAACAATCTACAAGGGCGTGAAAAAAGCAAATAAAAAAACATCCTAAATTCGTTCTCAACAAGTATCGAACTCTTGGCGTTAGGGCATCTCTAGCCGCGCCCTCAGGAAGGCCTCCTCAGGCGTTTTTTTTGCGCCGGCGCCGAAAAAACGGCCCAGTCGCATCTCCAGGAGTCCGATTTTCGCCGGCTTGGGCCGAAAACAGCGGCGGCGGACCCAGTCCGAACCCGGCGCGCTGGGGGGCGCCCGGGGGCGCCGGGGCGAACTGTTTTGGCGCGAAAAAGCCGCGGGCCAGCCGCGTCAAGGACACGGCGGCTCGTCTTCCTCCAACTGCCTCGGTTCCCGCGGGGAATCAATGGCAAGGCTGCCGCCGGTCAGCCTTGCCATTGATTCCTCACGGGCGGCGCGTCACGGGACAGCGCGCCGACGCCTCCCCTCCCTCGCACGGGTACACACGGGCGCGGAGCGGCTATAAAAGTCGGCGGTCTCTCAGTCGCCTGTGCCCACACCAGACTCGTGTTGGGGAACGTTGCAGAAAATTAAAAAAATTTCTACGGTTGCACCAAGATCCATCTATGAGTTCATCTAAGCAACGAGTCAAGGGAGAGAGTTTGCATCTACATACCACTTGTAGATCACGAGCGGAAGCTTGCCAAGGGGATGGTGATGATGGAGTCGTACTCGAACGTGATTCGGATCACCGATGTCCTAGTGCTGAACGGACAGCACCTCCGCGTTCAACACACGTACGGGACGGGAGACGTCTCCTCCGTCTTGATCCAGCAAGGAGGAAGGAGAGGTTGAGGAAGGCAGCTCCAACGGCAGCACGACGGCGTGGTGCAGTTGATGCGGCAGTATTCCGACAGGGCTTCGCCAAGCACGTACGGAGGAGGAGAGGGGCTGGGGAGGGGAGGGGCTGCGCCTTGGCTTGTGGTGTGTTGCAGCCCTCCCCTCACCCCTCTATATATAGGGGAAAGGGCAAGGGGGGCCGGCCCTCTAGGGAAAACCCTAGGGGGGCGGCGGCCAAGGGGTGGGGGGCTTGCCCCCCAAGCAAGGGGGTGCGTCCCCTTTAGGGTTTCCCCCCCAACCCTAGGCGCATGGGCCCAAGGGGGGGCGCCAAGCCCACTAGGGGCTGGCTGCTATCTCACGCAGCCCAAGTGGCCCCCCGAAAGGGGTGGCCCCTCCCGGTGGACCCCCGGAACCCTTCCGGTGGTCCCGGTATGACCCTGAAACTTTCCGGTGCCCGTTTAACAACTTCCCATATATAAAACTTTACCTCCGGACCATTCCGGAACTCCTCGTGACGTCCAGGATCTCATCCGGGACTCCGAACAACATTCGGTAGTCACATACTAGTCTTCCTAACAACCCTAGCGTCACCGAACCTTAAGTGTGTAGACCCTATGGGCTCGGGAGACATGCAGACATGATCGAGACCACTCTCGGGCAATAACCAACAGCGGGGTCTGGATACCCATGTTGGCTCCCACATGCTCCTCGATGATTTCATCGGTTGAACCACGATGTCGAGGATTCGATCAAACCCTGTATACAATTCCCTTTGTCAATCGGTACGTTACTTGCCCGAGACTCGATCGTCGGTATCCCAATACCTTGTTCAGTCTCGTTACCGGCAAGTCACTTTACTCGTACCGTAATGCATGATCTTGTGGCCAACACCTTGGTCACCTTGAGCTCATTATGATGATGCATTACCGAGTGGGCCCAGAGATACCTCTCCGTCATACGGAGTGACAAATCCCAGTCTCGATCCGCATAAAACAATAGATACTTTCGGAGATACCTGTAGTGCACCTTTACAGTCACCCAGTTATGTTGTGACGTTTGATACACCCAAAGCACTCCTACGGTATCCAGGAGTTACACGCTCTCATGGTCAAAGGAAGAGATACTTGACATTGGCAAAGCTCTAGCAAACGAACTACACGATCTTTGTGCTATGCTTAGGATTGGGTCTTGTCCATCACATCATTCTCCTAATGATGTGATCCCGTTATCAACGACATCCAATGTCCATAGCCAGGAAACCATGACTATCTGTTGATCACAACGAGCTAGTCAACTAGAGGCTCACTAGGGACATATTGTGGTCTATGTATTCACACGTGTATTACGATTTCCGGATAATACAGTTATAGCATGAATAAAAGACAATTATCATGAACAATGAAATATAATAATACTTTTATTATTGCCTCTAGGGCATATTTCCAACAGTCTCCCACTTGCACTAGAGTCACCAATCTAGTTACATTGTGATGAATCGAACACCCATAGAGTTCTGGTGTTGATCATGTTTTGCTCGCGAGAGAGGTTTAGTCAGCGGATCTGCGACATTCAGATCCGTATGTACTTTGCAAATTTCTATGTCTCCATCTTCAACATTTTCACGGATGGAGTTGAAACGACGCTTGATGTGCCTGGTCTTCTTGTGAAACCTGGGCTCCTTGGCAAGGGCAATAGCTCCAGTGTTGTCATAGAAGAGTTTGATTTGCCCCGACGCATTGGGTATGACTCCTAGGTCGGTGATGAACTCCTTCACCCAAATAGCTTCATGCGCTGCCTCCGAGGCTGCCATGTACTCCGCTTCACATGTAGATCCCGCCACGATGCTCTGCTTGCAGCTGCACCAGCTTACCGCTCCACCATTCAACATATACACGTATCCGGTTTGTGACTTAGAGTCATCCAGATCTGTGTCGAAGCTAGCGTCGACGTAACCCTTTACGACGAGCTCTTCGTCACCTCCATAAACGAGAAACATGTCCTTTGTCCTTTTCAGGTACTTCAGGATATTCTTGACCGCTGTCCAGTGTTCCTTGCCGGGATTACTCTGGTATCTTGCTACCAAACTTACGGCAAGGTTTACATCAGGTCTGGTACACAGCATGGCATACATAATAGATCCTATGGCTGAAGCATAGGGGATGACACTCATCTCTTCTTTATCTTTTGCCGTGGTCGGTGACTGAGCTGAGCTCAATCTTACACCTTGTAACATAGGCAAGAACCCTTTCTTGGACTCATCCATTTTGAACTTTTTAAAAATCTTATCAAGGTATGTGCTTTGTGAAAGACCTATGAGGCGTCTCGATCTATCTCTATAGATCTTGATGCCTAATATATAAGCAGCTTCTCCAAGGTCCTTCATTGAAAAACATTTGTTCAAGTAGGCCTTAATGTTGTCCAGAAATTCTATATTATTTCCCATCAAGAGTATGTCATCCACATATAATATGAGAAATGCTACAGAGCTCCCACTCACTTTCTTGTAAACGCAGGCTTCTCCATAAGTCTGCATAAACCCAAACGCTTTGATCATCTCATCAAAGCGAATATTCCAACTCCGAGATGCTTGCACCAGCCCATAAATGGATCGCTGGAGCTTGCATACTTTGTTAGCGTTCTTAGGATCGACAAAACCTTCCGGCTGCATCATATACAGATCTTCCTTAAGATGCCCGTTAAGGAATGCCGTTTTGACGTCCATTTGCCATATCTCATAATCATAGTACGCGGCAATTGCTAACATGATTCGGACGGACTTAAGCTTCGCTACGGGAGAGAATGTCTCGTCGTAGTCAATCCCTTGAACTTGTCGATAACCCTTAGCGACAAGTCGAGCTTTATAGATGGTGACATTACCATCCGCGTCCGTCTTCTTCTTAAAGATCCATTTGTTTTCTATCGCTCGCCGATCATCGGGCAAGTCAGTCAAAGTCCATACTTTGTTTTCATACATGGATTCTATCTCGGATTTCATGGCTTCTAGCCATTTGTTGGAATCTGGGCCCGCCATCGCTTCTTCATAGTTCGAAGGTTCACCGTTGTCTAACAACATGATTTCCAGGACAGGGTTGCCGTACCACTCTGGTGCGGAACGTGTCCTTGTGGACCTATGAAGTTCAGTAGCAACTTGATCCGAAGTACCTTGATCATCATCATTGGTTTCCTCTTCAGTTGGTGTGGGCATCACAGGAACATTTTCCTGAGTTGCACCACTCTCCCGTTCGAGAGATAGTACTTCATCGAGTTCTACTTTCCTCCCACTTACTTCTTTCGAGAGAAACTCTTTTTCCAGAAAGCATCCGCTCTTGGCAACAAAGATCTTGCCCTCGGATCTTAAGTAGAAGGTATACCCTACAGTTTCCTTAGGGTATCCTATGAAGACGCATTTTTCCGACTTGGGTTCGAGCTTTTCAGGTTGAAGTTTCTTGACATAAGCATCGCATCCCCAAACTTTTAGAAACGACAGCTTAGGTTTCTTCCCAAACCATAATTCATACGGTGTCGTCTCAACGGATTTAGACGGTGCCCTATTTGAAGTGAATGTAGCTGTCTCTAGAGCGTATCCCCAAAATGATAGCGGTAAATTGGTAAGAGACATCATAGACCGCACCATATCCAATAGAGTGCGATTACGACGTTCGGACACACCGTTTTGCTGAGGTGTTCCAGGCGGCGTGAGTTGTGAAACGATTCCACATTTCCTTAAGTGTGTGCCAAATTCGTGACTTAAATATTCTCCTCCACGATCTGATCGTAGGAATTTTATCTTTCGGTCACGTTGATTCTCCACCTCATTCTGAAATTCCTTGAACTTTTCAAAGGTCTCAGATTTGTGTTTCATTAAGTAGACATACCCATATCTATTTAAGTCATCAGTGAGAGTGAGAACATAACGATATCCTCCGCGAGCCTCAACGCTCATTGGACCGCACACATCGGTATGTATGATTTCCAACAAGTTGGTTGCTCGCTCCATTGTTCCGGAGAACGGAGTCTTGGTCATTTTTCCCATGAGGCATGGTTCGCATGTGTCAAATGATTCATAATGAAGAGACTCCAAAAGTCCATCAGCATGGAGCTTCTTCATGCGCTTCACACCAATGTGACCAAGGCGGCAGTGCCACAAGTATGTGGGACTATCGTTATCAACTTTACATCTTTTGGCATCTACACTATGAACATGTGTAATATTACGCTCGAGATTCATTACGAATAAACCATTGACCATCGGAGCATGACCATAAAACATATCTCTCATATAAATCGAACAACCATTATTCTCAGACTTAAATGAGTAGCCATCTCGTATTAAACGAGATCCAGATACAATGTTCATGCTCAAACTTGGCACTAAATAACAATTATTAAGGTTCAAAACTAATCCCGTAGGTAAATGTAGAGGCAGCGTGCCGACGGCGATCACATCGACTCTGGAACCATTCCCGACGCGCATCGTCACCTCGTCCTTCGCCAGTCTCCGTTTATTCCACAGCTCCTGCTGTGAGTTACAAATATGAGCAACGGCACCGGTATCAAATACCCAGGAGTTACTACGAGTACTGGTAAGGTACACATCAGTTACATGTATATCAAATATACCTTTGGTGTTGCCGGCCTTCTTATCCGCTAAGTATTTGGGGCAGTTCCGCTTCCAGTGACCCTTCCCCTTGCAATAAAAGCACTCAGTCTCAGGCTTGGGTCCATTCTTTGACTTCTTCCCGGCAACTGGCTTACCGGGCGCGGCAACCTCCTTGCCATCCTTCTTGAAGTTCTTCTTACCCTTGCCCTTCTTGAACTTAGTGGTCTTATTGACCATCAACACTTGATGTTCTTTCTTGATTTCAGCCTCTGCTGACTTCAGCATCGAGAACACTTCAGGAATGGTCTTTTCCATTCCCTGCATGTTGTAGTTCATCACAAAGCTCTTGTAGCTTTGTGGGAGTGACTGAAGGATTCTGTCAATGACTGCCTCATCAGGGAGGTTAATATTCAGCTGGGTCATACGGTTGTGCAACCCAGACATCTTGAGTATGTGCTCACTGACAGAACTATTTCCCTCCATCTTACAACTATAGAACTTGTCGGAGATGTCATATCTCTCGACCCGGGCGTGAGCTTGAAAAACTAGTTTCAGCTCTTCGAACATCTCATATGCTCCGTGATGCTCAAAACGCTTTTGGAGCCCCGGTTCTAAGCTGTAAAGCATGCCGCACTGAACGAGGGAGTAATCATCAGCACGAGACTGCCAAGCATTCATAATGTCTTGGTTCTCTAGGACGGGAGCGTCACCTAGCGGTCCTTCTAGGACATATTGTTTCCTGGCAGCTATGAGGATGATCCTCAGGTTCCGGACCCAGTCCGTATAGTTGCTGCCATCATCTTTCAGCTTGGTTTTCTCTAGGAACGCGTTGAAGTTCATGTTGACATGAGCGTTGGCCATTTGATCTACAATACATATTTGCAAAGGTTTTAGACTAAGTTCATGATAATTAAGTTCTAATCAAATTATGAACTCCCACTTAGATTAGACATCCCTCTAGTCATCTAAGTGTTACACGATCTGAGTCGACTAGCCCGTGTCCGATCATCACGTGAGACGGACTAGTCATCATCGGTGAACATTCTCATGTTGACCGTATCTTCCATACGACTCGTGTTCGACCTTTCGGTCTCCGTGTTCCGAGGCCATGTCTGCACATGCTAGGCTCGTCAAGTTAACCCTAAGTGTTTTCGCTGTGTAAAACTGTCTTACACCCGTTGTATGTGAACGTAAGAATCCATCACACCCGATCATCACGTGGTGCTTAGAAGCGACGAACTGTAGCAACGGTGCACAGTTAGGGGAGAACACTTCTTGAAATTTTGTAAGGGATCATCTTATTTACTACCGTCGTCCTAAGTAAACAAGATGCACAAAACATAATAAACATCACATGCAATTATATAAAGTAGTGACATGATATGGCCAATATCATATAGCTCCTTTGATCTCCATCTTTGGGGCTCCATGATCATCTTGTCACCGGCATGACACCATGATCTCCATCATCATGATCTCCATCATCGTGTCTTCATGAAGTTGTCACGCCAACGACTACTTCTACTTCTATGGCTAACGCGTTTAGCAATAAAGTAAAGTAAGTTACATGGCGTTCTTCAATGACACGCAGGTCATACAAAAATAAAGACAACTCCTTTGGCTCCTGCCGGTTGTCATACTCATCGACATGCAAGTCGTGAATCCTATTACAAGGACATGATCTCATACATCACAATTCATCATTCATCACAACTTCTGGCCATATCACATCACATGATCAATCGCTGCAAAAACAAGTTAGACGTCCTCTAATTGTTGTTGCATCTTTTACGTGGCTGCAATTGGGTTCTAGCAAGAACGTTTTCTTACCTACGAATAACCACAACGTGATTTTGTCAACTTCTATTTACCCTTCATAAGGGCCCTTTTCATCGAATCCGCTCCAACTAAAGTGGGAGAGACAGACACCCGCCAGCCACCTTATGCAACTAGTGCATGTTAATCGGTGGAACCGGTCTCACGTAAGCGTACGTGTAAGGTTGGTCCGGGCCGCTTCATCCCACAATACCGCCGAAGCAAGAAAAAGACTAGTAGGGGCAAGTAAGTTGACAAGATCCACGCCCACAACAAAATTGTGTTCTACTCGTGCAAAGAGAACTACGCATAGACCTAGCTCATGATGCCACTGTTGGGGAACGTTGCAGAAAATTAAAAAAATTTCTACGGTTGCACCAAGATCCATCTATGAGTTCACCTAAGCAACGAGTCAAGGGAGAGAGTTTGCATCTACATACCACTTGTAGATCACGAGCGGAAGCTTGCCAAGGGGATGGTGATGATGGAGTCGTACTCGAACGTGATTCGGATCACCGATGTCCTAGTGCTGAACGGACATCACCTCCGCGTTCAACACACGTACGGGACGGGAGACATCTCCTCCGTCTTGATCCAGCAAGGAGGAAGGAGAGGTTGAGGAAGGCAGCTCCAACGGCAGCACGACGGCGTGGTGCAGTTGATGCGGCAGTATTCCGACAGGGCTTCGCCAAGCACGTACGGAGGAGGAGAGGTGTTGGGGAGGGGAGGGGCTGCGCCTTGGCTTGTGGTGTGTTGCAGCCCTCCCCTCACCCCTCTATATATAGGGGAAAGGGCAAGGGGGGCCGGCCCTCTAGGGAAAACCCTAGGGGGGGGGGGCGGCCAAGGGGTGGGGGGCTTGCCCCCCAAGCAAGGGGGTGCGCCCCCTTTAGGGTTTCCCCCCAACCCTAGGCGCATGGGCCCAAGGGGGGGGCGCCAAGCCCACTAGGGGCTGGCTGCTATCCCACGCAGCCCAAGTGCCCCCCCGGGAGGGGTGGCCCCTCCCGGTGGACCCCCGGAACCCTTCCGGTGGTCCCGGTACAATACCGGTATGACCCCGAAACTTTCCGGTGCCCGTTTAACAACTTCCCATATATAAAACTTTACCTCCGGACCATTCCGGAACTCCTCGTGACGTCCGGGATCTCATCCGGGACTCCGAACAACATTCGGTAGTCACATACTAGTCTTCCTAACAACCCTAGCGTCACCGAACCTTAAGTGTGTAGACCCTACGGGCTCGGGAGACATGCAGACATGACCGAGACCACTCTCGGGCAATAACCAACAGCGAGGTCTGGATACCCATGTTGGCTCCCACATGCTCCTCGATGATTTCATCGGTTGAACCACGATGTCGAGGATTCGATCAAACCCTGTATACAATTCCCTTTGTCAATCGGTACGTTACTTGCCCGAGACTCGATCGTCGGTATCCCAATACCTTGTTCAGTCTCGTTACCGGCAAGTCACTTTCCTCGTACCGTAATGCATGATCCCGTGGCCAACACCTTGGTCACCTTGAGCTCATTATGATGATGCATTACCGAGTGGGCCCAGAGATACCTCTCCGTCATACGGAGTGACAAATCCCAGTCTCGATCCGCATAAAACAATAGATACTTTCGGAGATACCTGTAGTGCACCTTTATAGTCACCCAGTTACGTTGTGACGTTTGATACACCCAAAGCACTCCTACGGTATCCAGGAGTTACACGCTCTCATGGTCAAAGGAAGAGATACTTGACATTGGCAAAGCTCTAGCAAACGAACTACACGATCTTTGTGCTATGCTTAGGATTGGGTCTTGTCCATCACATCATTCTCCTAATGATGTGATCCCGTTATCAACGACATCCAATGTCCATAGCCAGGAAACCATGACTATCTGTTGATCACAACGAGCTAGTCAACTAGAGGCTCACTAGGGACATATTGTGGTCTATGTATTCACACGTGTATTACGATTTCCGGATAATACAGTTATTGCATGAATAAAAGACAATTATCATGAACAATGAAATATAATAATACTTTTATTATTGCCTCTAGGGCATATTTCCAACAACTCGCCCCTCGCCGCCGCCCAGCCCCTCTCTCTCCGTCTCCGTCTTCCTCTCCCGAGCGCCACCGGCAGCCCCTCTCTCTCCCTTTCTACCACCGCCGAGCCCGTCGCCATGGCAGAGCGCTTCCCCGGAGACGAGGCGGCGGCGAACGGCTTCGACCGCCGTTCGCTCCGCGAACAGGAGTCCTGGCTCCTGTTCCAGGCGAACATCCCGGTGCCGCCGGACATGCGCGCCGGGCCGACGGGGTGGCGGCTCAGCGATGGGGGAGTGCCCATTCCCCCATTACCCGACGCCGTGGCGAAGCCCAGGTACTTCGCCGAGGAGGTCGAGGTCGCGCGCACCTCCCTGACCGACGACGAGCGCTCCCTCCCTCAATACGCCGCCGGCAATCACGCGGCTTGGGCGGCGTACTTCCAGCGCCGCCAGCAGCAGCGCATGGCCTCCACCAATTACACGCAGGTGGTCGGTGGCGCAAAGAACAGCGAGGGGCGCCACCTGTGGTGGGGTGTCCCCGGCCGCACGCTGAATGGCGTGCTGGCGTACCTCGACGGCGGCAACAACCCGCCGTTGACCTATCCTGCGACGGGGGCCGCCCCATCGCAACACCGACGCGCATGGGCGCCAAGGAGGTTCGCCTCCTCCTCGTCTTCCTCCTCTCGCTCATCTTCCCACTCCTCCGGTTCTCCGGCGCTTCTCGGCGTCAAGGCCGAGCCCGCGGCGGAGACGCCAATCGGTCGGCGCACTCGCAGCGTCGGCATCGTCATCAACGAGGGCGGCCGGCGCGCCTCCTCCTCGTTGGCTCCTCCGCGCTTCGCCAAGCCAAAGATGGAGCCGGGGCTAGCGCCGGTGAAGACGGAGCCGGGGCTGGCGCCGGTGAAGGCGGAGTTCGACGACGATGACGCGACCCTAGAATGGGCGCGCCGGGAGAAGGAGAAGGAGCGCCAGCGCGCCGCCCTGCGCCGCTTCGAGGAGCGCCGACGCGGCCGCGATGAAGACGGGGTCGTGGTCTTATGCGACAGCGACGACGACGACGACGACGACGACGCGCCGCCGCCAGTCCGCCATGGCGACGCCGGGCAAGGGTCCAGCAGGGGCGCCCGCGTCAAGGAGGAGAAGGCCAACGACGACGATGGCGGTGACGGCGGCGACGACTTCAGGCCCTTTCTTTTTTAGATTAGGTTAATGTAATGAAAATGCGTGAATTTCACCAAAATTTGCCATGTTTGGCCGAAATTTAACTAGTTTTTATCATAACTTCGCCAAACGGTCCTTCTTTTTTATTTTAATACGCGCCTGGGGGCGGTCCTGGGGGCCGATGGCTGGGGACCGACTCGCCCCAGGGCCATTTTTTGCGCCGGCTCACCCCCAGGCGGCGCTTTTAGACGCCCCCTGGGGGGCCAATGGCTCGAGATGCCCTTAGAACAGCAAACAAGAATGCTAACCACCTGAGCTTCTTTGCACTACTGACCAAATACAGGCAAAGGACTTTAAGTACACTATACTGTAGCGTTTTGATTTTTATTGTTTTTTCAAAACATTTGGGAAAAAGTTCATAAATTACGGAACAGTTCATTCGTTTTGAAACAAATTAATCGATTTTGAAAAAACGTTCACGATTTTGAGAAAAAAATCTATCGATTTTGAAATAGGTTCATCGTTTGAAAAAATAGTTCACGAATCTGGAGAAAAAGTTCACAGATTTGAAAAACGTTCATCAAAATTCAAAAAAGGTTCGTTGATTTTGAAAAAGGTTCATCAATTTTTTTTTAAAGTTCATCGATTTTGAAAAAAAGTTCATCGACATTGAAAAAAGTTCATCGAAATTCGAAAATAGTTCATCAAATTTGAAAAATAGTTCATCGAATTTAAAAAAGTTCATCAAAAAATTTAAAAAAATTATGAATTTTAGAAAAAAGTTCATCAATTTGAACAAAACGTTCATCTACTTGCGAACCAATTCATCGGAACAAGACAAAGAAAAAAAGAGAACGAAAAAATGGGAGGAGAACGAATAATAGATGGAAATATTAAAAGGTAACTAGATCCCTCCTGGCGGCTGCGTGGTTGCACTTGTGTTCTTTGACGATAGAGGTACTTGGTTCAAATCCTAGCAGCGCCTTTTTTTGCGGATTAAGACACAAACGAAGACACGTTAGATGGGCCGGCCCAGCCTGACACGGGGGTGTGCGCCCGTTTGCGCCCGTGCCTGTAACGGGCGCAACAAGCGCCGTTTAGGGAATGCCGTGGAGCTGGGCCCCGGACACCAGGGATCCAGGCCCGGGGCGTGCAAATTTTACCAGGCTATTATATAGTAAGTGTTTCTACAGGTCCAGGGTGCAGCCTAATCAAACGAAGGAGGCCCAATGCCCAAAAATGCTACACCTACGAAAATTACTACGTAATCTTACTTAAAAACGTTATCTTCTTCCCCAATTCTAACTAATCCCCACGTACAGCAAGGAGAATTTCTTTTTTCCTCCGAAAAACCTGGAGCCCCCTAGGAGGCGACTAGGGTTTCTCGGAAGGACCTGCGGCGGCGCGCGCCGATCTAATCGGCGGGGCACGAACCTAGGGTCGATGGCCTCGCCTGCTGATCGACGGCAAGAGAAGGAGGCGCTCTCGCCCAGGACGGCGAGGGAAAAACTAGCGGAGGCGCTAGGCAAGATGGAGATAACCGATGAGGAGGCGACTCCGTTGGTGCTTGACGATCTGGAGGAGGGAATACATGAGAAGTGGATGATGGCCGAAAAAGTGCTTCATCGACATACGCTCCACATCCAGACGATCTCCAGTGCGCTTTGGCCGGTGTGGGGGAACCCTAAGGGTTTATCTTTCAAACCTGTAGGAGAAAACATGTTTCTGGCAGAATTTGCATGCCAGAGGGATCGGGATCGTGTGTGGGAGGGGTCACCATGGCATGTCAGTAAGAATGCTGTGATATTGTCTGAATTTGATGAGTGCATGCGACCATTTGAGTTAAAAATTTGATAAGCTACAACTGTGGGCTCGAGTGCTGAATCTCCCGTTCAATCTTCGGGATGAACCGTGGAGTACTACGATTGCACATCAGATAGACAAAAGGGCAACAGCTGTTTAGTTCGATCATGCAGCAGGCTACCTAAGGGTGAGAGTCACAGTGGATGTGGATAAGCCCTTGAGAAGATGGATCCGAATAGAATCAAAGAGGAGGTAGTGCATGGACCCATATGATATAGTCTATGAGAATGTACCACACTTCTGCTTTTTATGTGGCAAGTTAGGTCATTCGGACCTCGTTTGCACTACCCCTAGAACACGAGATGAACATGGAGATCTTTCGTTCGGGAATGGCCTGCGTGCATAGGATGAGTGGAGAAAGTCTGGGACAGGGGATAGCTCGAGTTCGATGAAGGAGAACTCTGCTGCTCCAAAGAGTAAGGCTGAAACTCGCAACTCAAGCACGACAGGAAAGAGCACGGCTGAGGTTACATCCCCGGTCAAGCAACCATGATACCAACAGAAGAGGAAAGGGGGACCTCAGACACAGATGTATAGAAGGGTGGATTCACTCCTTCTAACCAAGGCAAGAGAAGGAGGCGCTCTCGCCCAGGACGGCGAGGGCAAAACTAGCGGAGGCGCTAGGCAAGATGGAGATAACCGATGAGGAGGCGACTCCGTTGGTGCTTGACGATCTGGAGGAGGGAACACATGAGAAGTGGATGCTGGCCGGAAAAGTGCTTCATCGACATACGCTCCACATCCAGACGATCTCCAGCGCGCTTTGGCCGGTGTGGGGGAACCCTAAGGGTTTATCTTTCAAACCTGTAGGAGAAAACATGTTTCTGGCAGAATTTGCATGCCAGAGGGATCGGGATCGTGTGTGGGAGGGGTCACCATGGCATGTCAGTAAGAATGCTGTGATATTGTCTGAATTTGATGAGTGCATGCGACCATCTGAGTTAAAAATTTGATAAGCTACAACTGTGGGCTCGAGTGCTGAATCTCCCGTTCAATCTTCGGGATGAACCGTGGAGTACTGCGATTGCACATCAGATAGACAAAAGGGCAACAGCTATTTAGTTCGATCATGCAGCAGGCTACCTAAGGGTGAGAGTCACAGTGGATGTGGATAAGCCCTTGAGAAGATGGATCCGAATAGAATCAAAGAGGAGGTAGTGCATGGACCCATATGATATAGTCTATGAGAATGTACCACACTTCTGCTTTTCATGTGGCAAGTTAGGTCATTCGGACCTCGTTTGCACTACCCCTAGAACACGAGATGAACATGGAGATCTTTCGTTCGGGAATGGCCTGCGTGCATAGGATGAGTGGAGAAAGTCTGGGACAGGGGATAGCTCGAGTTCGACGAAGGAGAACTCTGCTGCTCCAAAGAGTAAGGCTGAAACTCGCAACTCAAGCACGACAGGAAAGAGCACGGCTGAGGTTACATCCCCGGTCAAGCAACCATGATACCAACAGAAGAGGAAAGGGGGACCTCAAACACAGATGTATAGAAGGGTGGATTCACTCCTTCTAACCAATAACCCTCATCAGACAGAAGGTGGATCAAGCAAAGAGAATGCTTCTCTCGGAGACTCACCAGTTGGTCCGGAAACTGAGAGGGAGGCAAAGAAAAAGAAACCTACTCCGAATAATTTGGATTCTTCAGCAGCGGCTGCGAGTCAGCCCTGCCAGGACCAATGAGTTGCTTAAGCTGGAACTATCGAGGTCTTGGGAACCCATCGATAGTTCAAGAGCTTCACAATATGGTGAAGCAGGAAGGGCCCCGTCTCTTGTTTCTGATGGAGACAAAAATTTCAGCACATAGAGTGGAAAGCTTGCAGAATCTTTTGGGTTTTGCAGGATGTTTTGCAGTGAACAGTACTGGCCTCAGCGGTGGTATTGGTTTGTTCTGGAAGGATGAGCTTGACGTGGAACTGAAAAACTATAGCTCATGCCATTGATGTTGTGGTTAGAAAGAAGACCCGAACTTCGCAAGCGTGGAGGGTCACGGGGCTTTATGGGGCTCCAAAAGTGGAGGATCGACCACATAGTTGGCGGTTTCTTCGAACTCTGTTTGGAATACAACATGATGTGTGGCTTTGTGTTGGTGATTTCATGAAACTCTGACTGCGTCTGAGCACTTCTCGAGAATGGATCGGCCTGAATATCAAATGAGGGCGTTCCGAGAGGCTGTTGATGACTGCTCGCTTTGTGATCTCGGCTGGTCAGGAGCGGAGCATACATGTGATAATGGACAGCGGGGCAATGCAAACGTGAAAGCTAGGCTTGACAGAGGGCTTGGCAACCTGCAGTTTGTACACATGTTTCCTAACACACGCGTGCGGCATATTGGTACCATGGAGTCTGATCATTGCTTTGTGATGGTAGATCTAAGGGAAAACTTGGCCGCTGCAGGTGCAAGAACTGCTAGGCAGTTCCGATATGAGGATGTATGGCAAACGCATGCTGATTACGACCAGCTTGTGCTCCGAGAGTGGCAAAAGGGAGCTAGACAACACGGTTTGGCCGGAGTTGTGAATGCCCTAGGCGATATGCAGCATGTGCTGTCGAGCTGGGGGCGAAGGAATTTGGGGACTTAACACGCAAAGTGAAGAAGCTGCAAGCCAAAATCGATCGTCTACGAGAGCGCTCTATGGGGCGCGGCCCAACTGAAGAAGAGCGAGCGGTGGTAAAACAATTGCGTGAAGCCCTCCGATAGGAGGAGATCTGGGTACGGCAACGCTCCAGAGTCTTGTGGCTACGGAAGGGGGATCGTAACACGGGATACTTTCATGCTCAAGCAGCTCAACGGAAACGTATGAATAAGATTGAGGGTTTGGAGCGAGCAGATGGCTCAACGTGTCAAACGATTGAAGATAATCATGCAGAAGTTCAAGGTTTTTATGAAGCACTATATACCTCTCAGGGTTTTAAGCCCATGGATGAGCTTCTCAATCTTGTACCGCCCAAGGTGACGCCGCTCATGAATGAGCACCTCGACAAACCTTTTATAGTTGATGAGGTGAGGACGACCCTTTTCCAGATGGCCCCGTCCAAAGCACTAGGGGTGGATGGCTTCACGGTGGGCTTTTTTCAGCGACACTGGGATCTTCTCAAAGAAGATATTGTGTCGGCTGTGCTGGACTTTTTGAGTGGCGGGGAGTTGCCACTGGGTATGAATGCCACATCCATAACACTCATCCCCAAGGTCAGGTACCCACGACGTATTTCCCAATACAGGCCAATTTCATTATGTTCTCTTTTGTATAAGATTGCATCCAAATACATTTCTAACAGAATGAGGGAGTTTCTTGGAGATACTATAAGAGAAGAGCAAAGTGCCTTTATTCCTAATAGACTTATCGCTGATAATGTGTTAATTGCTTATGAGAGCGTGCATGCGATGAGAAAAAGGAAGAGGGGCAAAAATCATGTGTGTGGTGTCCAACTTGACATGATGAAAGCTTATGACCGGGTTGAATGGCATTATCTCGAAGCTATCATGCTAAGGTTGGGTTTCAGCTCAAGTTCTGTTAGACTGACAATGAAATGTGTGACCTCTGTCAGGTTTACAGTACATGGTGAATGGGGAACTAATCCCTTACTTCACACCAATCTAGTGGTCTACGACAGGGTGACCCTTATTCACCTTATCTGTTCTTGCTTTGTGCTGAAGAGTTTACAATGTTACTAAAGCACTTGGGTGGTGCTCAAGTGGATAGAGGAATCAGAGTAAGCAATAATTCACCTTGGATCAATCATCTTCTTTTCACAGACGATAGCCTCATCTTTATGAATGCAAAAGAGGATAATGCTCAAAGGTTGAATCGTGTCCTACGGATCTATGAGGACTGTTCTGGCCAGTGTGTGAACCGAGAAAAGAGTTCAATATTCTTCAGTCCGAACACAAGCGACCCGGTTCGACAAAGGTTGAAAGCCATCCTCGGCATCTCTACCGAGGCTTTCAACGAGAGATACCTTGGTTTGCCTACTGCAACGGGGCAGATACCAAGTGGTACTTTTGAACATCTTCGAGAGAGAATCCGAAGTCAGTTGCAGGGAAGAACAGAGCGCATGATTTCATGTGCGGGCAGGGAGGTGCGCCTGAAGTCAGTGGCTCAGGCGATTCCGGCTTTTTCCATGAGCTATTTTAAATTGTCTAAAAAAGTTTACAAAGGAATCACCTCATGCATGGCGAGATACTGGTGGAGTAGCTCTCTTGACTGCAGATCTTTACATTGGCTGGATTGGGACACACTTGCAACCGCGAAAGTGAAAGGAGGGATGGGATTCAGAAACCTGGAGCTCTTCAATCTATCTCTTCTAGGAAAGCATGGATGGAGGCTCATCACAAGCCCGAATTCGCTTTGTGCGCGAGTGCTCAAAGGGAAGTACTTCCCGAATACAGACTTCCTAGGCGCAAGAGCGCACCGGCACGCTTCGGCTACCTGGCGAGCTATTTTGGCAGGCAGGGAAGCATTGGTGTCTGGTATGATCAAGAGAATTGGGGATGATACGACGATTTCGATCTGGAGGGACCCGTGGATACCTGGGCTGATCTCCATGAAGCCGTCGGTACAAATTGGTACGACATATATGAATACGGTTTCAGAATTGATCGATGCAGAGACTGGGACGTGGAAAATTGACATTGTGAGAAACAATTTTATCTCTCCCTGAGGCAGAAGCTATACTAAACATTCCTCTAAGGCGTATGGGAGGATATGATAGTTGGGCATGGTCGGCAGAGAAAGCAGGCATCTACACTATAAAATTGGCATATCGAACTCTCATGATTCGCAACGAGTATCTTGCTCTAGAAGAAGGGTTGGTTACAGAATCTGCAGAGAGGAACAAACAGTTGTGGACGAAGCTTTGGAAGTTGAATGTTGTGCCCAAAGTGCGTGTGTTCTGGTGGCGTGTACTTCGGGGGATTCTTCCGGTTGAAAGTACCCTAAAGTACCGACACATTGCAACTCTAGCCAGGTGTAAAGTATGCCTATCAGCAGATGAATATATGTATCATGCGTTGATACAATGCACACATGCAAGACGGTTCTGGGCAGAAGCCCGCGAGTGGCTGAGCATCAAGCTACCGGAGTTGCATGACTTGACCTGGTCCAGGGATATTCTATGTGACCCTCGTTTCGATGCTTCAGACCAAGCTAAGATCATCACGGTGGGCTATTTGGACATCTCCGAACAATATTACTCATGACAACGCAAGTATGGATCTGATGCAGTCAATGAAAATGATCAGAGATGCTCTTGCGGTGCTAGAGCTCCCAACCAGGCATGCTAGCATACTACCAGATCATGGATGGCAACCACCAGACGGTGAGGTGATCAAGATTAACACTGATGCTGGAATCTCTATGTTGGAGCACAGAGCAGGCATTGGTGGTGTGGCTCGATCAGCTTCATCGTTCATTTTCAGCTTGGTGCAAACCAAGACTAGGCATTACAGATCCACTTGTGGCAGAAGCTACTGCGGTTCGTGAAGGCGTGGTGGTGGCTTTGCTTCGTGGCTTTGCGCGGGTGCGGATTGAGACAGATTGTTTGGATGTGGTGAACCTCTGGAACTCGCGCCGGACTTCGCGCTCTTTGATAGTGTCGTTACTTTTAGATATTGAGGAGCTAGCTGCTAGTTTTACTTCTTTTGATATTCTACATGTAAAGAGACATGCCAACGTTCCAGCTCATCTTTGTGCAAAACATGCATGCACGCTGGAGGTGTCGGAGTGCTGGATGGACTCTCTCCCGGGTTTGTTGGTAACCAGCCTCATGGCTGATAGTGACGGCGCCTCATCGTATGAATAAAGCTCTTCATTACCCCGGGAAAAAAATTCTAACTAATCCCCCTGATATTCAGGATGGGATGCGTGCTATCCACTTAAACGAGGCCACGTCAGCATGTACCTAACTTTTCGTAGCAAGCTCATGTAGGTGTAGCAAAGCCCGCCCAAAGCCTGATGGGCTCGCTCACCTGAAGCGCACGAAGCCACGAACGCACGTACTGTACCGGCCAACGCGAGAAGCAACTAGTTAACGAGCGCTCCTTCGGAGCGCTCGTAATGAGCGGTTCGGGAGCGCTCCGCGCGTGACAAGTGTCGCGCACGAAGCGCTCCCGCAAGGGAAAACCAGTTACGCGGTTGGTTCCTGGTTTTCCCTTTCCGGTTTGTAGTTTGGTGCGTTTTGCAGTTTGACCCTCGAACTATCAGAATTTTCCGTTTTCCCTTTCCGCGCGAAAACACAAAAAAATATACTGGCTCGCACGGTTGGTTCTCTGTTTCCCCTTTTGTTCCCATTATATTTTCGAGTAATGGAGATTTATGGGGTAGTTACAGGCGGGGACTACCAACACTATCAAATGTCACCTTTCAAGTAAAGAAAAAAAGCAACTTTTTAATGTAAAACAGCAGTCTCCAGAATCATTCAATCGTGTGACTTCTTTATAGGCACAACTGAACACTAAGAGAGGCACGGGTGTATAATAACTTTACTAAATTGAAGAAAAGCACCTCCGGCTCGCCCATATGCATGCACACACAACTTCAGTTTATGCAGGCATTGGATCAGGTAGCCAGATTTGTACGTAACAGATCACATAGGCACACCAAATATTGATGCACGGAGAAAATAGGGAATAACAATCCATATTTTGATCTGTTTTACTCGCTCCGTTCATTTTTATAAATCGTTTCAGACAACATAGGCCTTATAAAAATGAACAAAGGGAGTACTGTATTTAGCAACCATCATGCTAAATCTTTTATGAGAATCATCATAAAATAAATTACATTGGCCATAGGAATATTTAGAAAATGTTGTTACACTTTCCCACGAATCTGGTCATCCAATTGTTGCAGCGCGTGTCCAGGACGTGCCAAACGGGATTGAGGTAGTTTTCCCAGATGTCATCCACGTCGCCCAACAATACCCCGTTCTGGAGGTTGGCGATGCCTTGAGCCACCTGCTCGTCACTTGACAGGAATGGTTCGATGATCCCGGCGGCAACTAAGAGCTTGACATCCTCCACCGTGCCGGCCAGCTGCGACAGGAAGACACAGTAGGCCGTCACGGTCCGGTGTGGAATATGCTCCTCCTCCTCCAGCGCCATGAGGTTACGTAGGATCGTCAAAGTGTTGCCGTCGATCCGCAGGGGAGGGATCCACAGCGTACCTTCTTGATACCTCACGTCCAGGATGGAAGACTCCATGCCGTCCATGAAGTCCTTACGCTTGAACCGCAGGTTGGCGTAGCAGCTGTACTCCGTCGCACGGCGCCACCGACCTTTGATCCATGTCCTGTTCTTTACCATTATCTGCGGCATATTTAGCTGAAAGTGGGCGTGCACCAGGTGCAGTAAGTGGGACGTCGACGGAGGCACCCGCCGCAGCCGCAGCTCCTCGCTGATGAAGCGCTGTGCCTGCAGAAGCTCCTGGACACCAACTGCTAGTTCTTGGATGACTGTCAACTGGGTGATGCCTCCTGTGACGACGTCGTGGATCTTCTGAAGCACAAAGAAAGGTATCTGATTCTCAACGAGAAACACGGTGTCGCGCACCAACGCGCTCCGGGAGAGTCTGCGGCCTGCGCTCTCGGGATATCTATATCTGTACTGCGGGGCGTTGTTGTCCAGCTCAGATCGTGCACCATAATCCAAAAAGAGAGAGAGCAGATAGCAGCCATCGTGCAGCAGCATATTGGAGAACTGCATCGACGACAAACAGCGGTCGGGCGCATCGTCATAGCACCTCCTTGCTTTGTCCTCCAGATTCCGCAGCTCCGCCATAAGCACGCCCGCTTGATCGAGAGACATAATATCGCGGACGGCTTGCTCCTTCATTTCGGTCCATTTAGAAAGACCTTTACCATGGTTGTAAAGACCAATCACCATGCCATGCGGCGTGAATGCGTCTTCATCCACGCGACGGAGCTGCGGACGGACCTTCGAGATCAGCACTGCCTCCACGTCGGCGGGCTCCACGGGACTCATCTCAGTTCCCCTGCTTCTGCTCGCCCCTGCCTCCACGTCGTCGGGCTCGGCTTTGCCAAATCTTTGGATCTCCTGTATCAGCATGGATCATGCCAGAGTTAATCACAAGACTTGTAGTGTGCACCTTTGGTTTTTACTCCCTTCGTTCACGAATATAAAGTTTTTTTTAGAGATTTCAATATAAACTACATACAGATGTATATATAAATGTAGGTCAGCTCACGCGCCCCCATATATGCCTTATATTTGGGCTGGATATGAGAGGTGTCGGTCGGCCTAGGCGTTTGAGGCGTCCGTTTGGATCGAAATTTCGTGACAGGACGGCCCGCCTGGATGTTTGAGGAGGGTTTGGGATGCCCGACTGTAGATGCTCTAAGGTGACGAGTCAATGGTGATGAGGCGGTCAAGTCGGTCGAAACCTCAAGCATACCCTAAAAGGCTAAAACTAGCAGGGTCTTAGGGAAAATTTGAACAATGATAAATTAAGGGCTGAAAAGTGAACTTCTTTTATTCTGTTTTAACATCTAGCTTGACTCGGTGAAAATATTCACTTGGCATTAGCTCTATGCAGTCATTGAAAAGCTAGAACCTAGAGTTTCTGCACTTAGGTGCATATGCACCCGTGTGAACATTAAATTTCGAAAAAAATAGGAAACCATATTTTTTTTAAATGTTTTTTCTTAGAGAAACATTGTTGAGGAGAAGCCCAAAGACAATGTTCCCAAAAGGGCAATATTTGAAAGAACTTTGGAGCATTGATGTTTTTGTCCAGACCTTCAGAAATGTTTTTCCATCACGAAACTTTACATGTATACTATTTTCTAAAATATACTGTTCATCTCGGGTGCATATGCGCCCAAGAACAGAACAACTTCCTGGATCTTCTACTCTACCTATAGTCTATAGAAATATGAGATCTTCCATGCTATGTACTGACTTCAGGTTCATAAAAAGTTATGATCATATACACTAAGATTGTCGGGGAACTAAGAATTGGCTATCTGGAGTCTCGCCTATTCCTATGTGGCCTTTACCTACTGGAATTTCAAACTCAAGCCAAGTCAACAAAAGTCCAAGCAATTGTTGATGATCAACAAGTCAAAAGGAGGGAGGAAAAATTACTCCAAAGAAAAAGGGACAAGGGGAGTACCTCTTTACTGCACGGTTTTTCAGAAACAACCTCCAAATGAATCTCATCAACATGGTGACCCGTCGAATGTTTATCAAGCATATCTTCAATATCATGCGTTGTATAGCCTTCATTTACTTTAATGCTTTGCACGATGAACACTGTGCATTGCTTATTACTATATTTGCATGCTTCTTCATGATCATGTGACTTAGCTATAGGTAATGAAATATCCACCCAATGTTTGGATTGTGGTTTCACAATGTCACTATTTGGCTCTATGGAGCATGGCAATAGGCTCGTCGTTTGAATCTTGTAGGCTATGAAGCCATCAGTATCATTGCTTAGCTCAACTGAACATAATAATAACTACTTCTGCATGTTATACCCAAACTGCAGCTCCAGCGGCTCAACACCAAGCATGTCATCCTCCCAGTGAGCCAGTAGATTTATCTGTGTGTACACGGGCCAGAAAATTTAATAAAGGCGCATTATCTTAAATTCTATACATTAAGCTTGTGTAATATGAAATTTAATTATACCTCGCCACCTGCCAATTCGTTATCATTCCCACTGTGATTATTCGTACTTACAATTTCAAGAAAATTTTCCGTTACTTCTAATATAGAGGGCCGTGCAGAGGGGTCAATTTTCTGGCAGAGTGACCCTATTTCGATGCATTTAGTTACTTGCTGGTGGTATTCTCGTGGTATTTTCTTCCATGATTTATTCCATCTATGCCTCCATCTTCTAAGTATCTGCAATTCACAAAGGAGATTAAGTGTTGATACATAAGTTGTTAGATAATAACGAGAATAACCGAGACACGAGAGACACAGATTTTTACGTGAAAACTCTTGCGGGAGAAAATCACGGACGCACGAAGGCACAATCACTATGAGGAGGAGTATTACAAGCACGAGACGACAGACCGTCTGAGGTGCGACTACATGGGGTATATATGAGAGCAATACATGAGTCCTTGGAGGACAAGTAAACGAGTTGTACTCGTACGCGTCGGTACCAACGCAAAAGCCCACACCGCTTGTACTACGTCTAGTCCAACACGGTATAATTTGGATCACAATTTAACAATCTCCACCTTGATCCAAATTTCCTCCAGTAGTCGAAGAAAGTCAATAACTCCATCCAAATCAGCATAAACACCTTGTGCGTCAAAGTCCATAGGACTAGTGAGAAATACCAACTAAGCCTGAGCAAAGCTCAAACTTATTGGTCGAAACTGGTTTTGTCATCATATCAGCAGGATTATCATGAGTATTTATCTTGCATACCTTCAAATCACCTTCAGCAACAACATCTCGAATATAGTGATATCTGACATCAATGTGCTTTGTTCTCTCATGATACATTGGATTCTTTGTAAGATATATAGCACTTTGACTGTCACTAAATACGGTAGGGCAAGATGAGTCTCCACAAAGCTCAGTGTACAAACCTCTCAACCAGATAACTTCTTTGCATGCCTCAGAAATAGCCATATACTCGGCATCAGTAGTGGAACAAGCCACAATAGACTGCAAAGTTGCTCTCCAACTCGCAGCACAACCACCAATGGGGAAAACATAACCTGTGAGTGATCTTCTCTTATCCAAATCACCGGCAAAATCAGAATCAACAAAACCAACAAGTCCATCTCTAGTTTTCCCAAACTGTAAATAAGCATTAGAAGTACCTCGCAGGTATCTGAAAATCCACTGAACTGCTTTCCAATGTTCCTTTCCAGGATTAGCCATGTATCTACTGACAACACTCAATGCATATGATAAATCCAGACGAGAACAAACCATGGCATACATAAGTGAACCAACTGCACTTGAATAGGGAAGTCTAGACATGTACTCAATATCGGCATCTGACTTAGGACATAAAGCTGATGATAATTTGAAGTGTGCAGCTAACGGAGTACTTACTGGCTTGGCATTATGCATATTAAAACGACGAAGAACTTTATCAATATATCCCTTCTGACTTAGATACACTTTTCCAGACGGTCTATCTCTGGATATTTCCATGCCAAGTATTTTCTTTGCTGCACCCAAATCCTTCATCTCAAATTCATTACTCAATTGCTTTTTTAGTTTATCAATATCTGACATACTCTTTGCAGCAATTAGCATATCATCAACATAAAGGAGCAAATAAATAGTTGAACCTTTGACAGTTCTCAAATAAACACAACTATCATAGTTAGACCTTTTGAAACCTTGAGAGAGCATAAATGTGTCAAATCTCTTGTACCACTGTCTAGGGGATTGCTTCAATCCATAAAAAGATTTCTTTAACTTACAGACAAGCTTTTCTTTTCCAGGAATAACAAAACCTTCAGGTTGTTCCATATAAATATCCTCTTCTAATTCTCCATGTAAGAATGCAGTTTTAACATCCAATTGTTCAAGCTCAAGATCATACATGACAAAAATACTGAGTAAAGTGCTAATAGAGCTATGCTTCACAACAGGAGAAAAGACTTCGTTATAGTCAATACCTGGAATCTGACTATAACCTTTAGCAACTAACCTTGCTTTATATCTTGTCTCATCATTAGGAGAAACATCTTCTTTCCTCTTGAAACCCCACTTGAAACGAATAGGTTTCTTCTCTCTAGGTAATCTTACTAAATCCCAAGTGCCATTCTTTTCAAGTGATTCCATCTCATCATGCATAGCAGTCATCCACTTATTACTATCACCAGAAATAATAGCCTCGGAATATGAAGAAGGTTCAGCATTACCTTCAATTTCTTCTGCAACAGATAAAGCAAAATAAACAATATTGCACTCTTCAATTAACCTGTCAGGTTTATTAATACCCCGTCTGACTCTGTCACGTGCGAGATTCCAACTGGGTGGAACAATAGGCTGATTTGGAGTGGGAGTGACATGATCATCATTAACGGCGGGTTCATCATGTGCATCAATAATTTTATTACCAGATGAAACACCTGAATCAATAACATGCTCCACCTGAATAGTAGGCTGCTGAATAGTAGGCTGCTGTTCACTCTCAACGGGAACATTAGTAGATGAAACATCATGTAACATAGCAGATTCATTAAAGATAACATTTCTGCTAATAATAATCTTCTAGGTTTCAGGATTCCACAATTTAAAACCTTTAACACCAGACTTATAACCAAGAAAGATGCATTTAACAGCCCTAGGCTCCAATTTTCTATTATCAACATGAGCATAAGCAGTGCAACCAAAAACTCTCAACTATGAATAATCAGCAGGTGAACCAGACCATACCTCAATTGGATTTTTCTTATTAAGAGCAATATATGGTGAACGATTAATGAGATAACAAGCAGTGGAAGCGGCCTCAGCCCAAAAACACCTATGCAAACCTGCATTGGACAACATGCAACGGGCTCTGGAAATAATGGTCATGTTCATACGCTCAGCAACACCGTTTTGTTGAGGAGTATAAGGAATGGTGTAGTGTCTGACAATGCCTTCAGACTTGCAATAATTCTTAAATTGCTTAGAACAGAATTCCATACCATTATCAGTGCGAAGTATCTTTACCTTCTTTTCAGTTTGTCTTTCAATCATAATCTTCCACTCCTTAAATGCTGAGAATGCTTCATATTTATGCTTCAAGAAATAAGGCCAAACTTTTCTCGAATAATCATCAATTATAGTCAGCATGTAACTAGCACCACCTAGTGACTTCTTGCGAGATGGTCCCCATAAATCAGAATGCACATAATCAAGAATACCTTCGGTTGTATGAGTCGAAGTGTTGAACTTCACCCTCTTGTGCTTGCCGAAGATACAATGCTCACAAAATTTCAATTTATCAGGCTCATATCTATCAAGAAGACCTCTCTTATTTAACTCTGCTAAACCAAGTTCACTCATATGTCCAAGACGCATATACCAAAGGTTAGCAGCATCACAATCAGAATTCTTTGAAATAACTGGAGTAGCGTTACCTGAAACGGTATAACCTCGAAGGTAATAAAGACCATTGGTCAAACTTAAGTCACCTTTCATCACAACAAGGGAGCCTTTGGTGACCTTCAAAACACTATCTCCACCTGAATACTTGTATCCCTTTGCATCAAGGGCACTAACAGAGATAAGATTTCTCTTCATCTTCGGAATGTACCGAACATTTGTCAAAGTTCTGATTATGCCATCAAACATCTTGATTCGAATAGAACCTATGTCTTCAATCTTGCATGGTGAATTATCAAAACCCAAAACGGAACCAGCAGAAGTAGTGGAATCAAAAGTATTAAACCAATCTCTATGTGGACACATATGAAAAGAGCATGCGGTGTCAAGTACCCACTCATCATTGGTCTCAGCACATCCAGCAATAACGACAAGAGCATCATCGGAACTATCATCACGAGCAACGTTAGCAGAATTTTCACCTGGTTTGTTACCTTTCCTCTTTTCTTTATTCTGCAACTTGAAACACTCTGAGATGTCATGCCCGTCTCTCTTGCAAGATCTGCAATATTTCTTGTCTCTGGATTGTGACCGGCCCCTGTAGCCGTTCTTACTTTTGCCTCTGTTTCCATTATGTGAGTTCTTCTCCTTTGTCCTGCCACGAACAGATAATCCCTCGGCTTGGGATGAACTTGAACCATCACGAGGCACCATTAATTTCATCTTCTCCTTAGAGTTCAAAGCTTCATAAACTTCATTAAGTGTGAGAGTATCACGACTGTATAATATGGTGTCTCGAAAATTGGTATAAGAACTTGGCAGTGAACAAAGTAACATTAGAGCAGTATCTTCCTCTTCATACTTAACCTCCATTGCAGCTAGATCAGATATAATCTCTTTAAATTCTAAAATATGATTCAAAACATTACCTCTCTCGGGTAACCCGTGCAGGAATAATTTTTGCTTCAGATGCATCTTGCTGGTGAGATCTTTAGTCATGCAAATCCCTTCCAGCTTTAACCATAGAGCGGCGGCAGTTTTCTCGCTCAAAACTTCCTGTAAAATATTATTATGCAAATGGAGTTGAGTTTGTGACAAAGCCTTACAATCAATTCTTTTCTCCTCAGCAGTCCAGTCCTTAATTCGGTTCTTCCCAAAACTATCCAGTGCTACATCATAGTCGGCTTGTGCCAACAACGCCCGCATCTTGACTTGCCATAGGGTAAACCTTGTGTCACGATCCAGCAGCGGAAAAACGTACTTCATGAATGCCATGAGTAGATAAATCTGTGCGCACAAAGTAGTACAAGTCGATAGAAAAATTCTTGACAGAATTTAAATTACGCGGAGCAAAGAACTAGGAACAGTAGCACCTGGTAGCTCGGGTAATCGAAGACCAAAAGCTTGATCTGTAGCTTGACATGACGAATAATACTAGTAGTCAAATCACGTAGTGGATCAGGTGTGAATTAAACTACTGCTTTGCTTCTGGCCGGCGAGCAGTAGTACTACTAGCTTTTGCTTCGGTTGATGACGTGCGAATCAATTACTAGTACTAGTTGAAGTAGTACGAGCCGATCAATGCTTGACGTGATGCGAAGCAACAGCACCAGCCTCGGGACTTGAACAAAACAGCAGCAGCTACTCGGCGATGCTACGTACTCGGGGCTTCAAGCGTAAATACGCAGCAGCGGCAACTTGTGGAAATCTAGTCGAACTCGGCTTCCTTTATCGATCTGTTTTCGGTTCGCCAGGTCGCGTCGGTTGCGGCGCACAGGACGCCATAACCCTAATTCTCTCGTCTCAAATCTCGTATCTGTAACTTGGCTTTGTATATCACTTGTTAGATAATAACGAGAATAAGCGAGACACGAGAGACACAGATTTTTACGTGAAAACCCTTGCGGGAGAAAACCACGGATGCACGAAGGCACAATCACTATGAGGAGGAGTATTACAAACACGAGACGACAGACCGTCTGAGGTGCGACTACATGGGGTATATATGAGAGCAATACATGAGAGTCCTTGGAGGACAAGTAAACGAGTTGTACTCGTACGCGTCGGTACCAACGCAAAAGCCCACACCGGTTGTACTACGTCTAGTCCAACATGGTATAATTTGGATCACAATTTAACATAAGTATTCATCTAAAATCTATAAATTAGCAATATTTTGATTGTAAAAATCGTAAGTAAAGCATATAAATCTAAGGAATCGACATCTGCACTTGATAAGCTAGCAAGGAGCAAAATAGAGGGATCACCTAGTGTAGGGATACCCATTGCGGATTGAGCACCATGGCGGTTCTGCGGGCAGCTCATGTGCTCACCCCACTCTGGTTATGGATTCACTTGTTTCTTTTTCTTCTAGTAATTTTCGTTTTCACTCTTGGGGCTTAGATTATTCATGGATCTTACAGTCATGATTAAGTAAGACAAGATTGTTCGTAAATTTTAAACAATTCAATTAAACAATGCTTCAAGACAACATTTGACATAGCGCCCGTCTCCTATTGCACTGAGACACAACATCTTCAGTGTGTTTGCTTTCATAGATAATGAAAGAGTGACATAGGTAAAACACACATTCGTCTAAGATAGCATATAGCTCCCGCTATCGGCTGGTTGCACAAGCATTGGATCCACAAGAAAAATGACATAAAAGATTGGTTGAAATATATCCAAATAAGTTCTAGTTATGAATATCTAGCCGCGAGAATACAACCTTGAAAAGGTATGTAATAGGATGCTAGGTTAAAAATTCATTGCAATTGTATTTTCATTTTAAGAATAAATGCAAAGACCTGGGAGCGCCACTAGTCACAAGGTATAGCCTCCAAGAAATATTCTTGATTTAGATCAATAGTAATTTGTTGTTGTTGATTGATTTACACATGTATAAGCTGGTCCATTCAAAGCTCGAAGATGTTGGCATGTTTCCAACATTTAGAATGCTTTATTGATTTCAGGATAATTAATGATTGTAGGGCATGCATTAAAGAGAGGGGGCAGTGATAGCGTTTTGTCACTATGTTAAATTGGCTACCAGTCGAGCACTAGAAACTCCATGGAACCTCAGGATGGATGTGAGTTAGCTTAAAGGAGAATTTTTTAGGCCCAACGACTATGAAAATTTGGGTATCAACAAAGCTTGCTTAGATGGAGCAATCAAGACAAATGGGAAAGGAACACCACACATCAAGAAGATAAAAAGGTTCATGTAATGCGGTTCAAAGAGAGAGTTGGAATTGCTCTTGTTGTTGTAAATGTAAGATTTTAACTACATATGGCTTGCAATCTACGTTAGTATTCAAGTTCAGTAGGAGCCACAACATGCAACGGAAACATGATTCTTAAAGAAGTGATTTTCCGTCACGAGATAAAACACTCTTACATTATCCTTATCAGGGGTACCCTTATGTCCTGTCACCAGTTCGACGATTATGACACCCAAACTATACATGTCTGACTTGGGGGACATCCTACCACCAAACAGGATTTCCGGAGCGCAATAGCCTCTACATGAAATATGAAAGTATCAAGCATCAAGATATAAACGATATATAAGAGGGTACATGTGTAGAATGGTTGTGAAGATACTATCTTACAGTGAAAAATGCATTTCGGCCATAGTTTGTGAGCATTCTATTGGTCTTGATAGACCAAAGTCCGTAATCTTTGGCACCAGTCCATCATTTAGTAGTATGTTGGCAGGCTTTAGATCCATATGAAGAATATGTTTTTCCATGTGTAGATAATGTAGACCCGCACAACTTCCTCTAATTATCTTATAACGCTTATCCCACTCAAAGCCTCTTAATTCATCTGCAAAAGAAGAAGCAGTGATGCATGCAATCTCCAATACATCTATAATACCTAAATACTTTATCCCCGCTAACTCTAATTCTCTCAACATGCGACCCTCCACATCACCAAATATGCCATGTCATCACCCACTACAACTATTTTGTAGCACATGTACCCCAAATTTAATTATTCCATCTCCAATGGTCCAGCTTATATGCATACACTTTGTTCACACACAATTGCTTACAGAATGATAGCTTTTGATTCAGGTCATTTCGTTCGTACAAATTTTATCCAAAATTAATCTTTAAAAACCAACAGCAACGCGCGGGGAAATCACCTAGTTAATTTAGCTTGAATGCCGTGACTTGAAAAGTAAAAGCGCAAAATAGACATTAATCTTTCTCTTATCTGCATGGAACAATAGTGTACCTGTAATTTTTGTGTCAAGGCTCCCATTAGTGATATACTCAAAACACATTAATCTTTCTCTTTCCTCGGCGTAAATATATCCTCTGCCATCTGGGTTTTTCATTGGTGTCTCCACTGTATCAGAACATAAGCCGAGAAACCGAACTACGTTTGGATGGTTCACCTCCAGTAGGCTGCCAACCTCACGACGAAAGAGCTTGTCATCAATTGTCTTGACGCTCCTGATCTTCTTCACAGCAACACTCCAATTCCCAACAACACCCTGTTTGTCATGAGCATTTCATTAAATGATGAAAGTTAGCAGCGTACTAAAATGAATTTGGATCCACAACGGACAACACATGTTACCCAAATAACTCAGCTCTGTTACTCAAGTATTATATCTCTACGTGTTACGGAGTAGAGTAGAAAACACTAAATTAGTATAATAATACCTTATAAACCGTTGCGAATCCCCCTTCACCGATTATTCTATCCGGGGAAAACCCGTCAGTGATTTTCCATAAAGTTACTAGCGGAATATGTGTTGGCTCCATGCTGCCCTCAAGTATTTGCTCCAGGACATTTTGTTCCATTCTTGTGTTATCTACACAAAGTAGATGTGCAATCAAATGGTAATTCGAGAAAGGAAATCTAATCAATAGCAACTGGTCGTGTCCGAAGGCTGCAAGTGCTATTTTCTTTGAGCAACGATGGAGAAGGAAGTGAATGCCTGCGGCCTTCCCGAGTCAACGACTTATCCGTGTACGCCTCGCAGGTGCTTGATCTAGAGATGTAGCACGAACTGGAAACTGCAAAAGAGATGCAAAGTTCGTCGTAGGATTGATGTAGCATACCAAAGGAAGAGCTGAGCTGAGCATACATACCTTGTTGGAATCAGCGAAACAAATCCAAGACTAGATAAGTACGCATTGATGTAGTAGAAAATAAGTGACAGAATGCAAGCTAGAATAGATAGACATGTAGTACTAGATCTGAATGCATGCTTGGATAGGAACAGAGAGAACAGAGCAAAACGACTTGTGATGTGAGTCAACACTGTAGGTTGCACTTGCACATACCTGCAGTTAGCAGTGGATCTAGCGCCCAGGTTAGCAGAGAGGACGGATCTTTCCTCAACAGGAACTCCTCTGCATTTGCAATCTGACCACTCGGTCAGTAGCTGGCTGGTTCCTTGTCACCAACTCCTCTGCATTTTGCTTTTGTCGATTCTGAAGAAAGTCCCTGTGGTGTTTCCCCAAGATTCTTCACAAGCTACTACGACTACTACTACCCAAAAGAATGCGAATCACCTGTCAGTAACCAGCTCTACCAAAGGAGAAGAGTGAGTGAGTGAGGGAGGATGGGAGAAAAGATCTACTCTATTGTTAGGTGGGGACTGGGGATTACTCTTCTTACTAAGGCTAGTCATAGTGGGAGTAACTTAGCTAATAACGTAGTGCATTTCAAAAAAAAATTGCTTATGTGGCAAATAATTAATGAGATATGATAACATAATATGTTACTGTAACATAACGTTTTCCAAGACAAAATAAGTCTATAAGATAATAAATGAAGCCATCTAAGATACTAGTATTATGTTACTTTGCATTATGAAGGTAGTAACTTAGGCTAGTGTCATATGCATGACACTAGTCTAAGTTACTCCCCGCTATGACCAGCCTAATAGAGGCGATTACCGGAGTTGGCCGACCGATTCATCGACAAGTTCACCCAATTGGTCTTTTATTAACCGTTTCATCTTCACAATCCGAATTTCGCTTCCGCTTGCGTCTATGTTGCGGCTGACATCCGGCCCCGGCCTGCTACTGGCCCCGCTCTACAGAGGGCTGGATAGTTTTTCTTCGGTCAGTTCATGGTTTGCGCACGGTGAAAACCCTAGCACACCGAGCCACCAAACCCCTCCCATCCTCGAACCCCGCTCCTCGTCCCCTCCTCCGTCCACGCCCCTCCTGCCCTATGTCAGCGACCTGACGAGGGAACCAGCAGCAACCCAAGACACGGAGACGGGAAGCACACGATCCATACGGCCGAGAAGAGAGAGACGGCCCAACCACAAGTTCAGCGGGCCGCAGTGGGTCTCATATATGTTCGAGCCCAAGGCTGTGTGAGTACTTAGTCACACCTGTAGTTGGTGAGTAGGGTATCCAGGGGATCAGGACTGAACCCGGCGGCGGCAGCGTGTGTGTGTTGCGTGTGTATCTGGAGAGCCCGTCTTCCGCCTCTAGCTGTGTACCTCCATCGCTACAATTCGCCTTAGATCGAGAGTAGTATCAGAGTGGGTTGCTATCACGTGGTATCAGAGGCCACACACCACCCCGCCGTCGCGCTGGAGACGCGCCAGCAAGCGAGCGCTCGCGTCCAACTTTTCGCAACCATGGATCCGGCTCTCAAATCGTACCTCGACAAGTTCACGGAGACGCTTACCAAAGCCAGCGACGACACGCGTGCGGACATCAAGGAACTCAAGGCGCAGATTGGCGTCCAGACGGCGCAAGTGGAGGAGCTCGTGGCGTGGAAACCCGACCTCGAGGCGCGGTTCTCCAAGCTCCAGGAGGCTGTTTCGTTGTTGCAAGCGGCGCCGCCCACGTCGGCGTCCGCGATCTCTGGTGGATTGGCGGCACCGGACCTCCCTGATCCGGTCGCGCGGGACGAGATCCACGGGCCCGATGGCCACGGCGTCCTGCAACACCCACGGAGCGGGCTGTTGGGGGGAATTCTTCCCTGACGGCCACTCCGGCCAATGGTATGGTCGATTTCCGAACTCCTTTATCTCAACACACTCACTGCTCTTCATCCACCCCGGGGGTGGCCGCGGGCCAAATCGTTGCAGGGATGGGGCAGACGCCTCCATCTCTCAATTTTCCCCAATTTTCGGGTGAGAACCCGAAAATTTGGAAGACCATGTGTGAACAGTATTTCTCCATGTGCCAAATCCATGCATCTTATTTTGTCCCTATGCCCACATTGCATTTTTCCGGCGCGGCAGCGATTTGGCTCCAGTCTGTGCAGTCAAAAATAGGACCCCTCGATTGGGAGGCCTTTTGTGACCTCCTGTGCACCCGTTTCGGTCGCGATCGGCACCAATTGCTGATCCGACAGTTCTATGCACTCAAGCAAACATCTTCTGTATCAGAATATATTGAGCAATTTGAAATTCTGATGAACCATTTGATATCATACTCTGACGCTACTCATCCTCTGTACTTCCCGACGAGGTTCGTGGAGTCGCTCCGTAGTGACATCCGTGCGGTGGTCATGGTGCAAAGGCCAACGGATCTGGACACAGCATGCGCTCTAGCAATTTTACAGGAAGAGGTGTCTGACGGGCAGCGGCACAAGCGCATGGAGCAGTCAGACTTCTCACCTTATGCTGTGCGTGCTCGGCCATCTAACCCATCTCTGCTACCAGCACCTACATCCAGATCAACTGCTCCATCACCTGTAGCTGATGATCGTCGGGGTACAGAAAGCACGAGAGCTACTAATGATGCAGCAAAAGTGGCAGCACTCCGCAATTACCGTCGTGCCAAGGGGCTTTGTTTCAAGTGTGGAGAGCGTTGGGGGCACGATCATGTCTGTCCCCCAACAGTTAAGCTGCATGTGATTGAGGAGCTGATCGACATGTTTACCAGTGATACAGATGTCTTATCTGAGGATACTGCAACAATGGAAATGGATACTACACAACCAGAGCAAGTGTGGCACTTGTCCGTTCATGCAGTGGCAGGCACAGAGGCACCAAGTTGCCTTCAAATTCATGGCTGGCTGCAAGGACAAGAGGTGTTGATGCTAGTGGATTCAGGAAGCTCAGCTTCATTTGTCTCTCAACACTTGCTTCCCATACTTCAGGGAGTGCAGGACATGCCAAGAACTATCAAAGTTTATGTTGCCAATGGGGCAGAACTGCAGTGTACTCAGGAGGTGCTCAACTGTCAGTGGTACACGCAAGGGCAAACATTCTCCACCAATTTCAAGGTTATACCTCTGGGATCTTATGATGTGATCTTAGGCATGGACTGGCTTGAGTACCACAGTCCTATGTTGATTGATTGGCCATGTAGGTGCATGCAAATTGAAAATTGTGGCTACACCATAGTGTTGCAAGGAGTGGCTGCTAAGAATCGGTCTTGTGCTCTACTGTCCTGCACACAACTCGGCAGTATTAACAAAAATGCAGCAGTGGCATATGTAGTTCAGTTATGCTATTTTGAAGGGGCTGAATCAGAGGTGACAGTGCAAGCACATGAACTATCACCTGACATAGTGCAGTTACTACTGGAATTTGAGGACATTTTCTTGGAACCAACAGAGTTACCTCCGTCAAGAGACTAAAAGGGCAACCTGGTGCATGTAGCTCCCGCTTGCGCAGGGTCCAGGGAAGGGTCCGACCACTTTGGGTCTATAGTACGCAGCCTTTCCCTACATTTCTGTAAGAGGCTGTTTCCAGGACTTGAACCTATGACCTCATGGTCACAAGGCAGCAGCTTTACCACTGCGCCAAGGCTCCCCTTCTACCTCCGTCAAGAGACTGCGATCATAAAATTCCCTTAATGCAAGGAGCACAACCAGTTAACATGCGGCAGTACAGGCACAAACCAGAAGTCAAACAGAAATTGAACGCCAAGTGTTGGAGCTGCTCAAAGCTGGTATTATTCAGAAGAGCACAAGCCCATTTTCTTCTCCTATCATCTTGGTGAAGAAGAAAGACGGGACGTGGCGTCTGTGCGTAGACTATCGTCGACTCAACGCAATGACTATTGTGAGCCGATATCCAGTGCCAATCATTGAGGACATCTTGGATGAATTAGCTGGTGCCCGTTGGTTCTCTAAGCTCGACCTCCGAGCAGGGTATCAGCAGATACGGCTGGCACCGGGGGAGGAGCAGAAAACGGCGTTTCAGACACATTCTGGGTACTTTGAGTACAAGGTCGTTCCATGTGGATTGGCAGGGGGGCCAGCAACATTCTTGGGAGCAATGAACACGACCCTATCACCAGTACTTAGGGTGTGTGCCATGGTTTTCTTTGATGACATTGTTGTTTTCAGTGCATCCTTTGCTCTGCACTTGCAACATCTCAGGGAAGTGTTTGCTCTATTGCGCAAAGATCAATGGTATGTAAAAAGATCCAAGTGTGAGTTTGCCAAGCAGGAGCTGAAGTACTTGGGACACACTATTTCAGCAGCTGCAGTATCAACTAACAGTGATAAGATCCAACAAGTTCAAGGATGGCATGTTCCCACTTCAGTCAAAGAAGTGCGTTCCTTCCTAGGGCTGGCAGGATATTATAGACGGTTTGTGCGTCAATTTGGCACTATTGCATGACCTCTTACAGATTTACTTCGCAAAAGCACTCCTTTCCAATGGACATCCGCTACAGGAGAAGCTTTTGAAGCATTAAAAACTGCTTTAGTAACAACACCAACACTAGCTTTACCAGATTTTACCAAACCCTTCGTCATTGAGACGGATGCATGTGAGTATGGAGTTGGGGCAGTCTTACAGCAGGAGGGGCATCCCATCACATATTTGAGCAAAGCCTTGGGACCAAGAATTAAAGGTCTGTCTACCTATGAAAAAGAGTATCTAGCAATGGTACTTGCAGTTGAGCAATGGAGACCGTATTTGCAATTCTCGGAATTTATCATCAAAACGGACCAGAAGAGCTTGGTTCATTTAGAGGAACAACGTTTGCATACACCGTGGCAACAAAAGGCCTTCACAAAATTACTTGGTCTGCAATATCGTATATGCTATCGCAAGGGGACGGAAAACGATGCCGCAGACGCACTGTCCAGACGCCCATTGGGAGCATCTCAACAGGCCAATGCCATTTCTGTGTGTCAGCCGGCTTGGCTACAAGAAGTAACACAAGGGTATGCACAGGACCCTAAAGCTCAGCAATTAATCACGCAACTCGTTGTGGCACCAGTGGCAGGAGGCAAGTTTACATTTCAACAAGGGGTCATCCGTTTCCGAGGGCGCGTGTGGCTTGGCAACAATGTGAAACTCCAAAATCAGATTATGCGTGCCCTACACGACAGTGCAATTGGCGGCCACTCTGGGTTCCCGGCAACATACAACAGGATTAAGCAGCTCTTCGCGTGGCCTGGGATGAAGTTGTAGATCAAAACACATGTCCAAACCTGTCAGGTATGTCAACAAGCCAAGCCAGATAGATCACCCTATCCGGGGATGCTTCATCCACTTCCAGTCTCCAAAAGATGTTGGGATTTGGTTTCTTTGGATTTTATTGAGGGTCTTCCACCATCAGGCGGAGCAAACTGCATCTTGGTCGTAGTGGATACATTTTCCAAGTATGCGCATTTTCTGCCGGTCACACATCCATACACTGCCACCCAGATTGCGCAGTTGTATATGGACAACGTGTACAAAATACATGGTATGCCAGAAGCACTAATATCGGACAGGGATGCAGTGTTCACTAGTCGGGTCTGGCAAGCAATTTTCAAGCTGTAGGGTGTTGAACTGAAGATGAGTTCTTCCCATCATCCACAAACGGACGGGCAGACAGAACGGGTGAATCAGTGCCTTGAGACATACTTACGATGTTTTGTTCAGAGCACTCCCAAGACTTGGAGCCGTTGGCTGGCATTAGCTGACTTTTGGTACAACTCCGCGTATCATTCGACTCTGGGTAAAACACCATTCATGGTGGTCTATGGTCAGGAGCCGAGGCAGTTGGGCATTACATCAGAGCATGCAGCGCCACCACCAGAACTGGAACAGTGGTTAGATGAACGACAGCAGATGCAAGATCTCCTTAGGCAACACCTCGTCAGGGCAAAGCAAATTATGAAGAGTCAAGCAGACAAGCATCGTTCATGGTGTGAGTTTCAAGTGGGAGACCAAGCCTTTTTGAAGTTACAACCGTACATTCAGACATCGGTTGCTCGGCGTGCCAACCACAAGCTTAGTTTCAAGTTCTATGGCCCTTTCACGGTGATCAGGCGCATCAACGACGTCACCTACGAGCTCCAGCTGCTCGCCAATTCATCCATCTTTCCGGTGTTTCATGTGTCACAGTTGCGACACGCTCTGCTTCCAGGTGCGAGCGCTTCCTCTCATCTCCCTGCAGTTACTGACAATCTCAATACTCCAGTGAAGATTTTGGACCGGCGCTGGCACCGGAACTCGCGCAAGATAAGGGAACAAGGTCTGGTCCGTTGGCAAGACGAAGCGGCTACGCAAGATACTTGGGAAGACGTGGAAGATCTCAAGCGACGATTTCCGCAGGCTCCGACTTGGGGTCAAGTCGGTTCTGAAGAAGGACGGGGTGTCAACGACCTGACGAGGGAACCAGCAGCAACCCAAGACACGGAGACGGGAAGCACACGATCCATACGGCCCAGAAGAGAGAGACGGCCCAACCACAAGTTCAGCGGGCCGCAGTGGGTCTCATATATGTTCGAGCCCAAGGCTGTGTGAGTACTTAGTCACACCTGTAGTTGGTGAGTAGGGTATCCAGGGGATCAGGACTGAACCCGGCGGCGGCGGCGTGTGTGTGTTGCGTGTGTATCTGGAGAGCTCGTCTTCCGCCTCTAGCTGTGTACCTCCATCGCTACAATTCGCCTTAGATCGAGAGTAATATCAGAGTGGGTTGCTATCACCCTGGTTGCCCGCCCTCCTGTTTCGGTCTCCTGACTATGAAATCATTGCTTGCATGGTTTGTGTAAACTACGTACGTACCATGTTAGAGTTTATTTCTGAAAAAATGGTAGAGCAAAGTATTCCAAGGGGAAACGTCCCAGGAGATAAAGAGGCAGAGCAAAGCATTCTATTCTACTAGTATAATTTGTCACTTTAGGAGTTGGTTCTCTTCTGGTTAGTGCTTCAGGCTGCTTGCATTTCTGATGTTGCATTGTGTACTCCCTCCGTTCCAAATTACTCGTCCTGGTTTTAGTTCAAATTGGTGATTCTGAAGAAAGTCCCTGTGGTGTTGTCTACTCCCTCCGTTCCAAATTACTCGTCGTGGTTTTAGTTCAAAATTTATTGATGTAATTGGAGCCCATTTTATCTTTTGACTTCAGACTCTGTTTGGAACCTTTATCCTGTGTCTTGAGCTGTAATTTGTAGTTGCATTGCTTTCTCGTTAAAGAACAAAATCAAGCTTTGCTGCTCCAATGGAGGCTATGGTCGACAAGTTCTAACCAGGCTTTGCTGCTGTAGATTCTCCTAAATTATGAGATCATAGCAGGTGTTTCCAAGTGTTGATTATTATGGTCTGGTTGCAACGTACTGAACACCGGAGCCATTCTGTAGATGTTTTTAGGATAGCCTTTCCGTAGTTTGGCAAAATATGCCACATAGTGTAGTGAGAGCATTCCCGCCCACGGTAAAGACAACGCTGACCACTAGTTATATATGTTAGGGATAGTTGATAATATAATCATGCATAATCTGTTAGTATACTATTGATGAAGACCATAATGAAAAAGAAAAATGTTCGTTGTTGTTTTCACTAACGAAATTTGACACAAAATCACTGGTTTTAGTACCCTTCCGGACCGTAGTTGTATACTCATACTCTGCCATCGATCTCCCCTGCCTTGTGCATTGTGCTGTGATAGAGCCGAGTTGGCCTGATCCCTACATTTGGCTAACTCCTCCTTATTCCTGAATATCTGTACCATTTGACATTTTTTAATAGGCGATTACCATATTCGGCGGTGATGGTCACACTTGGTTCAAGGAGGGAATCCCTTGAAAGAGACAATTTATATACTACTATGTTATACTGTGGTAGAGTAGCTAGAGATCTAGGATCGTAGTGCGCACCCTTGTTGTTTTCAAGTCCTTACTTCAGAATAGTGTCGGGAATCAGTTGACAAATTTGCTCAATTTTTAATTTGACTACGTGTCTGATTGATGTGAGGAAATTGACACGAAGCATCTCATCATCTGAAACTGATACTGATAGTGGTTTACTTTTTCGAAGCAGTCCTGGGAGGACGGCGACAAGTATGAGTCCACAGCTGACTTGCTGCATCTATATTTATGAACAGGGACCAGGTCTAGTTTCAGTTGAAAAGCTATTCCAGTAAGTTCAGTCTGTACAATAACCATCACAACATTTCTTGAATGGTATTTTTCTCTTCCATACAAGAGCAATGATGTCGGGACAGATCTCATATGTTACGAGAATGGCTGAACTGATTGAAATTCTGACATTACACACAAACTACTGTGCCTGAGAATGAAGCATGTCACTTCTTCAGGTTGATATCCTTGTAATCTGATGGAAGATATGGCATCAGCCAATCTGCAAAGAATCCTTTGGGTTCACCACCCCATGCCCTGGCACAACTAGTCACTATACCAGGTGTCGAGAGCTCCAACACAAAGAGCGACGGAAGTATTCACAATAGTACCTCTTCATGTATTCATCCCATTCCTGTATATCCAATTCACAAAACTGTGAGCTTCTGCATATATACAGACAGCTAAACAAGCATGTTTAAGAGATGCATGGATAGCAGCCATCTCTGATCAGATGCATCCATCGGCACCGCCAATCTATAGTAGCTCTCTACAAACTTCGATAGCAGCCATCTCTGATCAGGTGTATATTCAGGCTAAATACATGCATGAACACAAATAAATGATCTGTAGTTGGAGCGGGTTAAGGCTTGAAAGAAATTCATCAACTTCGTCATGCTTTTCCATTGTTTTGGGTTTTAGGAAATCTAGAGAGATGGTGTTGTAGATGCCTTGCTGATTGCTTGTCGAGCCTGTTTCTTCTTGAAGAAGAACATGTTGTTTCTTCTGCTCGGAAACCTATTCTTGTGTATTTGGTACGTCGTTGTTTGTGCCATCCTCTTTTAAATCAGTGCCTGTTTGTTCAAGTTGATCTGTGCTCGGGGTATTGCTGTTGATATTTTGCTCGTTTGTTTGCTCTTCAGAATGATGTGGTATCTTGTCGTCTGGTGGTGGTTGATCTGGTTCTATTGGTGGATCCTTTTCTTCGTGGTCTGTGCAAGATTCTTGGGCGACGGCGTGTCTGCTGACATCCATAACCTTTTTGTGTTTACTGGATATATCAATAACTTCATGCTCTTTTGTGGTTGTCGCATGCATAATATGTTCTTTTGGCTTGGGATTTGGCGGAAACTCTTCTAGTACGCAACATTCTGTCTGTTACATTTCCTTGTCTCCCATATCAACTTCATACTTCAGCATATCTGTTAGAATCAAAAAATAATAATTAAAAAAAGAATATTACTTAATCTAGTGTGACAAAATTGTAAGGATTAGTTTCTGAAAAGACTAACCTGTTGTACACTTGATTAATGACAGTTTGGTATTCCCTCTGTGTTGATTGATTAGTTGATATAGAATTTTTTTCCTCAACTCTGGTACTTGTTCTGGCTCTAAGTTTGCTGCTGTTCCATCATTGAAGTAGTGCTTCAGGTTCATGTACATATAGAATGCGCAATCCATTCTGCATGTAGAGGAATGGTACTAGTAAGATTGTTGCATTCAAGAAACGGAAAGAAGAGAAGTGTTGGAGCAATGGTAGTGGTAATTGTTGCATTGAAAACACGAAAGAACAACATTATTTCAGTAATTGTAGTATTGAATCTTGCATTGAAAAAAAGAAAGAAGTGAAATGTTGGAAGTGCTTACATGTCTTCTCCTTGAAGTGGCACCTGTAGTTTGACCCTTTTGAAATGGTCGATGCTTTTTTGTGAAAGTTGTAGCTCTGTGCTTACATGCTTCCATATTTTCATTAATTTGCTGGTTACATTGTTGAAGAATTCTATTGTGCCTGGATATGCAGTTGAAGAGTCAAGGAGTTTAAAGTGCTGTTTTTGCATGTTAACTGTAATGGTGAAGTAATGACTTGTATTTTCGTCTTGCTCAAACCCGTGCAACGAACATGGTAGAAGGAACTGCAAAACAAAAAATAAAAATAAAATATTTGGAAATCTTCTTATATTTAAAAACATAAAATAAAAAAATAACCTTTCATAACATATACGCAAGCTGATCTGCTTACCATGTTATAATCTTGCAGTTTTTCTTCTTCTTGCATGTTGAAAAATGATGTAAGCCTGACAAGTAGTAATTTTTTTTCTAATGTGTTCTTGATCATTATTTCTGTAGCACATTGGATCTTCGTCATCGGCTTCCTTTATTGAGTGCTGCTTGTTTTGTCACATGTAGACAAAGGGAATTTGTAAGTTTAGTTATAAAGTCATATATATTGTTTTAAACGTGATTATTTTGCCGTGATCTTTACTTACAGTGTTGCTTAACGACAAAATCTTTCTCCCTGTGCCATTTAGTTGTTTTCTCAAGATTGTTAGCATGGGCTCGATTGCTTCGGTGCATACTGAATTACCGACCTTGAAACTTTCGGCAACATGGCCTAGATTGACATCAAACTTGTTCGTTGTAATGAAAAGCTCATCCCTGCAAAGTATATTTAGAAAAATGTTTTAGTTTACACATGATACAGTCAAAATGATCGTGTGTAATAATGTGTTTTGTGTTAGTTGCATGAACTTACATTTCTCTCTGTGTCCATGGCTTGCATACAGTGTTGTACAGGTCTTCGATGGCTTTGTTGACGGAACCACTATCTTTGTCCCCTTTCTCCATTGTGCCTGCGATGATTTTGAATTTAATATAAATAACTCCAAGTCACAAGATCATAAGATAGCAATTAAGTTTATATTGTCTTGCCTGCTTCGATGCTAGAAGATATGTCCTGTCCAGTGTTGTTCCTTTCTTGTTCTCCTTTTGCTTGTTGCGGCATATTATGTTCTTCTTTTTGCATTGTACCCTTTTGTTTAGTTTTTTCTGCATCCTCATATGAGTCGTCTGTGACTTTCTTAGCATCATGTTTTTCCTTGTCAACCGTCGTGTCTTGCTGGTGGTCTTTTCCGTCTTGTTTTTTAGTCTCGACCTGGTTGGCACTGACCTCTCTGCGAGGGGAATTGGCATCGTATGACGGTGTAGGGTTTTCTTCGATGGTTTCTTCTTCTTTCTCTGGAACAATGTGTGTGTCTGCTTCATTGCTTGTATCTCCGTGGTCGCCTTCTTCGTGTTTTTGCGTTATCATTGAAAAAACATTGAAATAATTTAACTTGCTACTTTATTTCAATTATAGCAGATGTTATGGGAAAACAACGAATTGTTTGGTGCGTTGTTTGAGCTATTTTGATTGTGATTAAGTCGTGTAATTTTGTGGAAATATTTTGTGCAACTTCACCTGTTGAGCTGTCGTTGGTGATGCTGACTGTTCCACCCATTCTTCGTCGAGTGTAATTTCTTGGGTATCCTCCTGTTGTTTGTTTTGGTGTTCATCATCACTGTCATGTTTTTTGTCTTGCAGCTGTTCAATCATAAATGTTGCTATGTTTGAGTGCATTTTAGTTCTCATGGAACTACTTTATATTTTCGTAGAATCAGCTTATGTAACTTTACCTCCTCAATCGTTGCTGCTGAATGTTGTGCTTGTTCTTCGTTGAGTGGAGGTTTTTGGGCATCTTCTTCTTCTTTCTTTTGTAGTTCATCGCCGGTGTCGTTGTTTTTGTCTTGTAGCTTTTGAAACACAGAGGTGGCTAAGTGGCAGTGCATTTGAGGTTCCACATAGCTATTTTATACTTTGATAGGACCAATGTATGTAACTTTACCTTTTCAGTCGTTGTTGCTGCTGTCGTCTCTGTTGCGTGTTTTTCGGTGAGTGAATATTTTTGGGCTTGGTCTTCTGTTACATTGATGGCTGCCTTTTGAAGAACATATTGCCCTTCTTCAGTGTCCTCCTTTTGCTCATTGGTCTCCTCTCTCTGCTATGCAGGAAAGTAGTGAAATGTCAAATGCGTGTTTTTCAACTATAAGTTCATGAAGAGGTGTTATGTGTTTTCACCTCTGTATTTGTTGTTGTTACTGCTAATTCTTCGTTCAGTGGTGGTTTTGGGTCCTTCTCTTGCTCTTTATTTTGTTGTTCATCGTCACTGACCTTGTTTTTTTCTTGCAGTTGTTCAAACATAGAGGCGGCAAAGTGAGAGTCCATTGGAGTGAATACAAATGTGGTAGGTTGAAGTTTATTTGATTGTGCATGCATCAATTTTATAATTTCATAGTTGCAGGTTTCGTAAGTTTACCTTTTCAGTCGTTGACGCTGCCGCTGTCTCTTGTACCTGTTGTTTGGTGAGTGAATTTTTTGTGGCTTGGTCTTCAGTGGCATTATTGTCTATCATTTGAAGAACATGTTTGGGTTCTTCATTGGGCTCCTCTGGTTGTGTTTGATGGTCTTGATTGTTGATGGTTTCTTGATCTTCTTGTGTCTGCACCAACACAATAAATATTTAAGAAATGGGTGCATTTCTGACTGTTCAGTTACAATTTTTTATAAGACCTCTATCTCTGGAGTTGCGGGACTCTCTACTGCTTGTACTACGGCTTCTCCTTGTCTTGTGTTGTCCTCTAGTTTTTCTTGTTCAATGTCTATGCCAGTGCTTTTGCTTGCTTCCTCTTCCTGTTTAATAAATATTGAAATTATAGATTAAACTTCATTTGTGTCTGAGCTTTGTAACCTCACCTCTTCAGATGTTGTTTGAAGTTCTTGATCTTTGAGATCAGCGTACTCGTTTGTTTCCTGCATTTGTTCAAAGAAAAGGGTGAGACATCCCTTATAATTTTTGTATTGACGTGGCGGGGTGTATTAGTGTTAGGACCCCGATTCTAAGTCACACTGAGGGAGTCCTGGATTAGGGGGTGTCCGGATGGCCGGACTATACCTTCAGCCGGACTCCTGGACTATGAAGATACAAGATTGAAGACTTCGTCCCGTGTCCGGAAGGGGCTTTCCTTGGCGTGGAAGGCAAGCTTGGCGATACGGATATATAGATCTCCTACCATTGTAACCGACTTTGTGTAACCCTAACCCTCTCCGGTGTCTATATAAACCGGAGGGTTTTAGTCCGTAGGACAACATACAGAACAACAATCATACCATAGGCTAGCTTCTAGGGTTTAGCCTCTCCGATCTCGTGGTAGATCTACTCTTGTACTACCCATATCATCAATATTAATCAAGGAGGACATAGGGTTTTACCTCCATCAAGAGGGCCCGAACCTGGGTAAAACTTCGTGTCCCTTGCCTCCTGTTACCATCCGGCCTAGACGCACAGTTCGGGACCCCCTACCCGAGATCCGCCGGTTTTGACACCGACATTGGTGCTTTCATTGAGAGTTCCTCTGTGTCGTCGCCGTTAGGCTTGATGGCTCCTATGATCATCAATAGCGATGCAGTCCAGGGTGAGACCTTCCTCCCCGGACAGATCTTCGTCTTCGGCGGCTTCGCACTGCGGGCCAATTCACTTGGCCATCTAGAGCAGATCGAAAGCTATGCCCCTGGCCGTCAGGTCAGATTTGGAAGTTTAAACTACACGGCTGACATCCGCGGGGACTTGATCTTCGACGGATTCGAGCCACTGCCAAGCGCGCCGCACTGTCGCGACGAGCATGATCTAGCTCTGCCGCCGAACAGTGCCCTGGAGGCCGCACCCGCATCGGCTTCGACCCTTAATTTGGAGCCAACTGCGCCGATCGAGGATGGGTGGTTGGACGCCGCCTCGGGGGCTGTGATCCCAACGACGATCGAGCCGAACACCAGCCCCGCACCCCGCGAGACTCGTGACTCCAAGGAGCCGGACTCCTCTCCGGACTCCGAACCCTCCGCGCCCCTGCCGATCGAATCCGATTGGGCGACTATCATGGAATTTACTGCCGCGGACATCTTTTAGCACTCGCCTTTCGTCGATATTTTGAAGACACTAAAGTCTCTTTGTTTATCAGGAGAGCCCTGGCCGGACTACGGTCAGCAAGGTTGGGATACGGACGATGAAGAAATTCAAAGCCCACTCACCACCCACTTTGTAGCCACTATCGACGATTTAACCGACATGCTCGACTTCGACTCCAAAGACATCAACGGTATGGACGCCGATGCAGGAGACAATGAAGAACCAGCGCCTATTGGGCCCTGGAGAGCCACCTCGTCATATGACATATACATGGTGGACACCCCAAAAGAAGGAGATGGCGATGGAACAACAGAGGATGACCCCTCCAAGAAACAGTCTAAGCGCCAGCGTTAGCGGCGCCGCTCAAAATCCCGCCAAAGCAAATACGGCGATTTCAGCATGGGAGATAATAATACTCCGGAGAGTGCCGAAGAAAACCCCCTCCAGCAAGATTCAGCACGGGAGGATGGAGAAGCCATCCCTCATGAGAGAGCGGCAGACAGAGAGGTCGAAGACGATAATTATATGCCTGCCTCCGAAGACGAGGCAAGCCTCGACGATGACGAATTCGTCGTGCCAGAGGATCCCGTCGAGCAAGAGCGTTTTCAACGCACGCTTATGGCCATGGCAAGAAGCCTCAAGAAAAAACAGCAACATCTTAGAGCTGATCAAGATTTGCTAGTCGACAGATGGACTGAAGTCCTTGCGGCCGAAGAGCATATACTCGAACGCCCCTCCAAGAGCTACCCAAAGCGCAGGTTGCTACCCCGATTACAGGAGGAAACACTTAAACCTACATCATCAGCACTTGATACGGCCGACCGGCCACCTCGTGGCCGCGACAGAGAGGCCTCTCGGCCCTCCACTCAAGCCGCACCCCGTACCAAGGCACGAGAAAAAGCGCCTGACCTGCAAGATATGTTGGAGGACAAGGCAAAGCAAAAAAGATCGATCTACGGATCGCGTGGGCGCCCCACGACTCGAGACGGTAACCGTCACGCCGGACACAAATCTGGTAGGGCCGAACACAGTAGACAAAGCTCATTGGAGCTACGTTGTGATATAGCCCAGTACAGAGGCGCCGCACACCCACTATGCTTCACAGACGAAGTAATGGATCATCAAATCCCTGAGGGTTTCAAACCCGTAAACATCGAATCATATGATGGCACAACAGATCCTGCGGTATGGATCGAGGATTATCTCCTTCATATCCACATGGCCCGCGGCGATGATCTCCACGCCATCAAATACCTCCCACTCAAGCTTAAAGGACCAGCTTGGCATTGGCTTAACAGCTTGCCGGCAGGATCAATCAGTTGTTGGGAGGACCTAGAAGCCGCATTCCTCGACAATTTCTAGGGCACTTATGTGCGACCACCCGACGCCGATGACCTAAGCCACGTAATTCAGCAGCCAGAGGAATCGGCCAGGCAATTCTGGACACGGTTCGTAACAAAGAAAAATCAAATAGTCGACTGTCCGGACGCAGAGGCCCTAGCAGCCTTCAAGCACAATATCCGTGACGAGTGGCTTGCCCGGCACCTTGGACAGGAAAAGCCGAAATCTATGGCAGCACTCATGACACTCATGACCCGCTTTTGCGTGGGAGAAGACAGCTAGCTTGCTTGTAGCAACAATATGACCAAGAACCCTGGTAATTCGGATACCAGGGACAGTAGTGGCAGGTCACGTCGCAACAAGCAGAAGCGCCACATTAACGGCGACAATGCTGAGGATACGACAGTTAATGCCGGATTCAGAGGCTATAAATCCGGTAAGCGAAAAAAGCCATTCAAAAGAAATCCTAGGGGCCCGTCCAGTTTGGACCAAATACTCGATCGCTTATGCCAGATACATGGCACCCCCGAAAAGCCGGTCAATCACACCAACAGGGATTGTTGGGTGTTCAAGCAGGCAGGCAAGTTAAATGCTGAAAATATCGACAAGGGGCTGCATAGCGATGACGATGAAGAGCCCCGGCCGCCGAACAACAGTGGACAGAAGGGTTTTCCCCCACAAGTGCGGACGGTGAACATGATATACGCAACCCACATCGCCAAGAGGGAGTGGAAGCGCGCGTTAAGGGACGTATACGCGGTAGAGCCAGTCGCCCCAAAGTTCAACCCATGGTCCTCCTGCCCGATCACCTTTGATCAAAGGGACCATCCCACTAGCACCCGTCATGGCGGATTCTCCGCATTGGTTCTAGACCCAATTATTGACGGATTTCATCTCACTAGAGTCCTTATGGACGGCGGCAGCAGCCTAAACCTGCTTTACCAGGATACAGTGCGGAAAATGGGCATAGATCCCTCGAGGATTAAGCCCACCAAAACGACCTTTAAAGGCGTAATACCGGGTGTAGAGGCCAACTGTACAGGCTCAGTCACACTTGAAGTGGTCTTCGGATCTCCGGATAATTTCCAAAGCGAGGAGTTAATCTTCGACATAGTCCCATTCCGCAGTGGCTATCATGCACTGCTCGGGCGAACCGCATTCGCCAAGTTCAACGCGGTACCTCACTACACATACCTTAAGCTCAAGATGCCAGGCCCTCGAGGAGTAATGACGGTCAATGGAAACACGGAACGCTCCCTCCGAACGGAGGAGCACACTGCGGCCCTTGCAGCGGAAGTACAAAGCAGCCTCTCCAGGCAGTTCTCCAGTCCGGCCATTAAACATCCGGACACCTTCAAGCGCGCCCAGAGTAACCTACAACAAGACCGCCTGGCACGTTCCGAGCAGGCGTAGCAATGCGGTCCCAACCCCAGCCCTCGCAAAAATGTGACACCAGTGCTTCGCGTACATAACTACGCTCTAGAAATACCATGGGTACACGAGGAGGGGCACCATCACGGCACACCCGAAACACGGCTTAAACCGCACCAAGGGCTGCCGATTTTTTAACTTTCTCTTACTTTCAGGACTCCATTCTTCGGAAGGCCTGTTCGGCAGTTCAATTGCCACACAAACGATGCAAGAACCAGGGAAGAAGACAAGCCATGCCGCATTACGGAACTCCCAGGTGGTCTCTATCACGAGCAGTATACCTGTTTCGCATACCATTCCGCAGCCTGCCCCTGGAACGGACATGTTAAATAGTCCAACCTTTTGCTTATCGCATTATTTGTATCATTTTGCTTTGATCACAGCCCTTTTTAATAAACAATGCATAGCTTTTGTCTATTTTTGCATTACTCTTTTTTTACAAATATATGTTCATTAATGACATGTTGCACCCGTACACTTTGGTACGGCCAAAATACGTCAGGGGCTTTAGTACCCCTCATTATGGTGTGAGAAGTCCGAACACTTTAACAAGTGCGGCACCCCGAACTTATAGCATTATATGCATCGGCTCTGAATCATGTCTTGGGTCAATAGTTGGGTTTGCTCGGCTCCTATGTTTTGGTGCCTTACGTTCCGCTATGTCGGCTAAGGTAGCACTAGGAGAACTACTGCGATTGTGCCCTAGTTGAGCTGGGTCGAGCACCTCAGTAGAGAAAGCTAAAACTGACTGTCATGATGAAGCGAGAGCTGGCCGCTGTTCGAGAGGTTTTTCGAGTCCCTAAAGACTTATGCCGCTTAGAGCGAGGAGTCGGCTCTGTCCGGCCAAGGCGTGGATAGCGCCCCGAACTCGGTCTTCTGAATACCAGGGGCTTCACCGAAATTTAAAATTATAGAATTCTATGGCTAAGTGAGAGTGTTCACGCATTATAGTCCGATTGTCTTGTTCGTTGTGCTGAGCGCCTCCCTCGAAGGACCCAGACATGGGAAAAGAGCGCTTAGGTTTATCCCCGAACACCCCAGCACTAGCGGCACGGGGGCAGAAGCCGACGACTCGCCATCTCTCAGAATTGATAAACAGCCGCACAGAAGGTAATATTTTAAATTCCAACAGCATTGCTTAGCGCATATGAACAAGTTTTCAGCGCACAGGTCAAAACAAGCGAGTTTTACTCAAAAATTACATCCCTGGAACATTCATCCGCCATAAGGCAGGCACCCTTCAGAACATCCTTATAATAATTCTCGAGCTTGCGATGCTCTTTCCCAGGCGGTGGCCCGTCCTTCACAAGCTTCTCAGCATCCAGCTTGCCCCAATGCACCTTAGCACGGGCAAGGGCCCTACGGGCACCTTCAATGCAGACGGAGTGCTTGATGACTTCGAGCCTTGGACAGGCCCCCACCAGCCGCCGCACCAGCCCGAAATAGCTCCCAGGCAGAGCCTCTCCAGGCCACAGCCGAACTATGAGGCCCTTCATGGCCTGTTCGGCCGCCTTGTTGAGCTCGACCAGTTGCTTCAGCTGGTCGCTCAGGGGCACGGGGTGTCCGGCCTCAGCATACTGAGACCAGAACACCTTCTCTGCCGAGCTGCCCTCCTCGGCTCGATAGAATGCGGCGGCATCGGACATGCTATGGGGAAGATCTGCGAGCGCTCCTGGAGAGCTCCGGATTCGGGTAAGTAACAAGTAACTCACGCTTATGTGTTTTCTTTGCATAAAGAATGCCTTACCCGCCGCTATCTTTTTCACCGCATCCAACTCCTGGAGGGTCTTCTGGGATTCGGCCTTGGCAGACTTGGCATTTTTAATAACCACCGCGAGCTCGGACGCTCGCGTCTTTGAGTCAAGCTCCAAACTCTCATGTTTTTTCATGAGAGCCTGGAGCTCTTGCCGCACCTTGCCAACCTGGGCCTCATACTTCTCCCGCTCGGTGCGCTCCGTGGCCTCCCTCTTCTCGACCTCGAGCAGCGCTTGCTTAAGGGTTGCCACCTCAGACGTGGCCCCTACAATAGCCACGATAATCCTGTCATTTTTTGCAATTGCACCTTTTTTATATATATTCAAACAAGGTATTTCTTACCTTCCTTGTCCTCGAGCTGCTTCTTGGCACGCCCGAGCTCTTGCTCGGACTGCTCGAGGTTCCGCTTTAGCGTGTCCACTTCCGCAGTCAGTACAGTGGACGCCGGCAGAGAAGCCTGCATACGCATATTAACTCCTTTTTGTTAGACTACTGCGAATTTTATTTGATCCTCTATTCGGCTTTTCTTCCCGAACGCCAAACAGAGCATCAGGGGCTACTGTCTATGCGGTAATATTATTTACACATTCTTTACTTACCTCAAAGCCTGTTAAAAGGCTAGCACAAGCTTCAGTCAGTCCACTCTTGATGGACTGAACCTTCTGGACCACCGCACTCATAATGGTGCGGTGCTCCTCGTCGATGGAGGCGCCTTTGAGCACCTCCAATAGATTGTCCGGCGTCTCCGGTTGGACGGGGGTCACTGGCACGGTGGGCTTGCTCCTCTTGGAAGGAGGTCACCCGCTGAACTCTGGAACCTTTGAAGGTTCCGGAGCGGTGTCCGACCTAGAGACGGACTTGGATCCCTGGGGGGTTTTATCCCCTTTACTCCTGGAGTCCGGGAAGTCGCCTTGCGGTGCCTCCAGGACCACCTTGGAACCTGTTGGGACAACACTTCGGTGTCGTCCGTAGGGCGGGGGGAGGTAGCCGTCGGAAGCGAATTCACATCCGACGAGTCCAGTGAACCGCTCGACGACGTGTCGAGCCGGTCTTTGGGTGGGCTGCATAATCATATTCGACATAAGGGAAAGTTGTGCAATAAAGGAATACTATGAATTACTCTGGTATCCGGATACTTACGATTTCGCCAGGGGCTTGGCCCTGAGCGGCCACTCCTCTCCCCCGTCGTCGGTGTCGGTGGAGTAGTCCGGAGGAAGGGTTTTCCCCTTCTTGGACCCTTCAGCCTCCCCAGTGAGGGCGGCCTTCCTTTTCTTCTCTCCTCCCGCTGGAGGGGGAGAGGTCTCTTCTTCCTCCTCCTCGTCTTCACGGGAGGAATGCGCCTTGGAGCCATTGGATGATGAACCCGACACCTCCTGGCGCCGGGCACTTTTTTGAGTCCCCGTGGCCTTCTTCGTGGCCTTCTTCTCCGGCACCACATAGGGTGCCGGAACCAGCACCTTCGCCAAGCGGGCATCGGCTGGGTCTTCGGGCAAAGGAGCCGGACAGTCGATCTGTCCGGACTTCGCCTGCCAATCCTGTCAAAGGTAAGGGAGCTTAGATCCCGCATAGAGTTAAACTATGAAAACTAATACCCTGTAAAAGGTACAAACAACTTACCGCGCTAGCGTGACGCTGCGGGCTGAATCTGTGATCCTTGGTAGCGGACGCGGGAGCCTCGGCGCCCTTGAAAAGCACCTTCCAGGCATCTTCGTACGTCGTGTCAAAGAGCCTACTCAGAGTTCGGTGCTGCACCGGGTTGAACTCCCACAGATTGAAGGCCCGTTGTTGACACGGGAGGATCCGACGGATGAGCATAATCTGGACTATGTTGACAAGCTTGAGCTGCTTGTTCACCAGGGTTTGGATGCATGTTTGCAGTCCAGTCACCTCTTCTTTGCTGCCCCACGACAGGCCCGTCTCTCTCCAGGACGTGAGCCGCGTTGGGGGTCCGGACCGGAACTCGGGGGCTGCGACCCACTCAGGGTCGCGCGGCTCGGTGATGTAAAACCACCCCGATTGCCACCCCTTCAGGGTCTCCACAAAGGAGCCCTCGAGCCATAAGACGTTGGGCATCTTGCCCACCATGGCGCCTCCGCATTCCGCCTGGTTGCCACGCACCACATTCGACTTGACATTGAAAGTCTTGAGCCATAGACCGAAATGGGGGCGGATGCGGAGGAAAGTCTCGCAAACGACGATAAATGCCAAGATGTTGAGGATGAAGTTCGGGGCCAGATCATGGAAATCCAGGCCGTAGTAGAACATGAGTCCCCGGACGAATGGGTGGATAGGAAAGCCCAGTCCGCGGAGGAAGTGGGGAAGGAACACTACCCTCTCATGGGGCCTTGGGGTGGGGAGGAGCTGCCCCTCTTCAGGAAGCCGGTACGCGATGTCGTTAGACAAGTATCCGACCTTCCTCAGTTTTTTGATGTGTCCCTCCGTGACGGAGGAGACCATCCACTTGCCTCCTGCTCCGGACATGGCTGGAGAAGGTTGAGGTGGGGAGTGCGGACTTGGGCGCTGGAGCTCGAGTGCACGAAAATGGATAGGCAGAGGAGGAAGAAGGCGTAGGTGAAAAGGTGGATCCTTATCCCCTTATATGGGTGGACGCAACTACGTGTCCCCACTAGCCTGGTAAAACTCGCTTATCTCCAAGCGCCGTAATCAATGGCACGGTTGGGTTACCCACGCCCGTATTTATGAGAATCCCGGAATAAGGGGACACGATCTCTGCTCCGACGAGACATGCCAAGGAAACCACCTCGCATAACACGCTGAGGTGGGACAATAAAACGATTCGAATAAAGGCTTGGCCGTGGTGTGATGTCACATTACGGAATATGTCAGCAGATTAGATTTGTGTAAATATTATTCTCTCTATGGCAATATGTGGAAACTTATTTTGCAGAGCCGGACAATATCTTTGTGTTCAAAATCTTCTATGAAGTACTTGGAGGAGGAACCCGCCTTGCAATGCTGAAGACAATCTACGCGCCGGACTTGTCGTCATTGAAGCCTGGTTCAGGGGCTACTGAGGGAGTCCTGGATTAGGGGGTGTCCGGATGGCCGGACTATACCTTCAGCCGGACTCCTGGACTATAAAGATACAAGATTGAAGACTTCGTCCCATGTCCGGAAGGGGCTTTCCTTGGCGTGGAAGGCAAGCTTGGCGATACGGATATATATATCTCCTACCATTGTAACCGACTTTGTGTAACCCTAACCCTCTCCGGTGTCTATATAAACCGGAGGGTTTTAGTCCGTAGGACAACATACAGAACAACAATCATACCATAGGCTAGCTTCTAGGGTTTAGCCTCTCCGATCTCGTGGTAGATCTACTCTTGTACTACCCATATCATCAATATTAATCAAGGAGGACATAGGGTTTTACCTCCATCAAGAGGGCCCGAACCTGGGTAAAACTTCGTGTCCCTTGCCTCCTGTTACCATCCGGCCTAGACGCACAGTTCGGGACCCCCTACCCGAGATCCGCCGGTTTTGACACTGACACACACCGATCTAGCATGTAACACCTCATATCACTTTGCGGCCTCACGCACGGTATTCCCACGGGTGTCGCCTTACCATGGCCCGGAACTGTTTGCGCCTTTTGGCTCATGTATATGATAGTGTCGCTAGCATCCATATGACAGAGAACTCGGGCCGACATGACTAGTCGTGGACCCAAAGTGGCACTAACTTACGGGGACATGCATACATGAATCAACATCGAGCATGTCGGTCAGCAGCTTGCGAATCCGGGCTGTAGCACTGGGCTAACAGGACTCCGGGAACCCGGGCTGTAGCAGGCTAGGCAGGACTCCGGATGTCACCACGTGACATTTCCCCGAAGGGACAGACATAGGAACGAAGTGAATCACATGCCGGCCAGTCAAGTGTTCCGGAGCAGTGGTGCTGGGCTAGCAGGACTCCGGTGAACCGAGCTATAGCGGACTAATATGGCTCATGGAAGCACAAGAGTACATTTCTCCATAAGAGAGGCTACCAAGGATGAACAACTAGGTTGTCGGATCCCACACATACCAAGCATTTCAATCATACACACAATATGCTCGATATGTGTAAATGCAACATGGCATCACAACATAACTCTACAACTCAAGTATTTATTCATTAGGCTCCGAGGATCCAAGTATTACAAACATGGGTCTCATGACCCCAACATACAGAGCATACAAACAACAAGCACATGCGAAAGCTTAACTTGTCTGAGTACAGATAACTACAAATGAAGAAGGCTGAGAAGCCTGACTATCTACAAGACCCTCCCAAGGGTACAAGATCGTAGCTGAGATAACAAGCTAAACGTCGAAGTCCATGCGGAACTACTAGTGAGACTGGCATCTCTCTGCAAAACATAAAATAGGCAAATGTGAGTACAAATGTACCCAGCAAGACTTACATCAGAACTAGCTACATATGCATCAATATAATAAAGGGGGTGGTGGAGTTGGACTGCAGCAAGCCAGCTTTGACTCAGTGGCTATCCTAACTATGACTGCAAGTAACTCTTTTGAGGTGGCGCACACGAGTCCACATATTCACCATTTCAATACACCACTATGGATCCGCTCCCGTCTCCCTACGAGAACGCCATCCATGGCACTCACGCTTATCTTGCACATTTTAGAGTATCCACTTTCACTTGTCTATGAACTATGCAAGGGGTCCAAGTTTCCATATCCGAGGAATCTGGCTATTCGAATAGATAATGATAACCCTGCAGGGGTGTACTTCTTCACACACGCTCTCGCCACTTACCACCATGTACACGTCATGTATCTCGGCAACCTTCAAGCGGAAGCCTGGTGAGGGAGTCGGCCACGACCTGACTAATCACACAAGTCTCTCGTCCAGGTTTATCGCCTATTCGGGTTCCATCCGCAAGGAGATCCGGTCGAGGTGTCGCTCACGGCCCCAAACGATGTGAGCAGGGTTCCCAAGCCCACCATCCGAGTGCCTCTTGGTACACCGTGCCATTGTGCCTAGTCTGTCCCAAGCCCACCTGTACCGGGTGCCACTTGGTAGACTACTAACACTACCTACAAACACCAGAAACTAGTTGCAACTCCTGGACAGAGATCGAGTTGATTAATAAGTCGAGAGGGGTCGAGTTACCGGAACCCAATGTGTGGTAGTAACTGTTCATGGATCACAAACACAAAACTCAGTTCCTAAGAACGGCTGCAATGAGACAACCCACCATGTACTCCTACATAGCCTCTCACCACTACCTTTACCAAATCGTGTTCACACACTTAGCTCTCAACAGTAGGACATGTTCACCACATTCCAATTCATCCCCGATGAATCAGACCCGACTCAACTCTAAGCAGTAGCAGGCATGACAAACAAGCATGAATGAGTAGGCACATCAGGGCTCAAACAACTCCTACTCATGCTAGTGGGTTTCATCTATTTACCGTGGCAATGACAGGTCATGCAGAGGAAAGGGGTTCAGCTACCGCATCATGTACCAGTTGAAACGTTGTTGTCCTAATGCAGTAAAAGAGAGCAGGAGCGAGAGAGTGGGATTGTATCGGAATGAACAAGGGGGTTTTGCTTGCCTGGCACTTCTGAAGATAGTATAGTTCTTCATCGGTGTCATCGATCACATCGTCGGAACCACGTCTATCGAGAGGGGACAAACACCGGCAACTGAGAAAGAACACGATCAATGCAATGCCACAATATGATGCATGATCATGACATGGCAATATGTTGTGATTTGAGCTAATGCATCTAGCTATGATTTAAATGAAGTTGGTTTGAATACATGATTCAAATTCCAACTCCATATATGATTATTTAAATGCCCTTAATTTGTTTTGTCCAAAACAGAGGACAAACATTGTTCAAACATGCATGAAAATGGTATGGATGGATAGATTGGATTTTTTTTGATCATTTTTCATATACAAATTATTTGATTTGGAGCTACGGTTGAATTACTATGATTTTTAGAAGTTTTAGCTAATTTCTGAAATAAATAAATCGTTTAGATTTATTTAAAATCCAGAAAAGGGTTTATTGCGTCAGCACTGCGTCATGCTGACCTCAACAGGTCAACTGGGCGCCTCTAGGTCAAACCTGACCAGTAGGGCCCACTAGTCAGTGACACACAGTCAGCTACAGAGGCTGACATGTGGGACCCGGTCAAAGCTGACGTGGCCAAGTCAAAGGTGACAGGCGGGGCCCTCTGAGATTAGCACTAATCTAACAAAGAGGTTAAACTAATTAACTTAGGTACTGGGGCCCACTTGTCAGTGAGAGCTGGGGGTTAATTAGTGCTAACAGTGGGGGTTTAACCGGCGACTAATCGTCGGCGCTAAGCAGTGCACGATGGCGATCACTGGCCGGCCAGTTCCGGCCACGGCTGGTCACGCGGGTGGGTTCTACGGGGTCATGGGAGTGAGCTGCGTCCAATGGTGCCATCAGTTGGTCGCGGGGTGGCCGGAATCATCGCTGGCGTCGAGCTGGGCGGCGGTGGCGCTCGGGCACATGCGGGAAGTGGTGCTACGGGGCACGCCGAGCTAGGAAAAAGGGCTGGACGGCCTCCTGGAGGAACCAGGAGCTCATTGCCATGCCCAGCAACGATGGGCGCTGGCTACAGTGGCGACGCACGACAAGGCAGGCGGCGACGAGCTTCGTCCGCGGTGGCCAGCGGGGTTAGAGGAAGAAATCGAGTGGGAGGAGAGAGGGGTTGGGAGCAGAAGCTCACGGCGATCACGTAGGGAAGGTTAGCGAGCTCGGGGAGGTCCTGGCGGCACCGAATCGACCGGAGACGGGCTCGGGTGCCCGAGGTTGAAGACGAAGGCGAAGACGGTGTTCGGCGGCGTTTGGCGTCGCGTGATTCGACAGAGAGGCGTAGACGTCTGTGGCGGAGCTCCTGGGCATGTCGGCGAGGTGAGGGGGAGGCGGTGGCCGCGGTGGTGCACGTCGGCGGCGACGGGGCCGCTCGGGTGCATGCGAGTGAGAGAGCAGAGGGGAGAGGCCACGGGTGAGGGAGAGAGAGGTCAGGGTGGGTGCGTGGCTATGTTGGAGGCGTCCAGGCGTCAGCGGCAAGCAGGAGCTGGCGAGGCGCGTGCTCGCGAGCGGCGGCCACGCGCGCTGCATCCTCCTGGCAAGAGGAGAACGATGACTGGCCACTGGGCCAGTCAGGCCGGTTGGGCTGTCACAGGGCTGGGCCGGTTGGGCGCTAGGTGGGCTGCGCCAGGTAAGTGCCAGGTGGGTTTTTCCTCTCTCTGGTTTTCTCTATTTTATTTATGTTTTATATTTTTTGCTATTTGTTTTGATTTAGTAATAATACCAAACCATTTCATAAAATCCTGGAAACAATTATGGGTGCTTTCTGAATTATTTCAGTGACCCTTAACAATTTCCAACATCTTTGGAGCATCTAAAATATATATAGCATTTAAAGGCCCCAATTCAAATACAATATGAGTTAATTTAAAAATCCAGAATGGCCTAAAAATATGTGCATCATTTTTGGCAGAGGTTTTCACCTTTATCGAAAATAATGAACTTCTCTAAAGGGCATTCTGGGTTCATTGAAAATATTTTTATTTTGATCCTAATTGCATTTCATTTAGTGCTAGGGTTTGTCATCCCCATTTCAAAATTCAAACAACATAGACATGATGCATGGATGCTTATGAAACTAATTGCAATCAAATTCTAGGGCTGTGACAACTAGGTAGTTCAGACATCATAAAAATATTTTATAAAGTGGTTGTTGTTGTTGAATTTTTACCTCCGTGTTGATGACTGGGTTATTTGTGCCTGCATCTACTATTTCTTTGTCAGGTATAACAGTCTCTTGTTTCTCATCTGCTGGGATGTCTTGCGCTTTCTCCTTTGTACTCGTGATGGTGATCTGCAATGTTGTGGCGCTGGAAATCTCTTGGACACAAAGTTCATGTTGTGTGACCCCTTCGTCTGTTTGAGGTTCACTATGGGGTTCAATTTCATCACGGGTTGTCTCTTGGTCTTGCAGTGCTTGTGATACCTGGAGATCAAACAATATGAGTTTGTGGTTCACTTTCTTTCCTGCCATTTATGAGTTTTCGGTGTGGGTAATAGTGGGGTATGGAAGTTTACCTCCTCTTCGTTGTTTTCTTCTTCTTTGTCATTTGTTATGCTAACGGTTGATTGTGGGTTAGGCTCATGCATTTGGTTGGTGGGGCTGCTAACTTGATTGTTCTTCAACTGAGCCTAAATTTTGTTGGAGGTTTCTCAGTTCACTTATAACTCTATTCGGTTTTGAAAGGAAAAATGGATGTTCATACTGACCTCTTCACAGGTTCTGACGTCGAACGTATCTTGTGCTTGTGTTGGGGTAGTTGTAGTTGTAGCATTGTCTGCTGTGAAGTTGCTTTGTTTGTTGTGTTCATTCATGTTTTTGGGGTTGTTGACACCATCCTGCTGTTGGAGTTCATCTTAGTCTGGCGTGCTATTGGTACGTTCCTGAAAGCATTGAGGCAGTTCTTTTTAGTTTAGGTATGAAAACAGGGGTTTGCTTTAGGGTGTGTATGGCACCATGCATTAGTACTTACTTACCTGTTTTTGCCGCTTTATCTTGTTCTTTTCAATGCCTATGTCCCTTGATTTTGTTCTTCTCTTCCTCTCTTCGTCTTCTTCTTTCTTTTTTTTCTCCTTTCTCTTGGTTCTGTTGTGGCTACAATTTCATTCGTGCGGTTGGCATTGGCTAGTCTACTTGAGGCTGTTGGATCTGCTTGCTCTAGTGTCTGCAGGGTCACGTTGTCTGTCAGGTACCTTGTGCAAACTATGTCCTGAAATTTTCTGAGTTGTTCCAATGAATCCATCAGGGCAATTGTTTGTTGCACGACTAGGTTCTTGTTTTTTTTCATCCAATATTTTTCCCTTTTCGTTGCATTAGTTTTCAGCCCTGGTGGTTACTGCGGGTATCTGTTCTGCTTCATGGAGTACTTTTTCCAACAATTTGTTTATCCTTTGGAATCTTTCTTCTGCTCATGTGCTGATGCTTTTGTTTGGTTCCCTGCTTCCACTGGTGCCGACACGTGGTTCGCGTTGGCGTTTGGGTGGAGGTGGTAGCAGTTTGGTCGTGTTCTGGTGTTGCTGTTGTTTGCGATGTTCTCCTGCTATCTGTCGAATTGAAGACGAAGTTGATGTTGTGTTGGCATAGAAGATCCTCTCTGCTGTTCCTTTCCATGTCTGCATCGTTTTGGTGGAATGTAGTTAATTAGAATGGAAACCGTTTTCAAAAAGGGAAGGACTGATTTATGTACAATATAGTTATACCTGTATTTTGCCAAATTCATAGTCATCTGGTCGTGCTTTTCCTTCGCTTTTCATGTCTGCTCTAGCTATTTTCGCTAGGTCACTCTCTTTGAGATGGTTTGCTCGTGGTAATGAGGTCTTGTCCATTGTCTTTGCAATCTTCCGCATTTCTTTTGTGTTGGTTGGCAGCAGTAGGGAGTCGAGGTACATGATTACCGGCCCCTGTGCCAAACCATTGACATGCTTTTTGTTCTTTTCTTCCTGAGGCAAATTTCTATGTTTCTGCCATATCTTGGCTCCTTCCTTAATACATTCGACGATTACCTCGCAGAAATCCATCTTCGCCATCTCTGGATAGTCCATGTCCTCTACCATTATAGCTTGTCGGGCGAAGATAGCGGCGCTTGACCCGCAGACAACGTTGTGGAAAAAAATAAGGAAAAATATTTTAACTGATTTCCTGTTTGACTGTTCTTCATCTAGTTCCACCAATTCATTTAGCTCCATGAACAGTTCTTTTGGCCTGAAATTTGTATTTTTGAAGCCAAGGTCTGACATCAATTTTTTCATTGAAGTTGGGCTCTTCGCTAGCCTTGGTGCTGACTTTTCCGTGCTGTTTGGGTATCCAAACACCTTGTGTATAGCTTCCTTGGTAATCTTGAGTTTCTTGTCTTCAGTACCATCACCGAAGGTTATTGTCATGCTTTCTATGTCCAGGTTGTCGTAGATGTGTGCTGCAAGTGGTCTGCAGATGGAGCCCGTTATTTTGCAGTTCTCTATGCTGCCAAATCCTGCCGTCCTAATATCTTGCCTGTGACGGTCTTTAAGTAAATTCATGCTTTCTTGACATGAGCGAATTCTGCCCCTGCCTTGATTTGGCATTTCTCTTCGTCTGTTTCTTGTTGTTCTTCGTCAACTTTTGGTGCTGCCAATTCTTTTCCGCTTGTCTTTCTCCTCTTTCTGTCCTTTTGTCCTGATTTGTTCTGTTTCAGAAGACAAAATGAAAGGGTTTCGTTAGAAAGGAATGTTAGATCCTGAGTCCTTAATAGTGGTATTCAAAATTAGTACATAAGTGTGTTTTTACATCGTCGTCATGTTCTGCATCGGTGTCATGCTCTTCGGCATCATCGTCGTGTGTAGGAATGAAATCTGCATCATTTTCCCTGTCTTCGTCATCATCATTGGTATCTGAACCTTTGCTGTTGGTATCGTCTTGTTCTTTTTCTACCCTTCGTCGTTTGTTTTTCTTCTTGCGTTCAGCTTGTTTCTTCGTGGCAGTTGGTGCTATTGGCGGGAGTACCATTAGAGGTAATGGCTGATGATGCAAGGTACTAGTGTCGATGATGTTTTCAGCATTGTCCTTTTGCTTTTGCCTTTTTGCTCTGGGAGTAAAAACAGTGCTTGTATCTGATTTTCTCTTCTTCTTTTTTGCTTGTTGCTAGATGTTTATTCTTGTTGAGCCTGGTGTAATTTATCATTTCTTCTGCAGGTGGTTTGTTCCTCATGTTTTGTTCTGTGTCCTTTTCTGATGAATGAGGAGACATGCTGCTTGTTTCTGCGCTGTGAATATCACCGTCTTCGTGTCATGTATAATGACCAGGTAACAAAAAAGGATGTTCTTTTTGTCCGAAAATAGTTGATACACATTTAAAATATATGTCTTCCATGATTATGGTTATGAGTGCAGCTGGGGTAGTGAAGTTAGGGTGAAGTATTTTCTGAGAGAAAAAATGCACTCTGCAGGTGATATTTCATAATTGGAGGAATATCATCAATGATAGTTCAAGATTTATTGGGTAAGTTAAACTGTTTTTGAATTAAAAATAAGATAGTGTGCGAACATTTTAAATGTTTTCTATAAAGAAATATATAAAAAGTGCCAGGTAGTTTTATTTGTAGACATATTTAAGTTATTGTTGTCAAGGGTAGCAATTAAGTTATTAATAACTCTCAATATAGTTTTTTGTAGATGAACAGTGGAGACTTTTTTCTCAAACCTTTGACAGGAGCTTGCTGATTTGCATGCTCTTCAGCAGGGTCTTCGTCGGTATTTTGTTGGGTTTTACCTTCTTCGTGAGGATTTGTCATTGCTGCATAAAAAATGGGCAGGTGTTAGAAGCAGAGTCGAGTGTCATAGGAAAAAACCTGCGTGGTGTGAAAACAAATTTGCATGGATAGAGAGGCACAGGTTGTTTTACCCTAGAAGCACAGGGTACACCTATTCTTTGTTCACGGTATTTCACAGCAGAGGCACTTAATTTAAAAAATGGTTACATTGATGGGACAAGGGATGTATAAAATTTCGTACGGTTATCAGTTTAGGCCTCTCAGGATGCTTGCGGGGTTTGGATCTATCGACGTATTCTAGTTACTGATGTATGGCGAAAATCCCAGGGCGGAGAGCAGTAGCATTTCTATTAAATCTTATCTCTGCGCTAGTTCAATTTGTTAGGCAAATTGATTTAGGTTATTAGAAAACTCCTTGGTAGCGGTGGCTAGGGTTGCTGTTCCTGGAAGTGGAAAAATCACTACGATCTACCCGGTGGAATGGAGTGGGATAGAATGATAATTACCTTTAGTTGCTTGTGTGGTGTTCTTCGCCTCCATCCGCTTATTGTGTCGTTGCTCCTTTTTGGTTGCGATTTCCGCCGCCGCTGTTGTAGTCCCCGCGTCGGTCGCCGCAGCCGATGGGGTTATTGGTGTTGTCGCAGGCAGAGTGTGGTTGTTTGTATATCGGATTTGAGTGTGGTTGGCGAACACGGTGGCGGTTGTCCGGTGACGCGAACTCGATTTCGAGTTTGTGTTTGTGTGCGGAAGGAAGGAGGAGAGCATGCGGGAGTGATGAAGGTTTCGAGATTTACTTTGCGGAAGGGGAAGCAAGCTAATAGAAGAGGGAGGGAGAGATGGAAACCATCGAACCGTCTCTAATCTTCAACCGTCCGTTTGGGCAACAAGATTCATTATGCTTGGCTTGGGTTTTTCTGTGCTACAGTAAAAAAAAATAGTGTTGAGACTGTTAGTGCTGAAGTGGAGCCTCTCTATAGGCATGTGGATGCAAGCACACGAGGCACATAAGTGCAGGTTCTACAGGCACATGGATGCAGGCACAGGAGGCACGGAAGTGTGGGTTCTACAGGCAGTTAGAGAACCACGGGACATGCCAGTGTCGTGTGAGGCACGTGGATGTAAGCAGCGGAGGCACGGAAATGAAGCCAACACAGGCACGGACATGCTGCTTCTCGAGGCACGGGTATCAACCCTGTGGATGTAGTACAAGAGTGCGTTGGGAGAGGCATGTGTTAGAATGCTCGGTTAAAGAGGCATGGTTGTGAAGTCTTGGGAGCGACAAAGGCACCTTGGTTCAGGCATGGAAGGCAGAAAAGGTGAATTCACAACAGGCACGTACATGTGTTTTCTCAAGTCACAGGTGTGCACTCTATGGATGCACAAACATGTGGCGGCAGAGGCATGGGTCTGACTACTCGGTTACAGAACCACGTTCGTGAAGTCACGTGGGTGTGGCATTACGGGGCACGTAAGAGTTTGGGCGAGTTCCACGTGAGGCACGTGGGTGCATGTACGTGTAGGCAAAGAAGTGAAGGCACCACGTTTGTGAAGTCACATGGTAGTGCTGAAGTGGAGCCTTTCTACAGGCATGTGGATGCAGGCACACGAGGCACTGAAGTGCAGGTTCTACAGGCATGTTGACGCAGGCACAGGAGGCCAGTGTCGTGTGAGGCGCGTGGATTTAAGCAGCGGAGGCACGGAAATGCAGCTAATACAGGCACGGACATGCTGCTTCTCGAGGCACGGGTATAAACCCTGTGGATGTAGTACAAGAGTGCGTTGGGAGAGGCATGTGTTAGAATGCTCGATTAAAGAGGCATAGTTGTGAATTCTCGGGAGCTACGCGGGTGTGGCAGTGGGACCATGTAAGAGTCACGACGCATGTTTCGTTAGGCACGTGAGGCACGTTGGTTCAGGCACGGAAGGCATAAAAGGTGAATCCAAAACAGGCACTTATGTGTGTTTTCTCAAGTCACGGGTGTGCACTCTCTAGATGCACAAACGTATGGCGGCAGAGGCATGGGTTCGACTTCTCGGTTACAGAACCACATTCGTGAAGTCATGTGGGTGTGGCATTACGGGGCATGAAAGAGTCTGGTCGAGTGACATGTGAGGCACGTGGGTGCATGTACGTGTAGGCACAGAAACGAAGGCACCACGTTTGTGAAGTCACGTGGTAGTGCTGAAGTGGAGTCTTTCTACAGGCAAGTGGATGCAGGCACACGAGGCACTGAAATGCAGGTTCTACAGGCATGTTGACGCAGGCACAGGAGGCCAGTGTCGTGTGAGGCGCGTGGATGTAAGCAACGGAGGCACGGAAATGCAGCTAATACAGGCACGGACATGCTGCTTCTCGAGGCACGAGTATCAACCATGTGGATGTAGTACAAGAGTGCATTGGGAGAGGCATGTGTTAGAATGCTCGGTTAAAGAGGCATGGTTGTGAAGTCTCGGGAGCGACGTGGGCGTGCCAGTGGGACCATGTAAGAGTCACGGCGCATGTTTCGTTAGGAATGTGAGGCGCGTTGGTTCAGGCACGGAAGGCGGAAAAGGTAAATCCAAAACAGGCACTTACGTGTGTTTTCTCAAGTCACGGGTGTGCACTCTCTGGATGCACAAACGTATGGCGGCAGAGGCATGGGTTTGACTTCTCGGTTACAGAACCACATTCGTGAAGTCACGTGGGTGTGGCATTACGGGGCACTTGCGTGTGTTTTCTCAAGTCACGGGTGTGCACTCTCTGGATGCACAAACGTATGGCGGCAGAGGCATGGGTTTGACTTCTCGGTTACAGAACCACGTTCGTGAAGTCACGTGGGTGTGGCCTTACGGGGCACTTAAGAGTCTGGGCGAGTGACACGTGAGGCACGTGGGTGCATGTACGTGTAGGCACAGAAATGAAGGTAGCACGTTTGCGAAGTCACGTGGTAGTGCTGAAGTGGAGCCTCTCTTCAGGCATGTGGATGCAGTCACACGAGGCACGGAAGTGCAGGTTCTACAGGCATGTGGATGTAAGCATAGGAGGCACGGAAATGAAGCCAACACAGGCACGGACATGCTGCTTCTCGAGGCACGGGTATCAACCCTGTGGATGTAGTATAAGAGTTCATTGGGAGAGGCATGTGTTAGAATGCTCGGTTAAAGAGGCATGGCTGTGAAGTCTCGGGAGTGATGCGGGCGTGGCGGTGGGACCATGTAAGAGTCACGGCGCGTGTTTCTTTAGACACGTGAGGCACGTTGGTTCAGTCACGGAAGGCAGAAAAGTTGAATCCACAACAGGCACGTACGTGTGTTTTCTCAAGTCACGGGTGTGCAATATATGGATGCACAAAAGTGTGTCGACAGAGGCATGGGTCCGACTAATCGGTTAGAGAACCATGGTTGTGAAGTGACGTGGGTGTGGCACGATAGGCCTCGTAGGAGTCACGGCAAGTGTCATGCGATGCACGTGGATGTACGCACATGAGGCAGGGCTTAGAATGTACAAGAGGCACGGATTCTGGTATAGGAGGCACTGAAGTAAAAACACTGTTGTGACGGACACGAGGCACTTAACTTGAAAATAGTTACAATCAAGGGACAACGGGCAGAGAAAATCTGGTGTAATTATCAAGTTTGAGCTCTCAGTATGCTCGAAGTATTTGGATCGTTTGAGGTATTATAGTTAGTGATGTGGCAGGTGTAGTACTTTTAAGCACATTTCGTGTGGTGAAAATTCCGTAGTGGGGAGCAGTAGCGTTTCTATTAAATGTCGTGTGTACGGTACTTCAGTTTTTTAGACAAGTTGATTTTAGATAGTGCAAAACTTGCCTTTTTGTGGTGGCTAAGATTGTTGTCCGTGGAAAATGGAATGTAATGGGATAGATTGTTATTTACATTCGATTGCTTGTGTTCGGCTTCTCGCTTCCATCGGTCGATTTTGTCTGTTCGTTTTTTTGTTGTGATCTCCGCTGGCGGCGTTGAAGTACTTGCTTCGTCGTTGTTGGGTGGGTACTTTGTGTTGTTGGGCGCACCGTTTGACGGTGTGTATCTCAAAGTGGGAGGGTGGTTGGCGAAGCGTGGTGGCGGTTGTTTTGCGAGGGGAACTCTACTTGAAATTTGGGTCCGTGTAATGAACCTTTGAGGAGATCCTGTGTGAGTGTGGAATGTTTCGAGATTTTTTTGTGGAAGAGAGGAAGGAAGAGAGTAGTGGAGGTGGGAAAAATGGAAATGATGGAACCGTCTATAATCTTCGACGGTCTGATTTTAGTATCAAGATTCGTGTCGCCTGGTTTTGTCCGCTATACCATCTTAATAGAAGTGCGAGGCACGGAACACCAGGCTCTACAGGCACCGACGTTGGAATTTTAGAGGCACTGGTATCAACTCTATGGATGCACAAATATGTGGTGGCAGGGGCATGCATCTGAAGACTTACTCAGAGAGTCACGGTTGTGAAGTCTTTAGAGTTACGAGCGTGTGTCACCATGGGCACGTGAGAGTGATGCGTCGGGAAGTTTGGTAGTAGAGGCATCGGTGCGAATAGTACTCAGAGAGTATCGGTTGTGGGTCCACATGTGTGAAGTGTGTGCAGCATTGGTCGTGTGGTAGTAGCGGCGTGCGTCGGGAAAGGTGCGAGCAATAACATTTGTTACATGCTTAATCAGATGATTTGACGGTTGCCTTTTCCTGCCAACCGCGAGCATTGCCACTCGGCGGTTGCCTCGACGCACAGCAACGACGAGCACATGTATTCTGCCCTCTCTACCACGACGAGGCCGCGTCCAACCGCCTCCTCCATGACCCAGACCTTGGCACAAAAGGGTAACTGCGCTTCTATAGCCGCTCAATTCCAAAAACACTATTGATGTTCCATCTCAACTAGCATCTCCTCACAATCTCTGTGTCAAGGCGGCCATCGTTGGAGGAGCGTAATGGCGGAGGAACCATCTGCCAAGCGTCCTCGTGGTGAGACGTCCGACCAGAGCATGAAGGTCGACGATGTTCAAGTCCCCGGTCAGAAGCACGACTACAAAGTGCACCTCAAGGAGGTTGACATCCACGGCAAGGAAAAGCTGGATGTCGTATGCACCAGCAATCCTGAGGAAGCCGACAAGATGATCAGCAGGATCCTGAAGAGGGTCTGCGGCTTGTACCCTCAGTACATCGGCGTTGATGTCGAGTATACCAGGGAGGACGAACCTCCGCAGAGGGCAGCGGTTCTACAGTTATGCGTGGAGGAACTCTGTTTGGTATATCACATCACCATGGCAACAAAATGGTGAACCATCCTACAGTTTCAACCTCTCCATGCTTCTGTTTAATTATCTTTTCACCCGGAAATTTGATTAAATTGGTTTATTGACTTGATGTATCAGTGAAGTTTCTGAAGTAGATGCAGCACAATAGATTTTGAACTTGACTCACCAGATCAGTTTATGTATTTGATGCACTAGATTAATTTATGGGTTTGATGTACGAGATTATTTTCTGAACTCGATGTTCTAGCGTACTTTCTGTTCTAGTGTATTTTCTATATTTCATGTTCTAGTGTAGTTCAGTTTCTTGAATTGATGTGTTAACGTGGCTAAGAAGTAGATAGGTAATTGGTTCAAGTGTAAATTCCAAAAATAAAAATAAGATGCTATGCTTGTATTTTATTTCTGAACTCTGCTTAGCAGTTTCTGAAATGTTTTCGTGCATGAATTATACGTACTATATAAGCATGTACTTGACCGATACTTAATGAATCCACCTTAAATGTGCCATCCCCCTGCAGGCCCAAGAGCCTGCGCCCGTTCCTGAAGGAGGACAGGTTCTACACCTTTGCCGGCTTCAGTATTGAAGGTGACAAAGAGATGCTGCGAAGTTCTGGTTTGGAGATCAACCCCGACAAGTACATCGACATCCAGCGCAAATGGAGAGTTCCTTTCAAGGGAAGAAAGAGGTACCACTCTTTGGCTGATGTTGCAGGGAGCGTGATCCACCCATTCTACAAACAGATGAAGGATAAGATTGATAGAGTTGAACACCATAAACTGTGGGGGGTCAGCCCACTGCCAAATTACCTCATTGAGTATGCAGTGATAGATGCGTACGCAACCTACGAGTCGTGGAAGAGAATTGAAAACATCAGAGAAGGTCTGGAGAGTGCAAAAGAGGCAGAGAAGAATTATGAGGATCCTTACTACGGATACTAGTGATGACGTTCGTGTCTACATTTGTGTCTCTTTGTGTTCCAGATGACTCCATTGACTCTAACACCAGGAGAGGCACGGTATGGAGGCCCAGAGAGGCATGCTTGCGTTTTACGCGGGATCACAATTATCACAGGCACGGGCATGAAGCGCGTAAAGGCATGATCGGTGGTATTACATAGAGTCACGCTAACCTAAGTCTTACGCACAGCCACGGGCGTTTACTCTGTGAGGCACGGAATGGCCTATACAAGAGACCCTGTTTTTAAAAGCGTATTTCCTTGTACGGGCATAAGCACGTGCATTGTAGCGACCAGACCTCAAACAGTCTGATCTCTGTGCTCCGGTGTCATCCCTGGATCAGTAATGCTGACACCACACAGTACTTGGAGGATTTATAGCAGAGTAGCAATCACACACTTATTACATCGAGTGTCTCAAAAGAGAACTTATTACAATAAATATGGCTTAAGGCCATCTAATAACGATAACAGCGGAAGGCTTGGAAGATAGGTGAGTCCATCAACTCCAACGGCACCACTGAGTATAGAACCACGACCTAAAAACTCCTTAATCATCGTCTGAAAAGTCTGCAACATTAACGTTGCAGCCCGAAACGGGTCAGCACATGGAATATGCTGGCAATGTAACACATAGAGAGTAATGGAATGAAATAGCTATACTGTATGCATATTTGGCTGGTGGAAAGCTCTATGGTTACAGTTTTGCGTAAAGCCAATTTTTCCCTACTTCAAAGGAATAAAATTTAATTACTATCATGGTGGTTGTTAAACATTGAGAATGGTTGACAGCATTCTCAATCCCAATTAAGCATCATCATTAAACAAAGCCCACAAAATTAATTTAGGGTAACATGTTGAGATTCACATGAAAATCCAGGTACTAGATACTCAAGATGTCCATAACTGGGGACACGGCTAACCATGATTAGTTTATTACACTCTGCAGAGGTTTGCGCACTTTTCCCCACAAGACTCGATTGCCTCCGTTTGGTTTCTCGCACTACATGGTGTTTGAGAAGACGGATGACCGAGACATAGTCTTTCAGAAGCGCTAGCACCTTACGATCGGGTAGACCGTACCACCTACATCCCCTACATCTGCTAGTCTACCACTGTAAGAGTTCGCACAACTTAGTCAACTATGCTAGAGCCCATAATAGCTTGTGGCTGCACACGGAAGTTTCTAGTATGAATAGTCTCATTATCCCTTTGAGCCTAGGTGGCGGTCCAAAAGAAAACAGCCAAGTCCTGGAATACCCAGGTGCCTCAATCCACCCAGATGTGTGTTTAAGTTGCCACCTTAGATAAACCATTAATTAACAATCTCACATCTATCATGGATTTCACTCACCCAATCCACGTCTACTAGCATAGCATGGCATAATAAGCAAACGTAGAAGTAACTCCCAAAGGTTTGAAAATAAACAGGTAATAGGTACTACCTCATCTACTTCCCATCCCACAATTTAATTAGATCCTAATCGTGCAATGTGTGAGGATTGATCTAATGCAATAAAACTGGGTAGTAGAAAAGGTATGATCAAAGTGTTACTTGCCTTGCTGATGATCCGCGAAACCTAACGATTCGAAGTAACAGGCGGCGCACTCCGGGTATTCTATCACAAACAAACAAACAAGCATACAATAAGTACTCATCTAATGCATAGATAAAACTCAAATAAGAGATCTAACCAGAAGGTTCAACTTAAGAACTCCGGTTGGCAAAAAGAATCAAATCGAACGAAGCAACGAAAAACAAAGCGAAAGAAAACAACTTCGTTCTAGTAATCTGGATCTAGGGAAAATTTTACAGTAACAAAAACTTGTTTAAGTTGGTTAAACGGATAAAGGGTTTCGAGACGAAACTCTAGGCGCTTGAATCGCCTGATTCCGATAAACGAGCAAAAAGTTAAACTAAAACGAAAATCGGATTAGGAATCGCGATCAGAAAAATCGCGGATTTAATCCGAGAAAAAGAGAAACGACGAACGCCGATTTTTTTTCTCTTTTTTTTCCAGCACGGACATCGAGGAGCAACGAACCTCGGGCGGCAGGATCGTCGGCGGCGGAGGCGGCGGCTCCGGAGGCGCGCACGGATCGAGGCGGGGCTGATGGGCTGGGGCGGCTTGGGGCGGCGCTATTTAAAGGCTGCCCCGGGTCGGTGTCCCGCTCGGGTACGGCCCGAAGTCGGTTCGTTTTTTTAATTATTCCGCTCGGAAGAAAAATAAAAAGAAATACTAAACGGACTCCAAAGATTCCGAAATAAATTTTCACGGGCTTCGAAAATCAAGCCGCACAAGGTGAACATTTATTTGGGCCCTAAATGCAATTTTGAAAAACGCACATTTTTCCTAAAATCTTTACCTACTAATAAAGCAGCTAATGCTTCTGCCCGTACGTCGTCGGCGATTTTGCAAAATAGTCCTATTGTTTCTGGTATTCAACCCGCAGTCCCTTTTTAAGTGGATATATGATATACGTCGTTCTTACAAAAAGGACCCTGCGTTTTGTTATTCGGTTGCTGGCGAGCGAGACGAGCTGGAGGTTGAGGCTGGCCGCGATGCAGACGATGCCCGGCGCGGGGGCTGCGATCTCCGGCGAGAACCGGTCGAGGAGGCGAGGCCGGGGCGATCTAGGAGGCGCGGGAGGAGGTCCAGCGGCGGAGCTTCAACTCCAAGTACATGGCAGCGGTGTTCCTCGCCGGTTCCGAGCGAGATGGGGCTGCGTTGCAGACGATGTTGGGCGCGGCGGCGGCAATCTCTGGCCAGATCCGGTCGAGGAGGCGAGGTAGGGGCCGGATTATGTTCCGGGGACGACATGGAGGCGATCTACAAGGCGCGGGAGGAGGTCCAGCGGCAGGGCTTCAACTCCAGCGGGCCCCCTTTCGATGGACGGGGCCGCCCACATCGCCGGTGACTCCTGGGAGGCCGACAGGGCCTCCTCCTCCGCGTCCTCGACCGACTCGGCCTCTCGGCGCTCCCAACCGCGGAAGGGGATTCACCTGCGGCGGCGCCGGCGACTGTTGTTCGCTCGGAGAGGAGAGGGCGGCGAAGGCGACGGTAAGGACGCCGATGACGACGTACAGGACCTCGCACTGTCGCCGGGGATGTCCTTCGCGGCGGTTCTCACCCAGGTGAGTGTCCACTGCTCCCGGTGTTCGTCATGTGTTCTCCCTCTCCCTCTGCGCCCCATGTCGCTATTCTCACGTTGCTTTTGTCGCAGCCGGAGGCTCAACATCAGGGGCCGCGTCTACCCAGCGATGCTCCCCGTCGACGGCAACAAAGTCCCCGGAAAGGTGCGTGCAATCCCACGCACACACATCCCGTATACTTGGTGTTAATTTCTTAGTTTGTCCACTGCAAGTTAAGATGTGAACAATAGGGAGTACTGTCAGCATGGAACGGTTGAAGTGCAGAACGAGTGACAATCTGTTCATGTGTCTAGGTTTGGAAGGGGATCACTGATGGGGAGTTCGATGTGTTGGACACATTTGAAGATGAATAGTATGTGAGGGAAGTTGTTGGCATCTCACTGACTGTAAGTCCATTCGCTGGCCTAGGTCTCTGCTTCAGCTCAGGGTAGCCGGATTCATGACGACCTGCAAAATTCAATGAAATGTTTAGTTCAAATCAGTTATCCTGACACCCCTTTTCATGATTGAGCCTTCTGTTTTGGGGCACACAGATAGAACTGCTATCAATTGGTTTTGTTCTATCATGAAAGACCACTTTTCGTTTGGCACTTAAGAGAGAAATTCTTCACTAGACTGTTCCACGGAAAGAGGATTGAGTACTTCGGATTTGCAGGATTCGGCGGATACAATGATGGCCTATGCATACATATGGGGGAATGTAGATGATCCTGACCTCTATAGTGAATGGGATTTTGACGTGAGTATTTCCCTTCATGCTAATTGTAAGCATTTTCCGTATATTGATTGAAAGGCAGACAAACACCGCCACTATCTAACTAAGCGCATGCATCAATCTGCTGATGCTATGAGAAGCAATGATGTTGCAACATATGTTTATTAAATTACATGTATAATGCTACTATTTGTTAAACAATCTCCATTTTCTCAGCTAGCCCAATACTTTTGCTAATCAGAATTTTGGTACGAAGAATAACATCACTAATTTACTAGCTCTAATAAAAGCACATGCTTGATTTCCTGAATACGTCCCTATGTGCTGTCAACCTGTATATGCTATTTGGCAATGTCTTATTTTCTTTGGATTCCCGGGGCATATTTCAGTAGTATCCATTCAAACATTGACCTGTACTACTATGCTGCTTCTCCATCACTTCTGGTTCGTGAAGGTCGACGGCCCTGCCGACGCAAGGGATCTCGGGTTGTCGTCACCCTTTGGGAGCTCCCTCTCCTTCCTGCCTTCTTACCGTGGTGCCAGGGACCAACGGCCGGACGCCAGCATGACGGAGCTATTGTGCTGCTGCCTCAGGTCGTCCAGGCTCGTCCTCGGTCCCAGCCACCCATCATCAAGATCCGACGTCCTCTGTCCTTTTTCCCGATTGATGTGAGTAAGCCTCCATTACCCGCTTCCAACTCTGTAAAATTTGCTGCTGTAGTTGGCATGAGAGGCCGCCTTGATGCAAAGCTACAAGTTTACGTGGGTGTTGCTGGCCGTTGCCCCCTTGCCCCTGGCCAGCAGGGTCGTCCATGACCAGGGCCCCCAAGCTAAGGAGTAACATGCTGCAGCTTCTGCCCACCACCATGTATGAGACATGGAAATCTAGGAAGCTGTAGGTTTGTGCGACACTCATGCTCACCATGTGTTTTCTGAAATGCTCCCATGTAGATATATATAAATTGATGTTTATATATTATAAGCATTTGTAAAATGTTCATGTACAATGCAGTATGCAACAATAAATCACATCTCCCAGCAATGGCTACTTACCATTACTCTTATCACCTTAGACTAAGTTGTATGAATTAGATGACTCGGCACTTATGTTTTCGTAGTAGGTTCTGTGTCCTTCGCGCACTTACAATTCAGAGATACATTTGGTACATGGCTGATTGACTTTGTTCGTGTGGATTACCAGTTTAGCAGCAATGATTGACTTTGTTTATGTGGAGTACCAATGTAGCAGCAAGTCTGTTGTAACTTTGGCAACACAACCAACATCAAGTGTCACACTGGTAGTCTAGGGTCAGTTCAAAATTCGAATTAGTGTTTAGTTTAATCTACGTGTAGTTCATCGTCCATTTCTGAATCACCAAGGATTGATTTTATTGACATAAGATTCTCTACCTGTTGTTTTCTATTAGGTAAAAACAGTTATTGGCTCCTCATGTAATCTACAATAGGTATCCCTTTTGACACTCATTTAAGTAGAATTCTTTATTATTATTGTGGAAGCAGAAACACACTTGAGAAGGATTTCATTTAGTTTGTACTTTGAGTTTAAAAGTCTATTATTGACATGGATTTTCCTTCTGCTAGAGAGGCTGAATCTACATCAGAACAACGGCAAGTTAACAAACGAGGAGGCTGGAGTTGTACTGTGACTACTGTTAGATCTGGTTTTGCACTTCCGAATTTTATTTGAGAATGAATCTCGAAGGTATAATTTCTGCAAAGTGCTAGCGCGCTCCTACAGATGACAAGATTTTCTTCTTCTAATTGTAATGAGGCATGAGCCACAAACTCTTCATAGAACTTTGAAGCAAAATATTGATCCCCTGCATGCATATATGATTGCAAACCAAATTTTTTTAAATCATTTCCTTTTTACAATAATATTTTCCTGGGTGATGTAACATAAGTATATTATTGGTACAATTAAGTGATATGATTAGTACTTGATTTATCTGGGCATAAAAATGTCTGAGATAATAGCTCTAGCACTCATGCCACAATTTAAAAATGGTAGGACTATCCTTGACCCATATAGAAGTGATAACCCTCCCCCCCCCATACACACACACACAAACATATAGCGTTTTTTTCCCGTTGCAACGCACGGGCATTTTTGCTAGTTCAAATAAAACACCGAAAAACTCCAAAGTAAAATCTTATTTGATTTTATTATTAAATCCTCAATATTTATTTATTTTGGGAAAGCCATTTTATTCCCTCTCTCATATTTTTGTAATAGAAATAATTGATGATAAAATAAATAAAATCAAACGATGCTATTCTCAAAATTTGAGAAAACTCAAATATGAAAATAACGAAATCCCCAACTCTCTCCGTGGGTCATTGAGTTGCGTAGAATTTCTAGGATCAACCAAAATGCAAAATAAAATATGATATGCATGATGATCTAATGTATAACATTCCAAATTGAAAATTGGGGATGTTACAAACCTACCCCCTTAAGATGAATCTTGCCCTCGAGATTCGGGTTGGCTAGAAAATACGTGAGGGTGGTCTTTGAGCAAATCTTTCTCTCGCTCCCAGGTGGCTTCATCCTCTGTGTGGTGGCTCCACTAAACTTTGCAAAACTTGATAACCTTGCTGCGAGTAACTCGGCTGGCAAACTCGAGGATCTTAACTGGTTTCTCCTCGTAGGTCAAATCGTTATCGAACTGAATAGTTTCCAAAGGCACTGTGTCTCTCAACGGTATGTCAGTCATCTCCGCGTGACATTTCTTTAACTGGGAAACGTGGAACACATCATGAACTCCTGACAATCCTTCGGGCAATTCCAACTTGTAGGCCACTTCTCCCATACGCTCCAAAACTCGATATGGTCCTACAAATCGTGGCGCTAACTTCCCTTTAACTCCAAAACGCTTTGTTCCCCGAAGTGGAGATACTCGAAGATAAGCTCTGTCTCCGACTTCGTAAACTGTCTCCTTGCATTTAGAATCTGCATAACTTTTCTGTCTGGACTGGGCTACCTTGAGCCTATCGCGAATCAACTTCACCTTCTGTTCAGACTCTTTAATCAAGTCAGGTCCAAACAACTGGCGGTCTCCAACTTCGTCCCACAACAACGGTGTCCTGCACCTCCTTCCGTACAAAGCTTCGAAAGGGGCCATCTTTAAACTTGTTTGGTAACTTTTGTTGTAAGAAAACTCTGCATATGGCAAATTATCGTCCCAACTAGATCCATAATCTAGCGCACAAGCTCTCAGCATATCCTCCAGAATCTGGTTTACTCTCTCGGTCTGTCCATCTGTCTATGGATGAAAAGCTGTACTGAATTCTAGCCTGGTACCCAAAGTTTCGTGCAACTGCTTCCAGAACTTTGAGGTAAACTGGGTTCCTCTATCTGATACGATACTCCTTGGAACTCCATGCAGACATACTATCCTGGTCATGTATATCTTTGCCAACTTAGCACTGGTGTAAGTGGTCTTTACTGGGATGAAATGAGCTACTTTCGTCAATCGATCAACTACAACCCAAATCGAGTCATAGCCTGAACGAGTCCTGGGCAATCCCGTGATAAAATCCATGCCTAGCTTATCCCACTTCCATTCGGGTATCGGCAATGGTTGTAACAATCCTGCTGGCTTCTGATGCTCTGCCTTTACTCTCTGACATACATCACAAACTGCTACATACTCCGCTATATCCTTCTTCATTCCGGTCCACCAGAAAATATCCCTCAAATCTAGATACATCTTGGTATTTCCTGGGTGAATTGAATACGGTGAGTCGTGTGCCTCTTGTAGTATCAACTTCCTGATCTCCGGGTCATTGGGCACGTAAACACGGTATTCAAACCATAAGGTGTCGTGCTCATCCTCACGAAATCCTTTAGCTTTTCCTTTGCTCAGTTTATCCTTTATAGCGGCAATCTCTTTGTCAGCTTTCTGAGCTTCCCCGATTTTATCCATCAAGGTTGACTGAATCTCCATTGCTGCTACATAGCCTCTCGGAACTATTTCCAAACATAGTTCACGAAGATTTTCTGCTAACTCCCTTGGTATTCCTCCCGTCATTAATGTATTGACATGGCTCTTGCGACTTAATGCGTCAGCTACTACATTAGCCTTTCCGGGGTGATAATGCAATTTCATATCATAATCCTTGATAAGCTCCAACCATCTCCTTTGTCTGAGATTTAACTCCTTCTGGGTGAAAATGTACTTCAAACAACTTACACCAGTGCTAAGTTGGTATCCTTCTTCAACAACTCAGTCATAGGCTTCGCAATCTTTGAGAAATTCTCAATAAATCTCCGGTAATATCCTGCGAGTCCAAGAAAACTCCGGATCTCTCCAACTGTTGTTGGGGCTTCCCACTTGGTCACAGTTTCAACTTTAGCGGGTTCTACTGCTATACCTTCTCCAGATATAACGTGTCCGAGGAATCCTACTTCCTTCAACCAAAACTCACATTTGCTGAACTTGGCATATAATTGATGTTCTCTGAGCTTTCCAAGTACCAAATGCAAATGCTCCTTATGTTCCTCTTCATTCTTCGAATAAACCAGGATATCATCAATGAACACTACGACAAACTTATCCAAAAACTCCATAAACACTTTGTTCATCATGTTCATAAAATAGGCAGGTGCGTTAGTCAGACCAAATGACATAACGGTATACTCATACAGCCCATACCTGGTGGTAAAAGCTGTCTTAGGAATATCCTGTTCTCGAATCTTCAACTGGTGGTATCCTGATCGCAGATTGATCTTGGAAAATACCTTAGCTCCTTGCAATCGATCAAACAGATCGTTGATCATAGGTAGTGGGTACTTGTTCTTGATCGTTACTTCATTCAATCCTCGATAATCAACAACCATCCTTAATGATCCATCCTTCTTCTCCACTAGAAGTACTGGCGATCCCCAAGGTGAAGAACTTGGGCGAATATATCCTTTATCCAGTAACTCCTTAATCTGCTTCTTAATTTCCACCAAATCCTTTGCTCGCATCCTATATGGTCTCTTTGATATTGGCCCTGTGCCTGGCAATAGCTCAATCAAAAACTCAATATCTCTATCCGGTGGCATGCCTGGCAACTCCTCTGGAAATACATCAGGGAAATCCCTTACCACTGGTACTTCCTCCTACACAACTCCTGTTAGGCAATTTACTTGAGTCCTCTTTCGCACATGTCGGGATACATACTTGATCCTTCTCCCTTCTGGGGTGGTAAGCAAAATTGACTTACTAGCACATTCTATATTCCCTTCATACTTTGATAACCAATCCATGCCTAATATCACATCCAATCCTTGAGATTCCAATACTATTAGGTCTGAAGGAAAAACATAGTTACCAATCCTTAATGGTAACCGATCACACCATAGACTAGCCACATACTCTGCTCCAGGCGAGGTTACTAACATGGGTGACCTAAGGGCTTGGGTTGGTAGGTTATACTTATCCACAAATCCCCTTGAGATATATGAATGTAATGCACCAGTATCAAAAAGAACGAGTGCAGTGAATGACTTAACCAAAAACTTACCTATTACTGCATCGGGCTGAGCTTCAACCTCCTCCACGCTAACGTGGTTCACCTATCCCCTGTTAAAAGGGTTCGGCTTCTTCCCAGAACTTCCATTGCTAGTTCCGTTTTGCAATTCAGGACATTCATTTGCATAATGTCTTGTCTTCGAACACTTAAAGAAAGTGACTTGGCTCAAGTCCTTCTTGGCTGGGATTGAGGGGTTGATGCGGTTCTGGCTGTTGCTTCCTCCATTGCCATTACCATTCTTGGTGCCATTGTAGTTGTGCGAGCTACCTCCTCCATGGGTATGCTGAAAATGTCCTCCCGGTCTAGGGGTAAAACATGGCTTCTGCTGAGCTCCTGAATTGTACTTTCCTTGTCCATACTTCCTCTTGCAATTCTCAATTTGCTGCTGCTTCCCTTCAATCATAAGAGCACGATCTACCAACTCCTGGTAGTTGTTGAAGGTTGCTACCATCAACTGCATGCTCAACTCATCATTCAGTCCTTCCAGAAACTTCTCCTGCTTAGCTACATCCGTAGCGACGTCATCTGGGGCATAACGTGCTAGCTTACTAAATTCCTCCACATACTGGCCAACTGTCCGTCCTCCTTGGCGCAAGTTGCGAAACTCACGCTTCTTCATGGCCATAGCTCCTGCTGAAACGTGTGCAGTATGAAAAGCCTGCTGAAACTGGTCCCATGTGACAATGTCTATAGGGAAAGTGGCTGTGAAATTCTCCCACCATGATGCTGCTGGTCCTTCTAGCTGATGTGCAGCAAACTTCACCTTCTCCGCATCTATGCATCCTGCTGTGGTCAACTCCCTAGCTGTCTTGCGGAGCCAATCATCTGCTACTATCGGCTCGGTGCTACTGGAAAACACCGGCAGATTCAGCCTAAGAAAACGGGCTAAGTGGTCAACAGGTGGTGGTGGTGGTGGGTTGTTGTTATTGTTCCCCTGATTCTGATTCTGGACTAGCAACTACATCAATGTGTTCTGCTGCTGGATCAACTGGGTGAGCTCCGGTGGAAAGGCAAATCCGGGGTCACGTCTCGGAGGCATCTGAGGGTTTAGAAAAGATGAGATATAAGAATAGAGGGGGTCTAAAGAGAAAACACTACCCATATGCACATGAGGCAAAAACAAACAATTCACTTCATTCAATCAAACAAGGGCATACAATCGATCTATCTATCACAAAAGTGCTCGGACTACTACTACTGATGAGGTGGTCTACTAGAAATATTCTACGGTCGTTGACTCCATGATATCTGCTCCAGCTTCATCAACATAGTCATCATCACTACTATCTGCTTCCGAGTCGGTGCCGTCGATGATGATGTAGTCTTTCAGGCTAATCTCTTGAGGTTCTTCGTCTTCATCTACTAGCGTAGGGTCTCCCATAAATATTCCAATCTTCTTGATCAGGTCGTCATTCTTCTCCACCAATACTTCAATTTCTTCTTCATAATCTTCACGTGTAGCCTTGAGTTCTTCCTCCAGTTCCTTGATTCTAGTCTTAGCCTTCTTCAGATCTATCATGTCGGCACACATCTGGTTCTCCTGTCGTCGAATGTGCTGGTTTAACTCCTGGATAAAAGCTGTGATTGATCTATCCTTCCTGGTGCTGATCATCTCCCAGTGTTCATCTCGGCGCCCACAAATCTGGTAGATAGTATCCTTGAGATCCTTGTGGTAGACTTCTCCAATGCGTCCCATGGCGATGTGAGCTGCCATGCTCTTTCCTAGACTCCAAGTTGGTGCATCAAAAGAAAACTCTATGGGCTCAGTGACTGGTATGAACGTCCTTCCTGGAACTTGAACTTGAATCATCCAGCGCTCTTCTTCAGGTAAAGTGGCGTTGTAGGTTCCCGTGAAGCTTGGTACTCCTATATTCAGGTATCTAGTGACTTCCTTCAAGTGGCGTCTAAAGGGTGTATCTTCATCCGGTTGTGTGAACTTGTTCCTTGCATCCGCCATCCTAAAGAATAGAAAAGATGAGAGGTCAGAAGAGAAGAGAGTGAATAGTGATCTAGGTCTTTAGCTTAGTGGTCGTGCCTACAGTCAGCGTGTGCTCTCATACCATCTCTGTAGCGACCAGACCTCAAACAGTCTGATATCTGTGCTCCGGTGTCATCCCTGGATCAGTAATGCTGACACCACACAGTACTCGGAGGATTTATAGCAAAGTAGCAATCACACACTTATTACATCGAGTGTCTCAAAAGAGAACTTATTACAATAAATATGGCTTAAGGCCATCTAATAATGATAACAGCGGAAGGCTTGGAAGATAGGTGAGTCCATCAACTCCAACGGCATCACTGAGTATAGAACCATGACCTAAAACTCCTTAATCATTGTCTGAAAAGTCTGCAACATTAACGTTGCAGCCCGAAACGGGTCAGCACATGGAATATGCTGGCAATGTAACACATAGAGAGTAATGGAATGAAATAGCTATACTATATGCATATTTGGCTGGTGGAAAGCTCTATGGTTACAGTTTTGCGTAAAGCCAATTTTTCCCTACTTCAAAGGAATAAAATTTAATTACTATCATGGTGGTTGTTAAACATTGAGAATGGTTGACAGCATTCTCAATCCCAATTAAGCATCATCATTAAACAAAGCCCACAAAATTAATTTAGGGTAACATGTTGAGATTCACATGAAAATCCAGGTACTAGATACTCAAGATGTCCATAACCGGGGACACGGCTAACCATGATTAGTTTATTACACTCTGTAGAGGTTTGCGCACTTTTCCCCACAAGACTCGATCGCCTCTGTTTGGTTTCTCGCACTACATGGTGTTTGAGAAGACGGATGACCGAGACATAGTCTTTCAGAAGCGCTAGCACCTTACGATCGGGTAGACTGTACCACCTACATCCCCTACATCTGCTAGTCTACCACTGTAAGAGTTCGCACAACTTAGTCAACTATGCTAGAGCCCATAATAGCTTGTGGCTGCACACGGAAGTTTCTAGTATGAATAGTCTCATGATCCTTTGAGCCTGGGTGGCGGTCCAAAAGAAAACAGGCAAGTCCTGGAATACCCAGGTGCCTCAATCCACCCAGATGTGTGTTTAAGTTGCCACCTTAGATAAACCATTAATTAACAATCTCACATCTGTCATGGATTTCACTCACCCAATCCACGTCTACTAGCATAGCATGGCATAATAAGCAAACGTAGAAGTAACTCCCAAAGGTTTGAAAATAAACAGGTAATAGGTACTACCTCATCTACTTCCCATCCCACAATTTAATTAGATCCTAATCGTGCAATGTGTGAGGATTGATCTAATGCAATAAAACTGGGTAGTAGAAAAGGTATGATCAAAGTGTTACTTGCCTTGCTGATGATCCGCGAAACCTAACGATTCGAAGTAACAGGCGGCGCACTCCGGGTATTCTATCGCAAACAAACAAACAAGCATACAATAAGTACTCATCTAATGCATAGATAAAACTCAAATAAGAGATCTAACCAGAAGGTTCAACTTAAGAACTCCGGTTGGCAAAAAGAATCAAATCGAACGAAGCAACGAAAAACAAACTGCGAAAGAAAACAACTTCGTTCTAGTAATCTGGATCTAGGGAAAATTTTACAGTAACAAAAACTTGTTTAAGTTGGTTAAACGAATAAAGGGTTTCGAGACGAAACTCTAGGCGCTTGAATCGCCTGATTCCGATAAACGAGCGAAAAGTTAAACTAAAACAAAAATCGAATCAGGAATCACGATCAGAAAAATCACGGATTTAATCCAAGAAAAAGAAAAATGACGAACGCCGATTTTTTTCTCTCTCTTTTTTTTCGGCACAGTAATCGAGGCGCGATGAACCTCGGGCAGCGGGATAGTCGGCGGCGGCGGCGGCGGCTCTGGCGGCGCGTGCGGATCGAGGCGGGGCTGATGGGCTGGGGCGGCTCGGGGCGGCGCTATTTAAAGGCTGCCCCCGGGCGGTGTCCCGCTCGGGTACGGCCCGAAGTCGGTTCGTTTTTTTTAATTATTCCGCTCGGAAGAAAAATGAAAAGAAATACTAAACGGACTCCAAAAATTCCGAAATAAATTTTCACGGGCTTCTAAAATCAAGCTGCACAAGGTGAACATTTATTTGGGCCCCAAATGCAATTTTGAAAAACGCACATTTTTCCTAAAATTCAAATAAAACAACGAAAAACTCCGAAATAAAATCTTATTTGATTTTATTATTAAATCCTCAATATTTCTTTATTTTGGGAAAGTCATTTATTCCCTCTCTCATATTTTTGTAATAAAAATAATTTATGGTAAAATAAATAAAATCAAACGATCCTATTCTCAAAATTTGAGAAAACTCAAATATGAAAATAACGAAATCCCCAACTCTCTCCGTGGGTCATTGAGTTGCGTAGAATTTCTAGGATCAACCAAAATGCAAAATAAAATATGATATGCATGATGATCTAATGTATAACATTCCAAATTGAAAATTTGGGATGTTACATGCATACAGCATAAAGGCACGGGCGTTTACTCTGTGTTTTAGTGTCAAGGGTCACAAGCACGGGCATACAACCCTCAAAGGTCTTCTAATTACATAGAGTCACGCACAGAGGTTTTCTAATTGTATTCACAATGAGTCGGTGGAGAGGCATGGTTTATTCTTACCCGGAGTCACGATTGTGCGATTATTACGGAAACCTAATAGAATCGGACGACTGTCCGTGTTACAATTGTTTTCGTTGTAAGATTTTAACTCAAATGCACGAACCGTCAAGTGTGTCAGTGTTTCAAGTCAGAGGTCACCTTCGTGTCTCTTTGTGCTCCAAATGCATCCGTTGATCTATAACCAGGAGTGGCACGGTAAAGATGCTCAGGGAGGCATGCTTGTGTTTTACGTGGAGTCACGTTCGTGCGTTAATTGCGGAAACCCAACGTGCGTGTTACAATTAAGTCACTAGAAGATTCAAGGTTGTGCCTCTGCTTTGCAGATGATTCTGCTAAAACGCGGACAAAACCAAGTGAATGAAGTGATGGCAGAACCACATCTTTTCAAGAACGAGACACACGGTCCTGCCTTCGGCATTGTAAAGCACTGTTCTACATGCCACACACAGGCACGGTCATGATTCCACGTGCCTTAGTAGCATGTAATGACGTGATTCTCTCACAGCAAACACCGTGAACCTACTGCCAGGCACTATATCCATTCGTGGTATACAATCATGTTCACTTGATTCACTTGTGGTATTAAATAGAGTCATGTTCACTTGTGTTTGTGTTCTGAATGATTCACTCGACTCATTCAGACGGAGAAGGACAGACGAGCAGCCCATGGAGGCACACTTTAGTATTAGGCAGGGTCAAAATCATGCGTTTATTGCGCATGGTCGATGGTATTACACAGAGTCATGCTCGCCTGCGAGACTCGATCAGACAAAGATGCACTGGCGTCAAGCCCACGGAACTGAACCTTTGTCTTACGCACAGCCACAGGCGTTTACTCTATGAAGCACAGAGTTGCCTATACGAGAGACGCTGATTTTAAAAGCTTATTTCCTTGTATTTAAAAGCACAGACGTGAAGTCTATACAGACACAGTTCCGTACTGAGTTGCGTCACGCTTCTTTCTTGATAAAGTCTCTACAACCACGGTTATGTGCGTTTGTGACTTTCTGTATTTTAGTGATAAGGGTCGTAGACACGGGCATTAAATCCACAAAGGCATCATGTGGTATTATATAGAGTCATGTTCGCTTGTGTCTATTTTCCGAATGATTGCGTCGACTCGTTTAGACGGAGAGGCACGGACGAGAAGCCCATGGAGGCATACTTGAGTATTAGGCAGATTCACATTCATGCGTTTACTACAAAATCATAACAGAATTGGATTCAAATGTGAACCCTCACTGTTTACTTTGTGAGGCATGTCCTTAAAAGCACGGGCAAGAACTCTCTGCAACCACGGTTCTGTACCAAAGAGCAACTGTCAAACGCATGGAAGTCATGCAATGAGGGCCGCACTTTTAGTAGTAGAAAAAGCACTTTATCAGCTGGCGTTGATCCTTTGCTACGCGCAGAGTAGGGTGGCTGTGGAAGGCACGTTATACAAGCAGAGAACGAACATCACGATGCCAGGACAAGGTCAAAAGCATGGTTGTGAGTCTGCAGTGTCACGGCTAGAATCCTCGAGACGCATTTCGGTGTGGCCTGTTGAGTAGAAACTCGGTTGTGCGGTAACCAGAAGCACTACGTAACGCCCCGCAAAACAGGTTTGGTTCACCATTGTGGTGGCTCTCTATGCTTTCAGCTCTTTTCATCTCTCCTGTGTCGCAGCAGAGACGCATGGTTGTATTGTTACACCATCCAACTTCATAAAGAAAGGGTTGCAAACATTTACAAACAAACCTATCACCCTTATAATATGTTCCCAGCTGAGTAATAAAAATACCTAAACAAGCAAAATCTATTATGCTTACATTTGCTTTTTATCTACAACTACACCAAATAAACTTACAAGCCATTTTTTATAACCACAGTACAAGGACCAGAAACAGTGCAGCGGCTCAAATGCAGCTCTATTAGTGCAAGGCTCAACTGCAGCTCCTCAGTGTGTATGGCAGGTACATTAGAGAAGCACCGCTCTACCTGCAACACAGGCACGGTTGTGCATGCATTGTGTGCATGACAGGTACATATATAAGACAGGCACCATCGTACATACAACACAGCACAGTTACACATGCAGCGCGCATCTCTCCACTGAAACATTAAATCTACTTTATGTCTCTTAACCTTGGTGCCACAGCATTTTATGGTCCTCCGGCCTGTACAAAGCCGCAAAGCCACACATTTCCTTCATGACTGCATGCAACACAAAAACAGACAAGCCTACACACGATGCAAAGACTACAACGGTTGTCTGATAAAGTTTACATAAAACTCAAGCTCAAAAGAACGCAACAACAAATAACCCCATACACCTGGACAACTAACACAAGGCCTGATTTCAGCATCCACACCTGAACAGAACCGTCAAATCCAGGTATTCAACACTCCTCTTTCTTAAATGCGGACGCGCGTGGCTGCAACTTGATGATAATCTTAGACGTGCACGTTTAGAAGCCCTTCTATGCCACTCCAGAGCCCTTTGTTGCTTTTCGTAAAATAGTGTCGTGAACTCTGTGGGAGGGGAGGTAAACTTCATGGTCATGGTCTCGAGATCCTTTGCACTAAGAACAAAGAACATCGCAAATTCAGCGTAACTCCCGCAGCGAACATAATCTTCCAGTGTTACTGTCTTCAGACAAACGTCGTAATGTTTGAGAAACTGCCCGTACTTACGACGCCATTTGTTTTTTTCACCATAAGAAATCAACGATCCCTAAAATATAAATGATAGGTTGAAAATACTTAGCGTCTATAAAAAGAGATACGGACCATCAAAAAACCAAATGAAATAATTAGTTGTACCACCTCCATAACAAGAAGTTAGACATAGACTTGTCTATATGTGGATGTATCCAACAATAAATCATGTGTAGATACGGGTGCATCAATTTCAGTCAAAATTAAGACAAGTATTTTGAAAAGGAACGAATACTACAGTATGCACATTTCTGAAGATCATCACCTCGACAAACAAGTTCTCCAGTTTTGGAAAGCATTGCAGCAAATCAACAACAATGTCCACCTTATAATCAATGTAGATAAGCAAGGTCTTGACAGATTGACGCATTGTTGTTAGACTGACTGCCTTAACACCCTTCATGAAAAATAGCAGAAGATGGATCACAAAACTAATAGAATAAAGGTTGGATGAAAAAAACTTGTTTCCTCACAAACAAAGTGAGGCTGGAAGTATCGTGAAAACTCAATACCTCAAGACACATGAGGCGACATGGATACGGTTCAGACGTAGAGACACCAGCTAACTCCAATTCCTGACTCTGCATGAATAATAGAACATAGACCATCAAATTAATAGAACAAACATCGGAACAAGTGCAGCTCTATTCCAGTATGAAGGAAAGTTAGTACCTCAACACACGTCGAGGGAGACACGAACACGAATTCACCCAACGTCTCCAGTTTAGGTGCAGAGACAATGGTTATCGAACATTCATCAACCAGACAATCAACAATCAACCGTCAAAGCGAAGGGGCATCCTCAATAATGAGGTCTCCGTATGGACAACAAATGCCAATGCTTACAAGGTTACACGAGTTTATTGTGACGCGACGATCTCCTCTATTGCAAACAAGCAGGAGAGACTCAAGTGCAGGGCAACTAGAGTGGATTATGCTTTGCAGCGACGTGTCTGATATATCAACCTCCACAAGCGAGAGTCTTTTCACCAGTGTTAGCTTAAGCGTCCCTATGTAACTGTCTAGTATTTGGCAAAGAGCAAAGCCGAGGGTGTGGAGAGAGGAGGAAAACCGAAACACGGACTCCTGTGCCGAGGGCGTAGTTGAAGTGCATAGATCCAGTAGTGTTACCTCTTGCGTCAAAAATCTTGGGAAGAGGTAGTAGAACTCAAGAAGCTGGATATTGTCAAGCTTCCAGGATCGGAGCCAGGCATCAATGGTGGAGGGTCTGCACTGTAGGTTGCACGCCGGACATGGCCGGACAGAATGGATTTCGGAAGACTGAAAACAGGATTTCGACAGATCCGCGTTCCTGAATAGCATTTACGAGCGCGCTCCTTGGTGGAGGCGGACAGCTGAGGCATAGTCTCGATATGAACTGTTTCTAGGGCGTTAAAGAGATGTGGGACAGGGATCTCGCGGCAGTCGAGATTCAGAGGAGCGATGGGCCACAAAGGACGCCAGCGACGTGCGAGGATTCGAGTACGAATGCCATCCTTGATGGCAAGACGAGAGATGATCTCACCTAGGACGGCGTCGGGGAGATCGCTGGTGAGATCCGGACGACATCCCTCTTCTTCCTCCTCGGATCGAGAGGGAGCACGGTCGCCGCTTCCATCCCCTCCGACGACCAGCGCACCACCAGAAGGCGGCATCGCCGGTGGCGCCACTCTCGACCTCTTGATGCTACGAGCAGCGCTTTCCATCTCCACCTCCATTGCTGGGGTGGCGCCACCCACGACCAGTGCTCACTGAGGTGGATCTGGAGAAATGGATTACAACCTGTCAATCCACCAGATGACTTAATTAAACACCCACAACAGGGAGCGAAGGGGTCCAGATTAATTACTTTCTGACAGGGGGCCCGGGTTAAGTACTACTCGTAGCAAGTCAATGGTAGGTGACTGCTTGAAACATTAAATAGAACCACGGCTTTCAAGGTACGAGATGCACTGTTGCACACACAGACCAGGCACGGGGCGTGCCCGTCCGTGTATTAATTATTTATGGCACACATTCAATAGAAGAATCTGTTTGATGCCGGAAGCATGGTTCTACAGTCATCTTGCCTCTACGAGCAGCAAAATTTTCCACGGACACGTTCACATTTAAGTCAATAGAAGATTCAAGGCCATGCCTCTGCTTTGCAAATGATTCTGCTGAAACGCTCCTGTCACGGCTTATCACGTACCAGACACACGATCCGGCTTGGCATTGTCACGTACCAGACACACGGTCCTGCCTTTGGCATTGTGACGCACTGTTCTACATGCCACACAGGCATGTAGAACAATTTGTGTCTACGTTCGTGTCTCTTTGTGTTCCAGATGACTCCATTGACTCTAACACCAGGAGAGGCACAGTATGGAGGCCCAGAGAGGCATGCTTTCGTTTTACGCGGGATCACAATTATCACAGGCATGGGCATGAAGCGCGTAAAGGCATGGTCGGTGGTATTACATAGAGTCACGCTAACCTAAGTCTTATGCACAGCCACGGGTGTTTACTCTGTGAGGCACGGAATGGCCTATACGAGAGACCCTGTTTTTAAAAGCATATTTCCTTGTACGGGCATAAGCACGTGCATACAGCATAGAGGCACGGGCGTTTACTCTGTGTTTTAGTGTCAAGGGTCACAAGCACGGGCATACATCACTCAAAGGTCTTCTAATTACATAGAGTCACGCACAGAGGTTTTCTAATTGTATTCACAATGAGTCGCTGTAGAGGCATGGTTTATTCTTACCCGAGTCACGATTGTGCGGTTATTACAGAAACCTAATAGAATCGGACGACTATCCGTGTTACAATTGTTTTCGTTGTAAGATTTTAACTCAAATGCACGAACCGTCAAGTGTGTCAGTGTTTCAAGTCAGAGGTCACCTTCGTGTCTCTTTGTGCTCCAAATGCATCCGTTGATCTATAACCAGGAGTGGCACGGTAAAGATGCGGCATGCTTTTGTTTTACATGGAGCCGCGTTCGTGCGTTAATTGCAGAAACCCAACATGCATGTTAAAATTAAGTCACTAGAAGATTCAAGGCCGTGCCTCTGCTTTGCAGATGATTCTGCTAAAACGCGGACAAAACCAAGTGAATGAAGTGATGGCAGAACCACGACTTTGCAAGAGCGAGACACACAGTCCTGCCTTCGGCATTGTAAAGCACTGTTCTACATGCCACACACAGGCACAGCCGTGATTCCACGTGCCTTAGTAGCAACAGCAAACGCCGTGAACCTACTGCCAGGCACTATATCCATTTGTAACACAGAAACGCAAACACAACCGTGACCCGTTGTGTTTGAAATCTTTGCATCACAGAAGCACCGCGTGAAGGCACATGAGGCATGGTTGGACACGCATCACAAGCACGGTTATTTGAACTACTTACAGTCATGCATTCATAACAGAAGAACATGTGTTAGAACAGGTGATGCACAGTTACCACGAAAGCCACAGTTATGCAGCCCCAGAAGCACTACCCGGATTCTGTGCTTAAAAACGTTTTCGTTCCATAACGGCGGGCGTGACCATACAACCGTGAGAGTCATGGTTGAACACTCACCGGTGGCATGGCCGCGGCTGCCTGTGCCCTTACGTTATTTTTATCTCTTTGTCACGCAGCAGAGAAGCATGCTTGTATGCTTACAACATCCACGTTCAGAAATCGACGCGGCTGCATAAAATAACAAGGAAACCTGTGCCTCTGATATTTTCGTCCGCCGAGTAAAAAATACATAAAGAAGCTTTTGCGTTCTTATTTAAATTTGTTTTGTTTCTATAACTACAGCAAATTAACTTACAAGCCATTCTTATAACCACAACACAAGAAAATAAACAATCCCCACCAATTTCTTGCTATTTCATCACTCCACGTGCGGCCTTGTTTTTGAATGTTCAGCGATCCCTTATTCCTTCTCGACCCTTGTGCAACCCCACCCTTCTGCGTAGCTATTCAACCTATTTACCTGTAAAATTAATATTCATACATAAAAACAAAGCGAAAGATTGCGGTCATCACTATTTTTTGCTTACGTCCTGTTTAAGCTGCATTATTACCTTTTAACTTTTCTATTCGTACTGTTCTCCGGTACCAAAAAGTCTCCACTCAGACCTTTCCTTTCTAAAAATGGACTGCGCAGATTCCGTGCCTTGTCCCGGGCTTCCCTGCACGCATTTTGTGTGACTGGCTTGTGTGATGTTTGATTCTGGCGTAGATGCAAGACTTTGGTAAATGCTCCCTGCTGTTAGTGGGGTCATTGGAATTTCTGGCGTCTAACGTCTTCCTCCTGGGCTTGGAGTGCATTGTCCTAAGCCGTTTGATGTCCTCGATGGTGTTGTCAGCCATTTCATTGACCTTGCCCTCTTCTCCTGCTGCGATTTCCTCTTTTCCTCTTCAATCCTCATCCTCTCCTGCACTTCTGGGTTATCCGGGCAGTTTGTTTTCATGTGACCCTTTTCTCCACAACGGTCGCACTTGGTTGCGGCTTTGTAGCATTTTCCTTTCTTCTCAGAACAAGCTTTGATTTGATCTCCTTTTTTCGTACCCTTTGAGCCACTCATGGGAGGGTTCTTGAGAGTTTCGACAAGAATGCCTGTGTCTGGTTCCTCAGCAAGTGCCGCCATGACTTTTATTTTCATATCTACCGTACACTCACGCAGCACACGGTATGCCTTCTCTTTTCTGCATGCATTTGAATAGATATCTGGCAACTCAGTGTAAGCGAGGCCGAATCTCATAGTTTCATCGTCTTGTATGGTCATGCTATCACCTTGACTTATAGACGGAACTTTTAGACTCTCTGATAGATTCCTGGTCCATCTGGGGATGACAAAGGATTTTGGAAGTTGATCGATCATGCTTGTTTGGTCCATCACCTTAAGCACATGGCGGCACTGAATGCCATCCCTACTCATTTTCTTGCAGCTGCAACTGTATATTTCTTTTTGCTCATCCACATCTACCCTGAACTCAGACCTGTCAAATTCCTCGCCGGGATATGGTCTCCACACTTTATCTCCAGGATCAATAATCTTTTTAAAAAAATACTGCCTCCCCTTTGCCAGATCAGATCACTTGAAGTAAGTCCGGTTCCGTAGTTCCAGCTGGAATTTCCTGAAAATTTCATTCGTGTATACTTGACTTGCTTGTCTTTCAATCGGAAAACCCGTCTCTAGTGATGGCGCCTTCTCTTCTGTTCGGTATCTTTTCTTGTCAAGCGTGGCGAGGCAATTTTGCTGAATCATGTGATACGCATCGACAAACCTTTTTATAGTGTCCTTGTGGTCGACGTAATTCTTCCACATCGAATTCGTGCTCTCACTGTGAGTGGTTGTTGACAAGAAGGGATAGAAACAGTCCTTGAAGTAGGCCGGCACCCAAAAATTTTGGAGTTCCCATAGCGTGTTCAGATGTTTGTTGCCTTCTGCCTTGTGCAGAGAAATTGCTGCTTTCCAGGCACACTCAAACTCGTCTTGATCTAGTGAGTTTTTGACGATTCAAAATATATCATCAGACATCCCTGGGTGCTGCGCAAACACTGCTGCGTTATTTTCCTTCAGGTTCTTCCTAATATGCCACCAGCAGAACATGTGCCTCGTCCTTGGAAGAGCTTCCTTTATTGCAGTCTTCATCGCCTGGTCCTGGTCTATTATTATGTATTTCGGCTCTTTACCTCCCATTGCCTCGACAAACATGCTTAGGAGCCACTTGAATGACCCTATTTTCTCATCCTTCAAAAGGCCTACTCCAAATAGGACGGTCGACCTGTGGTTGTCGACACCTATAATTGGTGCAAATGGCAAGCCATATATATTCATAGAGAATGTGGTGTCAAAAGACACGAAATCTCCATATAGATCATAATTCATCTTACACAAGGAGTCTGTCCAGAACAGGCTGCGCACTACATTGTTCTCTGTCTCTTCCACATGGTGGAATCCCGGCCTCCGCCTCTGCATATCAGCAAACAGTTTCATGGTGTCTGCGATATCGGTGCCGCGCTCTCCAGCCCTGTCCCAGCATGCAATGTTGCTTATGTCAATCGTGTCGAACATAATTTCTCGCCTCGATTTCCCCATGGCAGCAAAAATCTGCATGACCTTCCTTGGTTCTAACCTCGTCTTCTGCAGCACTTGTATAAAGAATTTCTCCTGAGGTGTCATCTTCTTATAGCATCTCATGAACTTTAGCATCCAATCAGATGGGTGAAGCTCGTGGTTGTGCTCTAGACGCACGTTCTTCAGATACCATTTCCTCCTATCTGTATCCCTCTTGGCTGTTATTTGGATTGGGCAGCTTGTCCGGATCAAGCAGTTGCTCCTTCTCTCCTTAACATGTCTCCTAGTTGTTTTATTCTGCCCTTCCTTGGTGCACTGAAGAACCTGCTTGTCAAGCTGCTGATCATATGTCGATCTTCTGCTCGTTGATCGCTTGGTAGCAAAACCAACCTTTCTAGCATATCTGCAGAAAAAGGAAAAGCACTCATCCAATGATCCGAATACCATACCACCTTCTGGTTCGACCGCTTCGGTGACCTCCTGAATCGTTGGGTATATGCCTTCTTTAAACATGTCATCCATTTCTTTCTCTACAATGGTCGGCGGCGCCATGATGATTCTGTCTACCGTGCCTTCATTCGTCTGATCACATTCACTTCTGACGACATCAGTCTCATCACCAGCCATAGGTCCACTTACAACGGAGCTGCTGCTGCTCTCTTGTTTGTCACACGCAGCAGCATCGTTTCTGCATGGCACGGACAAATCCATAAATGAGTTTGCCTCTCCAATGTTGCATTGTGCAATGTTGCTCCCTATTTCTCCAGCACTCGTGCAACCAAGGGACTGTGCTGCTTCTACCATGCAATCCGTGCTGGCGTTGTACGCTACTTGCTGCTGTGAACGTTGCGTTTCCTTCGAAATGGATGGAGAACTATGATATTTCTTTCCCTCATCTGCTATCCCCTCCGCCAAATCCTGAACACATGGCAAGAAACATAATTAGATGTCCAGAGCAGCATATGCATTTTTTTAATTTCTAAACAAAAGATTTATATGACTCATCAGGGCTCATCTGGTATACCAAAACCAGACCCGTGCCTCTTCACCGAGTATAAGCGGTACACCAGAGGCATTGTTCACATCACGAATGTGACATGCTACACACATCTGCACAAAGAGGCACATATGTGCTTCTGTTTACACCATACAACCGGAGACGCACAACAACATCCTATATAAAAGAACACAACTGCACATACAGCCGTACAAGATGGACAGCCGTCCTCCTGTTTTCCACTTTACCCTGTTCTCCCATAAAACTATTTGTGTGTTGAATTGAAAAGCATAGTTCCGACGTCACCTTTGTTTTCCCATGCCTCTCTTGTCCAGCAAATCTTGCAACAACCTCCGTGCATTGATGATTTCGCTGACGATTTTAAATGCCATCAGAGATCCTTTGGAAGGACCCCTCATGTTGAACGCCACAGGTGTCCTTTCAAAGGACCTTGCCTTATGTTTTAATCGATTCGTGGACTACCGCGGTACTTGCTTCCTTCCTCATACACCCGCATGTGGAAGATACTGCAATTTAAATATACCAGACGAAGACAAAGAAAAAATTGCTCACAAAAAAATATACATTTGCTTTAAATGTTGTTGCACGTTCGTATATGCTGTCACCTGTATTGCTTTCTGATGCTGCTGTATGGTAGAGCTTATTGCTCCTATGTTTGATTTTATCGTTGGGCTCTTCTTGCTTGTGCAAACCGTTCCGAATCCTTGAACACCAATGCTTTTGTTGCCAATGATCCTTCTGCTTGCATCAAAGGAAATTCTGTTACCCTGCACCTCTTCATTATGACCACCTACAAACGCTGGGCCGTCACAACGCCCGCTCTGCGCCTTTGTGGGCATCTGTGTCTTCAAACCAAAAAATAATTAGAGGCACGTGCGACTAAAACTTCCACATACGTTAAAACCAGCGTTTGAAATTTTTGTCGTTACCTGCACAATCTGCTTAGTGGAGTCTCTGCTGCTTAGAATGCTCCTCTTGGCAGGTGTCTGTTGCACACCATGCTCCTAGTTGGGGCGTTTTCCAAGAACTTGTGTCTTAGTCTTGACTCCAATATTCCAGCCCGCATAGCATGTGCGTGTTTGACAGCATCTACATCCTTGATCTTCCTCTCGTTTTGTAGTAATTTTTTTCTTCCACCTCTCGATACTCAACTACAGAGTAGATGCACATGATAAATAGATATTATAGCATTCATCCAGGATATATAAATCATTTTTGTTGTTGTTAATGATCTACTATTTGGTGTTCTCAGTGGTGACACCTTGACAGCAAACGTCCCATAAATAAAAGACCAAACACTAATGTTCAACTACCTTACTATTACCCGCCTCCCATAATCCTTGTCGATGTCATTCAAAGACCGACCGTCCCTGTTGTCCTGACCAGATGACGCACTCTTGAACATCTGCCCCGAAAAAGAGACGTAATAAATATAAAGGTTATAAACCTGCAGTATCAGTGTTGAAACTTTTCGAAGTCGATATCAACAGAGATATATTTTTAGTTCTATATAATTAACATATATAAATATATACATATATTAATTTTTCATTAAACTATAGCCTCAACCAAAGTGAGATCCTCTCATGCTAATTTGCTTGTGCAACACTTAACACAAAGATAACCATGAAACCTAACAAAAGTAACAACCTCGTATTACAAGGACGAGAGGATACAAAACAAAAAGCAAATTCAAAACAAAGCTACAGTGTAAAACTAAACAGTTTTATTCTATGAAACCCGACCACAACAAATTCATCAATGAATTGAATCTCGTGTATCAGGAATCGCCGCGCAAAAGGTGCGTTGATAATTTTTTTACTAACTTTGATTGTCAAATCTTATGCGCTGATTGTTCGGAAGTCACACCTTTCTAAATTGTGTGTGGGGGGGTCTCCTTCCCTGTAGTTTGTCAGCGATCCCCTTCAATGATTTTGAATCTCGAAGAGAGAGAAAAGAGAAAGAGAGAGGGAGAGAGAGAGAAAGAAAGAGAGAGGCTACTTCGTTTTTTGCGTGCAGGAGAAGAATAACCTGATAGGTGGGGTGTGTTTTGCAACGCATGAAAGATGGGCATGTTTCTTGGGTGTGACGAGATGTGGTGGGTCTACTTCACTTGGTCGTCTATGACACTGACAAGTGGGCTCTCAGTTACTAATTCCTCTAAGTCTCTCACTAACTTGTGGGGTCGGCCTTATATGAGTCCTACGAGGAGTACCTCCATCTGAGGTGAGAAAATGTGGTAGGTGGGCTTCAAACTCATACTGACATGTGGGCTCTCAAATAGTTCCTCCAAGTATTTGACTAACTTGTGGGGTCGTCCGCAGATGAGTTCCAGATCTCTCTCCATCTAGCATCGGTGGCGACAGGCGAGCTTTCCAAAGGAAAGCCAACCCTGATCCCTCCGCAGAGTTCGCTCGTCACTGAAAAATTATCAGTCTCCTTCATCTCACTCGCCGTGGATCTCCTGTTCAGGTAATCCATTGCATCCTCACCATGATTATGCCACCGATTCAACGTTTGAACAAAAAAATACCACTGCTAGCAATTCCGCGGGCTGCATACACACCGCATGTGCGCAACACAGCAGGTGGGGCGCAATTTGAATATCGGTTCCGCATCCAATTATCTTCAGCTGGTTCGTGCTCAAACTGTTGTGTTGTCTTAACAGCAGAGGGGTTATGGATTTAAAATTAGGACTCAGCTAACCTCACTTTAACCATGCCAACTTCATGCTTGCGCCGTGGTTTTGCTAACTTGAGTTATATCTCCAGCCATGCAAAACTTAACCACTCGTCTTAGCTAACCAACTAGAGACAGGTCAAATTATTTGTATAGATCTGCAATCTATAGCAGAGATCCAAAGGATTTACGTCTGTTTTTGCAAAACACTTACTAACTCAGAGTTAGAACCCGTCTTAGCTAACCAACCTGTTGATGATGGTCTCACATGGACTGCTAACAACTATCTTACATAGCTGACCTGGTAACGATGATGTCTCATGACCTCTTATGTAGAGTTCAATGAGATGGATTCCACCCCACAGCTGTCGGAGACTCGGTCTCAGTCTGTCGATGGCACGGAGATTGTCACCCAAGATTTCATGGTTCATGACCAACTAGAGGTAGAGAGACTAAGGATCGAGTTAAAACATGCAGCGCACAAAAAGCTTGTTGAGGAGTACAGGACAAAGAAGCAGCTTGCTGCCTCGAAGTAGGTGTTTTTTATCATGCATCTCGCGTGTGTCGTTGAAATTTCTTTGGAAATCAATGCCTCTCATTCTAGCTGCATTTTTATCACGGCTTAAATATTTATCTCTGTTTTGCTGACTCAGCGTTTATATGTAAGCTTCTGCCATAAAAGCATGTGGTTCAACAATACATTTGCTAAAGGTCATTTCTTATCTTTGTCCACAGAGCTGTTGCAATGGGTGAATACGAAGAAGAGTTCAGCACAAAACTTAGCTTCCAAAAATTCATTTTTCATCTGTGAAAAGCTAACAGAACCACAAAAACAGCTAGTTAGAGATATTGGTTTTGGGTACCTTCTAGATCTATGTTGTCGCGAGCTTCCAAGGTGTTTCGTTCGCTGGCTTGTCCGCTATTTTGATTGCCCTTCCAGGTGTTTCATACTGCTTAGTGGATACAGATTCCTTATCAACTCATACACCGTGCACCGAATCTTAGGAATTCCACTGGGCGGGCACATTATCCCTAGAAAATGCTCAGAAGCTTTCAGATGTCAGGTTAAGTCTGAAACTCGGTGTGCTAGGCATGCTCCAAACATCAGAGTGTTAACTGATCTCATAACCCCAGAGCTGACAGGAGAAGTGTTTCAACGGGTTTTCGTGATGTTTGCAACAGCGGTATTTCTATGCCCAACGACATATGATTGCGTTAGCCTTGACTATTTAGCCGCTCTAGAAGGACCAACAAGTAACATATCATCATATGATTGGTCCAATGCTGTCACAGAGAAACTGGTGACATCACTCCAGACCTTCAAGGATAAAGGATTAGCAGGCGCCCTGTGTGGCTGCCTTCTGATTCCAGTGGTTCGTTCACTAACTTGTACACTTCTTTATACCCACAAGCAGCTACAAGAACATGATTAAATTTTACCTCTTCCTCACTTGTAGATAACGTATTTTGAGTACCTGGATACGGAGATTATGGACCTGGAACCTGACACTCCTGCAAGACTTGTCATGTGGGACACAGAGGCCATTAAGAATTATGATAACATAGACAGCCTGTCAATAGAGGACGGAATTTTTGGGAAACACACGGTGAGTCAACTTTTCATCATTTTCCTTTGGCGAACTTTTCGACTCAACATAATGACTTAGCTGCGATATATTAATTTGACTTGACTGTAATTCTTTCCTTCCACATGGCAGCTGAAAGACATTAGGCGCACGCCTTTCCAACCACCGCCTTTCCAACCACCGCCAAATGAGTCCCAGACTAGAAGCCTACATAGAAGAATTTGTGCCTCAATAAAAACTTTGTTCCGTAAGTGATTTCCAGCTTCTGCACCTGATTTTATGTTTGAAATGATGTTCCCTAAGTTTTTACGAAACAGATACATGTCCTACTGTATTCATCCAGACAGTTTCCTATAGTACGTTAGCTGTGCTTTTGTGTTAAAACCAGAAGTGCTTCCTATAGGATGTTAGCTCTGCTTTTGTGTTAAAACAGAAGTGCTTCCTATAGGACGTTAGTTGTGCTTTTGTGTTAAAACCAGAAGTGCTTCCTATAGTACGTTAGATGTGCTTTTGTGTTAAAACTAGAAGTGCTTCCTATAGTACGTTAGCTGTGCCTTTGTGTTAAATATAAAAGTGCTTCCTATAGTACCTTAGCTGTGCCTTTATGTTAAAACCAGAAGTGCTTCCTATAGGACATTAGTCGTACTTTTGTGTTAAATATAGAAGTGCTTCCTATAGTACGTTAGATGTGCTTTTGTGTTAAATATAAAAGTGCTTCATATAGTACCTTAGATGTGCCTTTATGTTAAAACCAGAAGTGCTTCCTATAGGACGTTAGCCGTACTTTTGTGTTAAATATAGAAGTGCTTCCTATAGTACGTTAGTTGTGCTTTTGTGTTAAATATAAAAGTGCTTCCTATAGGACGTTATCTATGCCTTTGTGTTAAAACCAGAAGTACTTCCTATAGGACGTTATCTGTGCTTTTGTGTTAAAACCAGAACTGCTTCCTATAATACGTTAACCGTGCTTTTGTGTTAAATATAAAAGTGCTTCCTATAGTACGTTAACTGCGCATTTGTGTTAGATATACAAGTGTCTCCTATAGTACATTAGCTGTGCTTTGGTGTTAAAACTATAAGTGCTTCCTATAATACGTTAGCCGTGCCTTTGCGTTAAAACTAATAGTGCTTCGTAAAGTACGTTAGCTGTGCTTTTGTGTTAAAACAAGAAGTGCTTTCATATAATATGTTACCTGTGCCTTTGCGTTAAAACTAACAGTGCTTCCTATATATAGTACGTTAGCTGTAATTTTGTGTTAAAACTAGAAGTGCTTCCTATAATACGTTAGCTGTGCCTTTGCGTTAAATATAGAAGTGCTCCCTATAGTATGTTACCTGTGCTTTTCTGTTAAAAATACAGGTACTTCCTATAGAACGTTAACTGTGCCTTTGTGTTAAATATAGAAGTGCTCCCTATAGTATGTCATCCGTGCTTTTTGTGTTAAAACTACAAGTGCTTCCTATAGTACGTTAACTGTGCCTTTGTATTAAACATAGAAGTGCTTCATATAGTACGTTAGCTGTGCCTTTGTGTTAATTGTAACACTGCTTCCCTACGATGGTAGATCAACCATGCTTCGTAAGGTAGGTCGACTGCGCTCTTTCAAGGAATGTGTTCACCATGATTCATGTACTTTGTTAGCCGCGCTTCCGGCAGCACACCATGTGTCCTTCTGCGCATATTATTCCATGCCCTTTCTGCAATTATTGACACAATGTACAGTAGTTCACAAGATATTTTTCATTTTCGATATTAATAACTCCTTTTCATTCTCGGTGTTAATAATATCTGATGGTTTTCTTTCAATTCCAGGCCAAGATGAAAATTGCCAAAGTTATCAATGAAATGTACAAAGAACTTTTCTCGCAGTTTCAACCAGTTCTCGAGCAGAAATTGAAGAAGCTCCTTTCACTTGGTAGGGATCTTAGTGCAAAAGAAACCAAGACCAAAGACCAGGATGTTTATTGCAACTTGCAACATGACAACTCAAATGAAAAAGAAACTTTTTCATCACTCCCTTCAACATATTCTATGCTTCCAAGTTCTAGCACGACAAGCAGTCAAAGTTCTTCCAGCAGTGGCTCAACCAGTGTCCTTCACGCCACATCATACTCCCTGGAAAATTTAAAGGGTTGCTGCGATACCCCTAACCCAAAATCCCAGAATCCGTACGATAGAGAGCAGTCCCAAATTCATCTATCTTCACACATAAAATCATCAGCCCAGATTAAGTTGCTATTGGAAGTGAACAGGATCGACCACAACAAAGAGGACATTGATGAACAAGCCAAGATTCATCTGGACAAAGTTCATAACCATCTGCACAACTGCCTTGATGGCTTGCCGGTCCATGAGCCCTCCGTGTCAACATCCGAGATGCTGGAGAGCGGGGCAATTATAATGATAGGTGAAAATTCATCTGAGTGTTCTGTACCGATTGAAACCCAAAATTCTGCTGGAGGATCTGCAGACCACAACTCTCTGACAAGCCCACTGGAAAAACTCTTGGAGGAAACAGCAAAACCTACTGCAACAGAAACACCAGCCTCGCACTCTGCGGTTGACAAACAATTACTGACTGATCCAATCTCAGCAGATACACTTGGAGCACATGTTTATCACGTTGGGAAAACGTCACCAACTACTGCACGGTCCAGCGGTTCTGACAGCGCTCACAACAACTCTTCAACCAACACAAAAAGCCTCATTGTATCCCAGCCTGCACAAAAATCAAACAATGTCACTGGACAACGTTCTTCTTCGCTATAGGAAGATAAGGTCCATCTTGTTTCAACTTTGAGTGACGAGAAGAACATTGCTGAAACAGAACGCACAAGAGCTACTTCCTCCCTTCCTCCTAAAGTAGAAGTCCCCAATGATTTTGCCAGTGGTTCTGGCTCAGTACTAGACACGGGAAAAGCAATTCCATCCACTAGTTATGCTCCACTGGTTGCTGCACCATCTGTCAATGCAGAAGACAATAACATTGCAGAAGAACATGAACAGTGTACGAAGCAACCACCTATTGATCCTACAGACAGCGTCCCTATTACCACAAGCGCACATCCGCCAAAACCGGAACCACAAATGGCACCTCACAAGAGGTCCTTAAAGCAGTCAAAAGATCCAGGTAACAAGAGTACAGCGCCTCCTATGAAAAGAGTTAGGATACTGGATCCTCCACATAATTCAACAGAAACTGCAAACAACCAGTCTCTACAAGCTGACAACCACAGAAGCCTCCTTAATTGTGGATTCATTGATGATGATCAAATATGGCCTGACCCATCTATCTATGAACAACTTGACAGAGTCATTGAACAAAAAAAGAAACAACCCTTTCATAACCAAGTAACATCACAACAATGCCAACCTGATACTGTCTCACACTTGGCCAATAATTCAAGCTCGTCAGCTAGATCTTCCCTTTCTAACTATTCAGAGCCACCTATACCCAGTAGATCAGGATCAATGTCAGGCGGTAGCCACCCCACATAGGCCTTTGATACGTCATACTCTACAGGTTTAACTCAAACTGTCTTGTCCCAAAATTTACCAGCAACTCCCTTGTCCCAACACTACAACCAACCAGCTCCTAGTATCAAAAACCACTTCTACCGACATCCTGGTGCTCAGAATAATGACGGTTCAAACAAAAGCCAGCGCTCACCATATGCGATGAACAACCAAAGTCACAAGAAGTACCAGCAACAAACCACTGTCCGTGATGCCCACTACCCCCAACACAATGATGCTCAGAACAACAGCACTACACAGTGCCAACAACGCCAACCTCAAGAGCAGAACAATCAGCAACCACACAGAGGCGGGTCTAATGGGCAAAGTTATAGTGCCTTGCAACAACAGTTCAACATCATGCAGTATTCCGGCCATCCTCTCCAGCATTTTCCAACAGATATTCTTTCAAGCTCAACCGGTAATCCAACTGTCAGAACATTAAAACTGCGCATGCAATACCAACCACAACGCCTAATGTTCCAAAGAAACAACAATTATAATGAGGGTCATCTGCAAATTAGTAATGGTCAATTGAACTCCGGTGGTCATGTCTTCCAGCCTCACCACATCATTCTGAGCTAGAACAGACTCTATTCACTGACCAAGAGAATGACCATCAAGATCACTGCCAACTTTTGGAAATAAGAGATTCCACAAACGAGGAGAAAGAAGTGTATGAAACAATCATCGACAATACGCCAGGTATCAAGCAAAATGATAGGTAATGAATTCGTTGTTCCTGTTACAGTAAAGTTTTGGTCCCTTCGTTTAATAATGCTAATCGTTTCATCTTATGTTTAAAAAGAAAATCCTACGATTTAAAATTCATTTGTTTTTTACAGCAAGAGGATATTCTACGTCGATCGACGTTGGGCCGATCACCGAACTTTAGGTTTGTCAATGAAGGTATACGGATATATCCACTCATTCGTGGTCGATGCTTACTCAGCGTTGTTGATGAAAGAACAATTCTACGCAACGCCAACATTTGTGCACAAGCATATAATGTACATGGACGCTTCTGTAAGTTCTTGCTTCTCATAAATAATAATAAAAAATCACAGTTACTGCTACTACCACACTGAGTGACACAGCTACAATTTTCTGCAGGATAAATTTAAAGTTCTAGGAGCAAGCACAAAACTACTCAAGGAACAGATTGTGGAAAAAACTATTAGGTACATGCTGCCCAAAAAATGTAACATCGTGAGTTCACCCTACTCACTCTATCTGCCCAGTGTTCATCTTTGATTCTACAAGTTTTTCTTGTTACAATGATATTATTCCTTGTCAATTGTTTTAGGTCTTAATACCTGTGAGAAAAGATCCACATTTTATCTACCTCATCATCGTGAATCTTGCAATGCGTCGCTTCGAAATTCTGTGTCCTTATATCAATTGCGATGGTATAAAGGAACACTCGGACATTGTCATCGAAAACTTCAAGAGAGCTTACCATTCTGCTTACAACAATTATCCTCACACCATGGCCTCCTTTCATGTCAAACATGTGCAGAGTGTATGTAACTCAGACAGAGAGTAAGTTTCTTTTAACTGTAGCTCTACCTCATTTAAACCATGCATCTTTTTGTTCCACTACACATCCCATACCTAGTATTCACCTTCTAATCACAGACATTAATGCTCTCAATTTTCAAGGATGACAGTGCTATTTACACCATGCATTTGATGCCGCTCATTAATATGAATAATAATTCATTTTTATCAATAATGTAAGTTCATTCTCATTGACAACACATCAACATACGTTCATCCAAGCCAGCTGAACATTAAGTTTTGCAATAAATTTTATTAATTTGCACGGTTATGTGTTTGCAGATCCATGTGAAACCAATGAGAGAACAACTAACTTACAAAATGATAACATCCAACCACAACACAGCCATGTATTTGAGGCACTAAGCATCGTCCTCGACAAGTACAATATCTGGCGCGAAAGAAGAAGAGTTGGAAGAAGATGAATACTGCTTAAATTTGCATTAATTTAGCTGGAGCCATCCGAACATTGTTTCAGACAGCCATATCGACTCATATGTAATCACAACAACATTTCACCTATTTTTGTGTCCGTCCAAGGTATCTGCTATGGATCCCGTTAAACACAGCTGTGCGTTCAAATGGTCAAGTCTTAAATTCCTGAACAACAAACATTTACAAATAAGAATCATATTTTTTCCAAAAGTTCTAAACATGATATTCAACACATCACTTCCTTGCACTAGAACACCACTCAATGACTCACCTCAATGACTCACCTCCAGTAATCCGGGTCACGGAGGCACTGTCGTGCCTCTTTCCACGTAGAACGTGCTTCTCTAACCACGGATAACTAAGCTGACACACACAAGTGCGCCACCAGTTACCACAGGACCGTCCCCTCTCGACTGCTTAACACCGGTCCCTCTCCAAGCCAAATGAGTCATGGAAGCACGACCATGGATCAAGTTAACGAAAGAAGAACCATCCTCTGTGATAGACGACTAAACTGAAAAAAATACCAAAACAGAAGAACGACCGTGACTTCAACTGTAAAAGGTCCGTGACCTCACAAGTTTCAACGACGAGTCTCTCTCAGCAAATAAGTGAAAGCAAACGTTTCGAAAGAAAGGCACGACCATGCCTTTGAGTAACATCGTAGATGTGCCTCTCCGAGCGAACGTGTAAGAGAAAGCATTTGCGAACAACAGACAGAACTCTGACTCAACATAACATAGCACATGGCTCCACTAACTAGACAGACGTGACTTCACTAGCAGACTAACTAGAAATATTACAGAACATACAACCATGACAGTGACTCATACTAACATAAGGCAACCGTCGATAACACAATACTCCCACAAAAAGTATCACACTGGATTACCGTCCCTAAAACAGACAACATATACTGAAACAGACAACATATATTGAAACAGATAGCAAAGTGGCAAAATCTGAAGAATCTTAAACACACTCAAGCTCTGCATAAAACCATTTCAAACACACAACCACAACCATATATTCAATATAAAAACAACTGTGCCAAACACAGTACAAACACAAAGCAAAAGTAAAGCCCCTACCTGTCAGTGAAGAAGCTAGCAAACTAATAAGACCAGAGCGTGCCTTGCCTAAAACAAAATCAATGCCTCCCTAAACAAATGACTGTGCGCTGCCTAGAATCACGAAAGTGCACATCTGAGTGCTCCTCTTAATACATCTCATCTTATACCAACTCGTAGCAACAAATCATACAGGAAAATATTCTTGAAGGCACCCAATCAAGAAAAACATAATGGAACGAAAATAAACTTAAATTTCCAAACTAGTCAACTCCATCCAGTTCAAAATAAAACAACCACAATTACAAATTCATCAGTCTATGTAATACTACCCCATACAATAACTATCAAATAACCAATTCATCACACAATCCATCTTGCCAGCACTTCCACCTGGACTACTCCTCAGAAACGTCCTCGCCATCTGAGATCAGGAAGACAGCGACGATGCAGGATGTCCCTCATCGACAGAAACCATAGCTCATAGCTCACATACCCTTCCTAAAGGAAAATCAAATTAAAACATGAATATACAAAAAAACAAGTACTGTTTTGGCAACAAAGGCAAAAACTAACAAAAATGAAATCTTCACTTAAAGTAGCTCCATATTTCAGGTGATCAAAAGTAAGTGGCTTCCAATCCCAGTAGTGACGAAGAAGTTCTAGAAAAGATGACTCCAGCTTCGAATAAGATTCGTCAATGATGGCTCCTGCTAAGTCCTCCATGGAGTCCCTTTCTTCGCCGCCTTTGATCATAAACTTCTCTTGGATGTCGATATGGTACCCTTCTAGAATTCTGATGAAATCTTGAAAAGGAGCATCTCTAATATTCCTGACGCCCACACTAGAGAAAGTTATACCTCTATTCTCAAGGAAATCCTTCAGGGCAGGGCACTCCGTCCTGGCCCTGCAGAAGTGATAGAGCAAAACATGATTCCGCATAGCCAGTTGCATGACAGCGACTTTTCTACGCCCATAACAATCTTTTCGCGTGAACTCCATGCCGAGACCAACAAACTTGTGCTTCTCCTCGCGCAACCAGTCCTCGTACAAGCGAATGATCTCATCCACCTTACCAGGCTCGTTGGTGTACCACACGTCGTGCTTCGTGTTACCATCGGCAACTATAGAATGGTACTCAGTGGTGTTCAAAAAGTCGTCCATGGCAACGAGCAGTAAGATGCCAATGGAGATTCCTAAGACCCTGCGACAAGGTTGGGGAGTGGCGAGGAGGCTGGGAACTGACTGATGTTCTGTGGCTACAATACGACGTGAAAACCTCACAAACACGGCCAGTATTTAACCTTGGCGAGGGACCTTTGAGTTACAATGCGCATTAACATGTGAACTAGGAACAGCGAATAGACGGTTGTGCTTCCGAAGCACATAAAACCATGCACTTCGTAAAGTCACGGCTGTGCACAAATATTTGATGCCGTGGAGAAATCGAGGAGCCTCTAACTTTATTTTCGGTAACTGACACACTGAATAGTCACATCGAACAGCCGGCACATCGGTCATCAATTCCTCCTTTGAAAAAAGACCACCAATGGAAGAATCCAATGAAGCAAACAAACAGCCAGCCGTACGCCTTAGATCCGAAGGCCAAAACTCATTTGTGCCTCATCTAGCTAGATTCACAACATCTGTCCCTCGATAGTCAAGGCTGGTTTCAGGTGAGGCCCGGGTATGCAGGCACAACACGCACATACGTGTTTATCAGGCACAGGTATGTAGGCACACGACGCACATACGTGTCTATTCCACAGGCACGGGTATCACCACAAGCACGTAGAGATACAAGCAGCAACTCGCCGGAAACACATGAATGCAGGCAACAAAGGCACGAAAACATAGCCTCTACATGCACGTGCTTCCGCTTGGCAAGGCACAAATATGACCTTGCAATTAACGTTCTCGAGCCACCGCTAGACACCCTCTGCATACAGACATGGAATTGCAGCTTCTCCGACGCACAAGCACAGTTTTCGAATTGGCATTATCAAGGCACAAATACAAATCCTCTAGATGAAAAAAAGAGAGGTGGCAGAGGCATCGGTAAGAACACTTTGTTCGAGAGGCACGGTTGCAAACTCTCAAGAGGGACAGCCATGTGACACCGCAGACACATAGACACGTGAAGTTTATCACATGAGGATACATCAAATACAAGCAACGAATCAATGGTAGAAGTGAAAGAGCCACAGTTTTAAAGTGTCTAGAGGCACGGGCGTGTAGAAGCATGGGCACGACGAGTCACAGCCACTGCATGTTGGAAATATACCCTAGAGGCAATAATAAAAGCATTATTATTATATTTCCTTGTTCATGATAATTGTCTTTATTCATGCTATAATTGTATTATCCGGAAATCGTAATACATGTGTGAATAATAGACACCAACATGTCCCTAGTAAGCCTCTAGTTGACTAGCTCGTTGATCAACGGATAGTCATGGTTTCCTGACTATGGACATTGGATGTCATTGATAACGAGATCACATCATTAGGAGAATGATGTGATGGACAAGACCCAATCCTAAACATAGCACAAGATCATATAGTTCATTTGCTAGAGTTTTCCAATGTCAAGTATCCTTTCCTTAGACCATGAGATCGTGTAACTCCCGGATACCATAGGAGTGCTTTGGGTATACCAAATGTCACAATGTAACTGGGTGACTATAAAGGTATACTACGGGTATCTCCGAAAGTGTCTGTTGGGTTGACACGGATCAAGACTGGGATTTGTCACTCCGTATGACGGAGAGGTATCACTGGGCCCACTCGGTAATGCATCATCATAATGAGCTCAAAGTGACCAAGTGTCTGGTCACGGGATCATGCATTACGGTACGAGTAAAGTGACTTGCCGGTAACGAGATTGAACGAGGTATTGGGATACCGACGATCGAATCTCGGGCAAGTAACATATCGATTGACAAAGGGAATTGTATACGGGGTTGCTTGAATCCTCGACATCGTGGTTCATCCGATGAGATCATCGAGGAGCATGTGGGAGCCAACATGGGTATCCAGATCCCGCTGTTGGTTATTGACCGGAGAGCGATCTCGGTCATGTCTACATGTCTCCCGAACCCGTAGGGTCTACACACTTAAGGTTCGGTGACGCTAGGGTTGTAGGGATATGTATATGCAGTAACCCGAATGTTGTTCGGAGTCCCGGATGAGATCCCGGACGTCATGAGGAGTTCCGGAATGGTCTGGAGGTAAAGAATTATATATGGGAAGTCCTGTTTCGGCCATCGGGACAAGTTTCGGGGTCACCGGTATTGTACCGGGACCACCGGAAGGGTCCCGGGGGTCCACCTGCCCCCGGGGGCCACATGGGATGTAGGGGGTGCGCCTTGGCCTACATGGGCCAAGGGCACCAACCCCAAGAGGCCCATGCGCCTAGGGTTTCAAGGAGGGAAGAGTCCTAGGAGGGGAAGGCACCTCCTAGGTGCCTTGGGGAGGAGGGATTCCTCCCCTTGGCCGCACCCCCCTAGGAGATTAGATCTCCTAGGGCCGGTGCCCCCCCCCCTTGGCCCTCCTATATATAGTGGGGAGATGGAGGACTTCTTACCCTTGCCTTTGGTGCCTCCCTCTCCCTCTCCAACACATCCTCCTCCTCCATAGTGCTTAGCGAAGCCCTGCCGGACTACTGCAGGTCCATCACCACCACGCCGTCGTGCTGCTGCTGGAGACATCTCCCTCAACCTCTCCTTCCCCCTTGCTGGATCAAGAAGAAGGAGACGTTACACTGACCGTACGTGTGTTGAACACAGAGGTGCCGTCCGTTCGGCGCTAGGATCTCCGGTGATTTGGATCACGTCGAGTACGCCTTCCTCATCCCCATTCTTTGAACGCCTCTGCGCGTGATCTACAAAGGTATGTAGATGCAATCCAATCACTCGTTGCTAGATGAACTCCTAGATGGATCTTGGTGAAACCGTAGGAAAATTTTTGTTTTCTGCAACGTTCCCCAACAGTGGCATCATGAGCTAGGTCTATGCGTAGTTCTTCTTGCGCGAGTAGAACACAATTTGTTGTGGGCGTAGATGTTGTCAACTTTCTTGCCGCTACTAGTCTTATCTTGCTTCAACGGTATTGTGGGATGAAGCGACCCGGACCAACCTTACACGTACGCTTACGTGAGACCGGTTCCATCGACTAACATGCACAAGTTGCATAAGGTGGCTGGCGGGTGTCTGTCTCTCCTACTTTAGTTGTAGCGGATTCGATGAAAAGGGTCCTTATGAAGGGTAAATAGAAGTTGACAAATCACGTTGTGGCTTTCACTTAGGTAAGGAAACGTTCTTGCTAGAACCCTACTTCAGCCACGTAAAACTTGCAACAACAATTAGAGGACGTCTAACTTGTTTTTGCAGCAAGTGCTTTGTGATATGATATGGCCAAAGTTGTGATGAATGATGAATGATCTATATGTGATGTATGAGATGTTCATGCTATTGTAATAGGAATCACGACTTGCATGTCGATGAGTATGACAACCGGCAGGAGCCATAGGAGTTGTCTTTATTTTTTGTATGACCTGCGTGTCATTGAGAAACGCCATGTAAATTACTTTACTTTATTGCTAAACGCGTTAGCCATAGTAGTAGAAGTAATAGTTGTCGAGCAACTTCATGGAGACACAATGATGGAGATCATGATGATGGAGATCATGGTGTCATGCCGGTGACAAGATGATCATGGAGCCCCAAGATGGAGATCAAAGGAGCTATGTGATATTGGCCATATCATGTCACTATTATTATTTGATTGCATGCGATGTTTATCATGTTTTGCATCTTGTTTGCTTAGAATGACGGTAGTAAATAAGATGATCCCTCATAATAATTTCAAGAAAGTGTTCCCCCTAACTGTACACCGTTGCGACAGTACGTTGTTTCGAAGCACCACGTGATGATCGGGTGTTAGATTCTAACGTTCACATACAACGGGTGTAAGACAGATTTACACATGCAAACACTTAGGTTGACTTGACGAGCCTAGCATGTACAGACATGGCCTCGGAACACAGAAGACCGAAAGGTCGAGCATGAGTCGTATAGAAGATACGATCAACATGAAGATGTTCACCGATGTTGACTAGTCCGTCTCACGTGATGATCGGACACGGCCTAGTTGACTCGGATCATGTTATACTTAGATGACTAGAAGAGGGATGTCTATCTAAGTGGGAGTTCATTGAATAAATTTGATTAGATGAACTTAATTATCATGAACTTAGTCTAAATATTTTACAATATGTCTTGTAGATCAAATGGCCAACGTAGTCCTCAACTTCAACGCGTTCCTAGAGAAAACCAAGCTGAAAGACGATGGCAGAAACTACACGGACTGGGTCCGGAACCTGAGGATCATCCTCATAGCTGCCAAGAAAGATTATGTCCTACAAGCACCGCTAGGTGACGCACCTATTCTCCCTGCAGAACAAGATGTTATGAACGCTTGGCAGGCACGTACCGATGACTACTCCCTCGTTCAGTGCGGCATGCTTTACAGCTTAGAGCCGGGGCTCCAAAAGCGTTTTGAGAGACACGGAGCGTATGAGATGTTCGAAGAGCTGAAAATGGTTTTCCAAGCTCATGCCCGGGTCGAGAGATATCAAGTCTCCAACAAGTTCTTCAGCTGTAAGATGGAGGAAAATAGTTCTGTCAGTGAGCACATACTCACAATGTCTGGGTTACATAACCGCTTGACTCAGCTGGGAGTTAATCTCCCGGATGACGCGGTCATTGACAGAATCCTCCAGTCGCTTCCACCGAGCTACAAGAGCTTTGTGATGAACTTCAATATGCAGGGGATGGAAAAGACCATTCTTGAAGTATTTGCAATGCTAAAATCAGCAGAGGTAGAAGTCAAAAAGGAACATCAAGTGTTGATGGTGAATAAAACCACTAAGTTCAAGAAAGGCAAGGGTAAGAAAATCTTCAAGAAGGACGGCAAGGGAGTTGCCGCGCCCGGCAAGCAAGCTGCCGGGAAGAAGCCAAAGAATGGACCCAAGCCCGAGACTGAGTGCTTTTATTGCAAGGAAAGTGGTCACTGGAAGCGGAACTACCCCAAATACTTAGCGGACAAGAAGGCCGGCAAAACGAAAGGTATATGTGATATACATGTAATTGATGTGTACCTAACCAGTACTCGTAGTAGCTCCTGGGTATTTGATAACGGTGCGGTTGCTCACATTTGTAACTCAAAACAGGAGCTGCGGAATAAGTGGAGACTGGCAAAGGACGAGGTGACGATGCGCGTCGGGAATGGTTCCAAGGTCAATGTGATCACCGTCGGCACGCTGCCTCTTCATTTACCTTCGAGATTAGTTTTAAACCTTAATAATTGTTATTTAGTGCCAGCTTTGAGCATGAACATTGTATCAGGATCTCGTTTAATTCGAGATGGCTACTCATTTAAATCCGAGAATAATGGTTGTTCTATTTATATGAGAGATATGTTTTATGGTCATGCTCCAATGGTGAATGGTTTATTCTTAATGAATCTCGAGCGTAATGCTACACATGTTCATAGTGTGAGTACCAAAAGATGTAAGATTGATAATGATAGTCCCACATACTTGTGGCACTGCCGCCTTGGTCACATAGGTGTCAAACGCATGAAGAAGCTCCATGCTGATGGACTTTTAGAGTCTCTTGATTACGAATCATTTGACACGTGCGAACCATGCCTCATGGGTAAAATGACCAAGACTCCGTTCTCAGGAACAATGGAGCGAGCAACCAACTTATTGGAAATCATACATACTGATGTGTGCGGTCCAATGAGTGTTGAGGCTCGCGGTGGCTATCGTTATGTTCTCACCCTCACCATGACTTGAGTAGATATGGGTATATCTATTTAATGAAACACAAGTCTGAGACCTTTGAAAAGTTCAAGGAATTTCAGAGTGAGGTTGAGAATCAACGTGACAGGAAAATCAAGTTCCTACGATTAGATCGTGGAGGAGAATACTTGAGTCATGAGTTTGGCACACACTTAAGAAAATGTGGAATAGTTTCACAGCTCACGCCGCCTGGAACACCTCAGCGTAATGGTGTGTCCGAACGTCGTAATCGCACTCTACTAGATATGGTGCGATTATGATGTCTCTTACCGATTTACCGCTATCTTTTTGGGGGTATGCTTTAGAGACTGCCGCATTCACTTTAAATAGGGCTCCGTCGAAATCTGTTGAGACGACACCGTATGCTGCTGGAGCCATCTCCCTCAACCTCTCCTTCCCCCTTGCTGGATCAAGAAGAAGGAGATGTTACGCTGACCGTACGTGTGTTGAACGCGGAGGTGCCGTCCATTCGGCGCTAGGATCTCCGGTGATTTGGATCATGTCGAGTACGCCTTCCTCATCCCCGTTCTTTGAACGCTTCCGCGCGTGATCTACAAAGGTATGTAGATGCAATCCAATCACTCGTTGCTAGATGAACTCCTAGATGGATCTTGGTGAAACCGTAGGAAATTTTTTGTTTTCTGCAACGTTCCCCAACACCGCATCCCCTCATGGACTGGCATCTGGCACCACAGGCACGTAGAGTCACAGTCAGCGTGTCTCTTGAGACAAGCGAATGCAGGTACAGGACGCACAGAACTGCAGCGTATACAGGCACGGAATTGCGACTTTTGTCGCACAGGTACGGCTTTCGAATTGGCATTCTCGAGGCACGGGTACAAACCACCTGAATGCACAAAAGAGTGGTGGCAGAGGCACGGTTGTGTAGTCTGAAGAGAAACTGCCATGTGACACCACCACATAGAGACATCGCGTGTGTCACATGAGGTACATGAATAGCGGAAAAGAATCCACGAAAGTGCAGCCTCCACAGACATGGATGCGGGCTTCTAGAGGCATGGTCCCGAAGAACACAAAGACAGAAAACTGAAAATGTTGACTCGTACGTTACCAGAAGCGCGTCTCTTGTGCGAATGTGTAAAACACAACAATACAAACACAAACAAACAACGGTGAATATAAGCGAAACAAAAAACACGCTTCTCCCAAACAATACATATGCATCCCCTCACGGACGGGCGTCTAGCACCAGAGGCACGTACAGTCACAGCCAGCATGAAGCCTGAGACACGCAAATGCACGTACAGGAGACACCGAATTAAAGCGTATACATGCACGAAATTGCGGCTTCTCATAGTTATCGAAGCACGGGTACAAACAACCTGGACGCATAAAAGAGTGGTGGCAAAGGCACGGTCGTGTAGTGTCAAGAGGAACTGCCGTGTGAAACCAGCACGTTAAAACATGGCGTGTGTCACGGATGTACATGCATAGACGGAAAGAAGCCATGGAAGTGAAGCCTGAACATACACGGATGCCCGGATTCTCGAGGCACGGTCCTAAAGCACACAAAGACACGAAACTAAAATGTTGCCTCGTATGTTAGCAGACGTGCCTCTCTTGTGCGAACGTGTAAAAGACAACAATACAAACACAAACAAACGACACTGAATAAAAGCCAAACACAAAACGCGCTTCTCCCAAACAATACATATGCGCCACTTCAATAGGTTCTCTAAATATACATGACCACGCGCAAACGTCAACAATGAACTTGTAACATGAAAAAACATAAGAAATTATATTCACATAACATGAGACGGTACTCCATAGGATTGAACTAAAAGTACTCATTAATTATACAAAAAAAAGAAATGAAAGTCTTCCAGGAGTCCATTTTGCTCAGACCACCGGGACAATTCTACTCAATTGGAGTTCTGCTCAAAAGCATCAACGGCGTCCGGGGTCGGGAAGACAACGAGGATGCATCATGTCCTTCATAGACAGAACTCGGTGGTAGAGCTCGTAGCTGACATACCCATCCTAAAATAAAAGGCGGATGAGAATGAACATATACGTAAAGGACAAAAAGTACTATTGTTGCAATAAAACAAAAATATAAAAACGAAATTTTCACTTACAATTGCCGCATATTTCAGGTGTTTAAGGGAAAGCGTCTTCCATTCCCAGTAGTCATGCAGACCTTGTGGAAAAGACGACTTCATACTCAAGTAAGATTTGTTTATGACGGATCTTGCCAAATCTGCCATTGAATCACTTAGATTTCCTCCTTTGATCATGAGCTCCTCTTGAAGGTCGATGTGACACTCTCTTGGGATTTTGAGGTAACTGTTTGCGAGAACATCCCTATCGTTCCTGACGTCGACACTAGCGAAGATTATACCTTTGTTCCGAAGGAAATCCTTCAGAGCAGCGCACTCCGTCCTGGACTTGCACAAGTGATAAACAAGAACATGCTTGCGCATCGCCAGTTGCATAACGGCAACTTTTCTACTACGATCAAAATAATCCTCTCGTGTGTACTCCAGATCAAGACCAACAAACTTGTACCTGTCCTCACGCAGCCATTCCTCATAGAGAGTAAGAATCTCCTCCACCTTGTGGGGCACATTGGTGTACAACAATCGAGCTTGGTATTACCATCAGCATCTATAGAGAGACGCTCAGTACTGTTCCTGAAGTCGTCCATGGAACCAAGGCTGAGACGACAATGGAGTTTGACTATGCTTCTCGTACGAGGCGAGGATGACAGGAGCTACCTGCACTTCTCTGGAGGGAATAAGACGCCATAACCTCCAGGAATAGACCACTACTTAACCTTTGGGAGAGACGACTCAGTTACCATGCCCATTTAATTGCTAAGGAAACGGTGAATGGACGATTGTGCTTCTGCAGCTCGTGAAACCATGCACTTCAAAAGTCACGACTGCCACGCTGTAATCGAGGAGCCTCTAGGTTAACTCTAGCACGGTAGCTGGCACAATAAATACTAACAATAAATAGCCATCCCATCAGTCACCGGTACATCTTTTGACCGAGAGAACAATGCAAAGAGGCAAACGAGATGACCCTGTCGTACAAATACTACACTAGGAGTGAACAAAAATGGAAGCACGGTTCGCCAGAACAAAAGCCACACGTGTGCATCCACTTTGGTTAAAGACAAACCTTACTAACAACAATGCACGTCTGTGTACCACCAGAAACATTGACAAAACAAAAGCACGTCCATACTTCTGACATACATATAACCGTGGGCTATCATACATAATCCCGCCTGAAGCCAGCGTACATAAAAACAGTGACTCACTTGGGTCAACGACTACGTGAAAAAATGCAATACCAAAGTCACGAACCGTGACTCAATTTCAGATGCAAACGTGCCTCTCATTATTCAATATGCATCCCCCGACATATCGACCATGCTTCTCCTGTTACAACGACCGTGCATCTAATAACATCATCACCGGTCCTCGCCTAAAGAAACACCCAACCATATCTGATTAAACATGTGATTAAAAAAACACAGAAGCACGAGCATGCTTTTGAACATGTATAACCATGCCTCACAGAAAGTATGTGAGGCAGGATAGGCACGTAAAAGACTCCGCTCGGAGGCAGCACAGCTGGACAACTATAATGGAAGGCAGCTGAACGAGTCAAACATCTCGTTTCCCCATAACACCTCGGAATGCACGCACACCATCTACAACCAGCATTCATTCCATTTCACAGAATAAAAAAATAAAACAAGAAGCACTCATTACTACTCTTGCTCTCTCCTGTCTCCTTTATATTTCCATAAGCTCCGACTCCCTCAGCCACAACACAACTCATTTGCCTTCTCCGTCGCCTGCTTCTAGGGTTCGTGCTTCTTCTCCGTCTCCTGCTTCTAGGGTTCGTGCTTCTAACCCGCACACAATCGATTAATTTCTAAGCCATACTTCTCTCATAGATTGCTGGCCGTGGGTGCTTGCCCTAAGCTTCCCATCACAAGCCATCTGCCTTATCCGTCCGCTTACTTCTAGGGTTCGTGCTTCTTCCCCGCACACAGTCTCATTTCAAACAAGTTATTGTAGAGTTTTTATTGGGTCTGTTGAATAACTTCCAAGCCGTGCTTCTCTCGTAGATTTTTCTAGCCGTGCGCACTTGCCCTAAGCTTCCCCTACCCAAATCTCTGTTCGTCAACCCTCGTTCTTCTTCTGTCCCAGGTAAAAAGCATATGCGTAAGCAGCATGCTCCGATCCGTATTTACGTTTTACGTTTAGGTTTTTCATTTTATAGTTATTGAAGCATCAGATCCGGTACAACGACTTCATTCTCTAAAGGAATATAAAAACCATTTGAAAATCTAAACAAGTGTTATATACTGGTAAATTCGTAGTTGTTGCCTGCCTTCAATATGTCTAACATATTTGAAGCTAGTTGTTGTCTACCTTCCACGTTGAAGCTTATTTTTAAATTGTTATGATATTCTTGTTTTCTTAACATAGTTTTTCTGAAATATTTAGGTATGATTTGCCCTGCCTGCCGCCAGCCAGGCGGCCCTTGCGAACCACACCCTGAAGTTATCCAGGAGTTTGAGTTATTCTTGATGAAAATTGCTGGAGCCGGATGGTTAGTAAGCATCACTAACAAATTAGTTGCTTACGACACAGTAAAAATCGTCACTGTCACTCATACCCCCTTGCACCTACACTAGGCCCCCCTGTTGCCACTTCTTCGCACCTGCCTTGTGTTTTCATTTTCCATTAGTTTGCTTGCTTATGCCCTGATTAATATAGCCCATTAATTTATAATAATTATGTTGTTATCTATAATTCTTATCAAAAATTCATATCCAATTTAAGAAAACTTTTAACATTAATAGTACGCGAGTTCAAATTTATACTTACAGGTTGTTATTTGCATTATTTTTTCCAGTATGTACCTTGTAATGTCAGAGCTTTTCTCGCTGAATACATTGAAGAAGAGAAGAAAGAAGCAAGAAAATTGCGTAAACAACAGGTAGAGCCAGCGCTTCTTACACATGAAGGAAGGTCTTACAATGCTTTGTTTAAGCATAGGGCGAACTACACAAAGTTATGCCGTGGTGAGTGGAACATCTTTGCGGCTGATTATGAACTTCGTGCTGGAGACCGCATAGAATTTGAACTACCAGACGAGGGTCTCAATCTCGAAATACAAACATATCGAGATAACAAAAGGCTTCTTCCATTACCCCACATTGTTAGGTATTTAATATTACAAACATTACAAACTTATCTTCTTTTGCTGTAATTTTATATGCATGAATTGAACTGAATAATATTAACCCCGTGTTGGATATAACTTTATCTAACTTTAGAAGCTTTTTTTCTAGCTCTCGACGATCTTTCTTCTGACGATTTCGACCATGTTCACTGCTGTGTCTACTCTAAGGATATTGAGTTACCTACGACCAGACACGATTCTTTCTACAATGCCTTTTTGGAGATACTTTCATCTGTTGCCGTCCATTTGTCCATGTCCTGACTCACACTAACACCAAAGACTACGTCATGGTTGGTTACAAATGTCCTTGTTAAAATACAAAACGTATTTTGCTCATATGTAATATAAACAATACTGACGTAATATTGCTTATATGTAAAATTATAAAGAACCTATTTATTCAAACCTAAAACAACAAAACTTCCGTTGTTCTCTTAATATGTTGTTTTATCTGTTTACACACAAACCTGAACATGCCAGGAACTATATTACTTCCAATATGGAATTTCTTAATGTTTGTGCACTCACCATATTCAGACATTCCTTTATTTATTGTCCAAGTGACAAATCAACGGTTTTAATTTCTATTTAATTTCGATTTTCTTCTAGAAAAATCCGAGGAGCGTTGTCTCAACACTGAAGAGATGGGTGGACATGCCAACCAATGGCAGGGTAACCCTTGAAGCTCCTGATGAACCTACACATGTCATCACTCCTTCATCGTATTACATCTCCAAAAACGACGGCATGATGGTAATACAAAAGTCTTCTTTCAGAGACTTCATATCAGCTGCATCCTTCGTTGAAAAGAACGTTGTTCTAATCATTTTCAAAGAGCGAAATGACCGTTCTGTGTCCATCATCATTCAGCGCATTATGTAGATTCCGTCGGAACCAGCACCTAAAATGGAAGCAAACAGTGTATCTCCTAGAATGTTCAACGCTCGTTTCATCATGATGTCTCCAGGAGCAAAACACTAATTACTATAAGTTTGCTAGTTAGGATGGTAGAGTAATTTAACTATTATGGACCATGTGCTTGCTTGAACTATCAGAATAATCTTTTGCAACTTATGTAGCTCTTACGGACACTCAACTTGCTGTTTCAACCATCGGAATGATCCTTTAAAACAGATGTTGTTTGAACCATCGAAATGATTCATTCGAAAAAATGTAGTTCTTATCCTTTGAAAAGTTCACAATTCAAAAAACCAAAAAAAAAGACTCATTTTCAAAAATGAAACGAAACAAGAATCAGTTTGTGATTCAAAACCTCTAGCAATGCGATGTTATCAAACTTATTCAAACCATCTAGTGAAACATATCTGAATTAAAAAACAAACAGGACTCCGTTTTCAAGTCCAAACTATATTTACTTCAACTTTTCCTAAACACACACTTGTGCACCGAATAACATAAAAACCGTGCCTCCCTAACCAAGGAATATTATTAATTGAAAAAAACGTTTCACAACAAAGGCACGACCATGCATCTGCTGAGTGTTCTACCGTTTACACGACTACTTTCACAGCCAAAGATGCATCACGCAGGCAACACGCAACGAATAAAAAAAATTCAATGAACAAGACAAGTGAAAATCTTAAAAAAACAGATAAAACAAACCCCCGTTTCCGAAATTCTATGCCTGGAACCACCGCGTGAGTAGCAATTGCTCTTTGGCAGTTTCCTTTTTTGCACGACAAAACAACCCTTTTACTTTTCCGAATCCATTTCATCCTTCACCACCGCACACCTCTAGCCATGGATGACGGGAAACTAACAACATTCATGGAACACATCACTACCCACGGTACAGCCGTGCTCGAGGTGGTGTACACCAACGACCCAAGGACCATGGAGTGGATCATCAACAAGTACGAAGAATGGCTAAAGGAGGAGAAGAACAAGTTCGCCGGCCTCGACCTCGAGTATACACGTAAGAGCAGTTACATACGACAAGGGATCGCCGTCGTCCAACTTTCCATGCGCGAGCATGTCCTTGTATACCACTACTGCAGATCCGAGCGCTCACAGGCGTTAGTTGACTTCCTGCAATGGAAAGCGGTAACTTTCACTAGCATTGACACCAGGAACGACAAGACCATGCTTGCCCGTGCATGCATCAGAATTCCAGACGAGCACCACGTCGACATCCAGAGGCTATTCTGCATCAAGGGTGGTGGAGAAAGGGACTCCATGGGTGACCTTGCAGCGGCCATCACCGACCCCTCATACAAGAACATGAAGAACTCATTCCCAAAGGAGAAGCACCAGTTCTGGGAGTGGAAGCCACTTTCCCCGATACACCTTGAGTACGCGGCAAAGGACGGGTATGTTAGCTACGAGTTGTACCGTAGAATCCTAATCATCAAGAACGGGCTACGTCACCTCCACCAACAACCAATGAAAGAAAGACTCCGCCCACGTAAGAGCAATGACGAGGGATCTTCCAGCGGCTGGAAGCGCCGGAAGGGAAACAGTGGTTGGTAAATTGCGAGAAAATGGATGTCTACATTAAACTAGTAGGAACTACTATTATCATAATTTGGATTGTATGAACCTATGTTGTAAATATGTTTGTTGTTGCTCAAAGATGCTGTGTGTATTGTATTACTATTTTACGTTTGAACTTTGAACACAGTTGTGTGCTCATGTACTAATTTGGATTGTATGAACCTATGTTGTAAATATGTTTGTTGTTGCTCAAAGATACTGTGTGTATTGTATTACTATTTTACGTTTGAACTTTAAACACAGTGGTGTGCTCATGTACAAATGCATACTACGTTTTGCATGTCTAAATGCAATTAGTAAGTTATGTCCCAGTACTGAGCAAGCATATATTGTATCCATGATTATAGAACGAGAGATATCTCGCACGATAATTTTCATACTCAACCTTTATAAGATGCATCGTGCATTTACAAGAATATGTGATGATATCGTTGTAAATTTTCAGTACAATACTTATTAAACATTGGCGTGAACAATTCATAAATATTGCAGAAGATCATTCGGTACACAGTCACAAGTGACGAGAACTTTCTTACCTTAACCACATTGAAAAAAAATCCTTGCCTCCATTTCACATCAAACACCGCTCCGTCCATTCAGAACATCCTTGCTATTGTACACAGGTTCCTCTCCGTACACCAGTTCTGCATGATGCCACAAAACTATACTACTGTGTGCAACTGACCTATGTACTAGCGTGACTCACTAAGTGTCTACTCAATCCATGCCTGTGGTGCCACGCACCCGTGACCCTAGAGACTACACACCTGTGCATCATTAGCCGAGCCCCTCTAACCAGATATTCGAACCGATGCCTCTACTGCCGTACATCCGTGCCTCTAGAATCTTGACAACAGCAAGAGGGTTCAAAACCATGCCTCCACACAACCGTGCTTGTACTGACTGCACTTTCGTGCCTCTGTTTTCTTGATCAACGTGCCTCACTTGAAACCCATAGTAACTCTACGTGCTCCGCATGCGTGATCGCCAATGCAACTTTGGTGCTGCACACACGCGTCTCTCAGTATACCCGTACCTCCACAACCGTACTTGCACTGACTATAATTACATGCCTCCGTTTGCTCAATCCACGTGCCTCACATAAAACCAACAGTAACTCTACGTCCTACACACACACACGTGCCTCTCGCATGAAACCCATAGTATCTCGCCCGTACAACTTTGGCGCTGCACACACGTAGCTCTCAGTATACCCGTGCCTCCTCACGACCGTGCCTGCACTGACTTCAATTTCGTGCCTTCATTTGCTTGATCCACGTGCCTCACATAAAAGAGACGCACAGCCGTGCCTCAGAGTAAACAACACACGTGCCTCTACTGTATTGATAACTATGACCCCAATTAAATAACATCCGTCCAAAAGAACATATTTAAAAGAGATGAACAGCCATACCTCTTCTACAAACATACAACAGCAATGAACACTTAGGTTCTTAGGTTCATATTGTTTCATATATCTAGACAACATTAACCCGTAGCATAGATTTTTAAACAAAATCCATTTATGTTCAAAGGCTATAACTAACATCACTGCGGCAGAAGATTGAAGATAACAACAAGCCTCCCATCACGCTCTTTGAAAGTTATCAGCACCAAGTTGTTTACTTCAATAGACGATGCCTGGAGAAAATCACTGAGACCTTCCTGTTTGAACACCATTCTACTACCCAAGCCAATGAAGTAGGAGCAAGGAGTGCTCACATATATATCATCATCACCAGATTCCAAAGTAACTTCAAGGGTTAAAACGCCAGTCCTAGGAAAAGTCACAAACTCCTTCAAACTCCTCACAACAATACCAGGAATAACCTGACAAAAAACATCAAGCTATCAGAAATAGAACAAAAATTAAAAACTATAAATAGAAGAGATAATAAAAATAAATAAATAAACAGAAACAAAGAAAAAATAGTGGAAAAAATCTGACCATATGATGACCATTAACATTCATGGAATCAATCCTGTGAACAAAAGGACAACACGGTATGTAGACATCATCAAAGAGTTGACACCTCATGAAATACATCTGCTGATAATTAAGAAAAATACCACGGGTGTAATAACAACTCCCAACAAGTTTCATCTCGGAGTCGCTCAAACCATCAAGAGCTACAAAATATAATTACATAGGCTCAAGGGAACAGGAAAATCATCATGTGCAATAAAACAAGCTAAAAACTTCCTTAAAAATAAACCTTACCAACAGACGGTAAAGGAGACAACGCATCTCCACGACCAATACGATAAAAATCACCAATCCATGTTCCATAGTGTTCAAGCCTAATGGTCATTATATCACGAGGACGAACATCATAATCACTGACAATCGTTCCCAGGAAGGACCATGGAATTTGCTCCTCAGCCGACCATGACTAAACAGAACACCATACAAATAACCCTCATTTTACTGAAAAGCAAGATCAGTATCTTCGTCACCCCTCCTTATGGCTAAAGCCCTACACTCCTCGATGTAACGAGCAAGATGAGCTCTAACACTGCACGGAACATACTGCACAACAAATCAAAACAAGGATCATAATCAAAACCTAAACAACATGAGCAGCACCAAAAGAAATAAATGTGTGTGCCAAAAATTAAACAATTATAAAATGATATTCTTACAACACGCCTCCAACAACGCCGATCCAGGACTACACTGAACCCATCTACAGAAGAATCAACAGAAGAACACGGGCCACCAGGCATACGGCAAAAAGGACAAGCCATAACTGCAAAAAACACAATGATTATCAAGAACTAATCCCACAAAACCCAGTTGAAACTTGACATCTGATAGTGTTGGTAGTCCCTACCCGTAACTACCCCATAAATCTCCATATCCGGAAATATAATGGGAACAAAAAGAGAAACAAGAAAGGAAAACAGGGAACCTACAAAGGCAACCGGTAGGGAACGACGATCACGCGAACGGGGAAGCGCGGTCGACGCTAAAGAAGGACCGCCGTAAAAGCAGGCAACAAGCGCGGCGGCCGGGACAGGGGCCGCCGTAACCACGCGACAAGAGCGGCGGCCGCGACGGACGGAGACGATGGCAAAGAAAGAACAGTGCTCCACGACGGTTCGCCCACACCAGAGAGAAAACAGATCTCAAAACAGATAAACATGTTTTACAAAACATTAAAAGTATAAGGACTAAAATGAAAAAAGGAAAAACCAGAAAGGAAAACCGGAAACCGAAAAACACGGAAGACGCCGTATGCGCGACAAGTGTCACGCGCGGAGCGCCTCGGAAAAGTCTTCCGACCGCTCCGCGCATGACACTTACGCGCAGGGAGCGCTCCTCGACTAATCGAGGCGAGGAGCACTCCTCAATTAGTGATTTCGGGCCAACGCACACGGGCGTCCAATAGGATTCGCCCACAAACATAGCGGTGAACCCGGCAAAGTCGCTTCAGCCCACGTGAGGGTGGATGGGCCGCCTCCATGTCGCCCGGTCAGATCTGCCGTCGCCCGCCGGGCGCCGGCCTTCGGCCTTCCCACCACTCGCGCACCCAAATCAAAGCCCCTCCTCGTATCCGATACGCGCGAGGCCGGGGAACCCCACACCTGAAGTCCAAGTCCAGGCGAGTTTGCTAGCTTGTCTCGACGGTCGCCGTCCTAGATCTGCACCCGTCAGGCGGCGACCTTTCCTCCTCCGTTGCTGCCCTCGCCCTGGTCCACTCCGGCGGCCCCTTCGCCCTCTTTAAACCCTAGCGCCTCAATCACCTCTTCACTCCACCGTCCACGGAACCCAGGCCCTAGTGCGACTTCGCCATGGCCGCAGCACTCCTCCTCCTGCTCCTCCTCCTGGTGCCGCCCGTCGGCCTCCTCGCCGCGCTCGCCTTCCTGACCCGGCCCCGGGCCGCGCGAATCCCGCTCAAGGGCCGCCACGTCTTCATCACCGGCGGGTCCAGCGGCATCGGGCTCGCCCTCGCCACGGCCGCCGCGCGGGAGGGCGCGCGGGTCTCCATCCTCGCGCGCAACGCCGCCCGCCTCGAGGACGCGCGCGCCGCCATCAGGCTTGCCACGGGACAGGACGTCGGGGTCCACCAGGCCGACGTGCGGGATGCCGCCGCCGTGGCAAGTGCACTCGACGCGGCCGGGCCGGTCGACGTGCTCGTCTGCAACCACGGCGTGTTCGTGGCGCAGGAGCTGGAGAAGCAGGACATGGAGGAGGTCAAGTGGATGGTGGACATCAACCTCATGGGGACCTTCCACCTCATCAAGGCCGCGCTCCCTGCCATGAAGGCACGCACCCGCGAGACCAGTCTCCCGGCGTCCATTGCCATCATGTCATCGCAGGCTGGTCAGGTATACAGTATACAGGGTTCTTTCGCTGCTTTGCCAACAATGCAGCTAAAGTGTTTGATGTAATGTCTCATGATGGGAGATAAAGCTCAATTGATATCTTTGCTGTAGGTTGGTGTTTATGGGTATACTGCTTACTCCGCGAGCAAGTTCGCACTAACTGGTCTTGCAGAGTCGCTGCAGCATGAGGTCGTTTCGGACGATATTCACGTGTCGCTGATCTTCCCTCCTGACACAGAGACACCGGGTCTTGTCGAGGGTATGCATTGATAATATATGTTTTAAATTTGAAGTGATTGCTGAATTATCTAACTAACTTATGTGGCAATCTTCTTTCCTGTTGAATTTCTCACATGATACAAAAATTATTAGATGATTTACATATCTGAAGATTGTGACACGAAAAACTATTGAGTACTTGGTGTAGTTGAGACGCTTTTTAGAATCTCAAAATTTCAAGCTTATGTAATGGTGAAAATGTAATGCAAACAGTTTACTTGAAGGATCATAAGACCAGCACAACCGAAACCATTTGATTAGTTATGCCTACCAGTAAATTTGCATTGACAAAGTGATGAACTGATCTTATGTAGATATAATTTCACTTCTAGTTAAATAGCCTTATTTGATTCTTGCAAGCTGCACTGTCCTGACGGAAGAATGAAAAAAAAAATCTAGTTCTGATTTTTGTTATGATTTTTAAGACCATGTACATTTCATTTTTCTAGAATATGCACAAGCATGCATATCACATATTGATAGGAGAAAATGGGTGGGAGAACCCTCCACAGTAGTTCTTAACAGCCCCAGTTCTGGAGCTACTCTTATTTTGTGGCATTTCATTCTGGATAGTGGACCAGCTATGCACATTAGTGTCGTACTCCCTCTATTCAGAAATAAGTTGCGTGGTTTTAGTTCAAAGTTCAAATTTGAACTATAACCATGCCACTTATGTCCGAACGGAGGGAATATTCAGTTCAACATTCATTTCACACTTTACTCTCAAAAATAAAAATAAAAACAGTACATATTCATACAGTGAAACTGAAGCATGACGTGTACTTGGCTGTTTTCTTATTGGTTGCAGAGAAGAAAAAGAGGCCAGAGCTTACCACTATCATAGCAGATTCATCTGGTGGAATGAAGGCTGATGATGTTGCTATGAAGGCTCTAACCGGCATCAAATCTGGGAGGTTTATTATCCCCTGCAATTTCGAGGGAGCAATGTTAGCTATAGCCACTTCTGGTCTAACCCCCCAGAGTTCCCCGTTAATTGCATTCGTGGAGGTGATCGGTGCTGGACTGATGCGATTTGTAGCACTATGTTTCCAGTGGAATTGGTTCTCTACTATTGAGAACTGGTGCGCCAAGAACAAGAAACATGGGTGAAAGCCCAACCCTGGGATTCCCAGATTTTCAAGGGCTTACAATTTATATACAACCAATAATGTACCTTGTTATCCCTGGACTGAATGTATATCCCACTTGTACTTTGGGATACAATGTATATCTGGGTTATTGTTTTTGACCAGTTATACTTAGCACGTTGTACACTTGTACTGGACAGACAGTTAAAAATTCCCTTTTGCCTGTGTTTTAATCTTTCTGTTATTGCTTGAAGTAATATAGGAACAGTATATGTACTAGGTAGAGGAACAAATATGGTTGAGGCGTTTTGGCTCCCGGGCTCAAATGAGCCCGGGAGTGAGCAAAAAAATTGTGAAAAACATGAAATAAAATTTAAAAAAACCGTTTTTTTGTGTGTGGAGAAAGATGACTGAGTGCCTGATGTATGTGCCAGATTTCAGAGCATTTAGATATGTAAGTTGCTTTATTTTTTGAGAGCTACCTGGATGCCCAAATGCTTTGAAATTTGGCACGCACCTAATGCACTCAAACGTCTTACATAAAACAGAATTCAGATTATTTTTTTAGTTTTTCTAGTATTTTTTAGAATTTACTGTTCACCGGGTGCAATTCGTACAAATATATATTGCTACCTCTGTTCCTAAATATAAGACATTTTGGCAGTCTTATATTTACTTCGCGTCCGGCTCCTCTCCGCTCCCTCCACTCCGGTCCGGAGCGGACCAGGCTCTAGCTCATTTTCACAGACGTTTTGGCAGTGAGCTCCACAACTCCGTGGAGTCAGAGCAGAGATGAGGGATTCCGAACAAGGCCTTAGGAATGGAGGTAGTAGTACTATATATCAGTGCCAATTTTCTGGTGCCATTTCTAAATGAAAAATGTATCCACAGATGTTATTTAGAAATGGAGGTAGTAGTACTATGTATCAGTGCCAACTTTCTGGTGCCATTTCTAAATGAAAAATTGCATCCACAGATCTTCGATGGTCTTCGGGCCATGGAGGTGAGGAGCACCTCGGCCCCTGTCGGCGGGAGGGACCATGTTCTTATTTTTGTTAGATTCATTGTGTTGGTTGGGCTGTGTGACGGCGGCGGCGTCCCTCAGTAGAAATAATGTCTCTTACGTTTTATTCCCGTCCAGATGGTGCGTCTAGCTTTGTCGGAGGGCATATGGGATTCGTTCAGGGCTGGTCTTTGGTGGACCCTTTTGGATCTGGTCTTCGTTCGTCTTTCTTTGGGTTTTACAGGTTTGATCCTTCTGATCTACGACTTCTTTCATCGGCGATGGTTGCTGCTTCGGTGCGCTGGTCCTATGGGGTCTTAGCACGACGACTTTCTGATTGTCTACTACAACAAAGTTTGTTCGGCTTCGACGAGGGATGGGTGATGACGGCGGTGCACTTTTAGCTCGCTCCAGTGCTTCTTCTAGACTCTAGTCGTCGCTAGGTGGTCCACGGAGCTAGTTGTACTTTTTATTATGTCTGGCTTTTTTGTGCTGGCATGATTGAAGTTGAATAGATTGGAAGTTTCTAAAAAAATGCATCTACACAGTTTCGTGTGTTCGATGAGGCAAAATCCATGATATCTGAAGCTTCGTAAACAGCAGAAGCTTTGCCGTGGATCGTCGAAATAAAGATCGACGGAGGAGATCACTTGGACTGCCCTGGAAGGTCACGGAGGGGGTCCCAGTCCTCGCCCCGCTCCCCCCAAAATCCCAATCCAGGCTCCTCGGAGATGTACACGGCAATCCGCGGAGACGATGAGGCAGGCCGAGTGAGATAGAAGCAGCACAGCTTCCGCTTCCGGTCCTCGCCATCGATTCGCTCATGGCCTCCACCTCCTACTGCGCCACTCCATCTCCGTCCCTACGATGCTCTGCCGCCTTCTTCCCCACCTTCGCCTCTCCGCCTCCCGCCCTCCGCTTCGCCGTCCCTCCGCTCCTCCCCCGCCGTCTCGCCATATCCCCACCGAGAGTTCGAATTCCGGCGGTGGCGTCAGCGCTGGAGTCCCTAGTGCAGGAGTCCGATGACGAGGACGAGGAGGACGACGGGTCTGGGCTGTTCAAGGACGAGGCGTGGGCGTCGGCGGACGAGAGGGACGCGGTGCGGTCCCCGGAGCTGGTGGTGCCCGAGCTGGAGGAGCTGCCCGAGCAGTGGCGCCGCTCCAGGATTGCCTGGCTCTGCAAGGAGCTCCCCGCCTACAAGCACTCCACCTTCACCCGCATCCTCAACGCCCAGCGCAAGTGGCTCACCCAGGAGGACGCCACCTACGTCGCCGTACACTGCCTCCGCATCCGCGACAACGACGCCGCCTTCCGGGTCAGTACCCTCGCAGGCTCACCACACGCCCACCTCCCTCCCATAACATGTTCGACTAGTGATCTCTGTAGACGTATGTTCATTTGGTTTCTTCCTGCCCATGAACTGTTCGACGAATTGCCATAGCTGATGGATCATAGATGTACTCGTTGGTTGTTTTCAGGTGTTTAGCTGGATGGAGCGGCAGCACTGGTACCGCTTCAACTTTGCGCTTGCCACAAGGGTGGCGGATTTTCTCGGCAGGGAAGGCAAGGTTGAGAAATGCCGGGAGATGTTTGAGGCAATGGTCAAGCAGGGCCGTGTGCCTGCCGAGTCCACCTTCCACATACTGACCGTTGCGTACCTCAGTACGCCCAGGGGACGGTGCCTCGAGCACGCTTGCACTATCTACAACCAGATGATACAGATGGGCGGCTACAAGCCTCGCCTCAGCCTTCACAACTCATTGTTCCGCGCCCTTGTGAGTAAGACAGGAGGAACTGCAAAGCACAACCTCAGGCAGGCTGAGTTTGTCTACCACAATCTTGTCACCACCAATCTTGAGGTGCACAAGGAGGTCTATGCTGGGCTCATCTGGCTTCACAGCTACCAAGATGTCATTGATAGAGACAGGATCATAGCTCTTAGGAAGGAAATGAAGCAGGCTGGTTTTGATGAGAGTATTGATGTGCTGGTGTCAGTCATGCGGGCCTTCTCCAAAGAAGGGAGGGTTCAAGAAACAGAGGCAACATGGCATGAAATTCTCCAGAGGGGTTCAGAACTTCCTGCTCAGGCCTATGTCTGCCGAATGGAGGTTTATGCTCGAACTGGTGAGCCTATGAAATCCCTGGATATATTCAGAGAAATGAAGAGGCAAAGTATACCCCCAAACGTTGCAACTTATCATAAGATAATTGAGATAATGGCAAATGCTGAGGAGATAGATGTTGCGGAACAACTTATGGATGAATTTTCTGAGAGTCATATGAAGCATCTGATGCCAGCATTTCTTGCCCTGATGTACATGTATTTGGATCTTGATATGCATGAGAAATTCGAATTAACATTCTCGAAATGCCTTGCTAGGTGCCGTCCAAATAGAATCTTGTACATCATCTATCTAGAATCACTGATAAGGGCTGGAAATGTCGAGAAAGCTGAGGAGGTCTTCGATGAAATGCACAAAAAAGGGACGATAGGTACTAATGCAAAATCTTGCAACATCATGCTAAGAGGTTATATTTCTGCAGAAGACTATCAGAAAGCTGAAAAGGTTTATGATATGATGTGTAAAAAGAAGTATGATGTACAAGAGGATTTGTTGGAAGAACTTCAGACTGGCCTCCGTCTTGGTAAGAAAGTCGCTGTTAAGCCAAAACCCGTGAGCATCAAATTGGATCAAGAGCAGCGTGAGATTTTGATTGGTTTGCTTCTGGGAGGCACACAGATTGAATCTCATGCACAGAGAGGGGTCCATATTGTCCATTTTAAGTTCCAGGAAGATTCTGATGCCCATTCGGTCTTAAGGGTGCACATTCATGAGCGTTTCTTTGAATGGCTGACTTCAGCAAGCAGATCATTTGAGGATGAGAGCAAGATACCTTATGAGTTCTCAACCATACCTCATTTACATTTCGGTTTCTTTGCTGACCAGTTCTTTCTAAAAGGCCAGCCTGTTCTCCCAAAGCTTATCCACAGGTGGTTATCTCCACGTGTTCTAGCGTATTGGTTCATGTTTGGAGGCCTCAAACTCTCGTCAGGTGATATCGTTCTCAAGGTCAGTGGTGGGAACAGTGAGGGTGTTGAAAGAATTGTAAACTCCTTGCATGCACAGTCCTTACCTAGTAAAGTGAAGAGGAAAGGGCAATTCTTCTGGATAGGTTTTCAGGGGAGCAATGCCGATTCTTTCTGGAAAGTTATAGAACCTTATGTATTGGACGGTTTCTTGGGTTTGACAACACAGGAAAGCGGCACCGCAGGTTCTGGTGATGACCAAGAAACTGATACTGATTCTGATGATGATGCTCATAAGTATGGAAGTGAAGAGTGAATACCAGGGAGCAGGAGATGTCTGGTGACAGGAGGTACTTCATCAACGTCAAGTTCTTGCTGCGAACAGATGTGCTATATTTTAGTGGTTTGGTGGTAGAGCTTGAAAAGTCTCCAAGTGGCGGTTTTCGCTTGTAAAGGTTATTTTCTGCCAAACTTGCTCACCCTTTATGGCGATGGCCTGTGACCGCTGTGAACTGACATCAATTTTTTTGATTTTTTTTTTCACAGTGGAAAAGTGAACCGGGGCTCTGCCCTTATAGCCTGCAACGTAGACTGAAGACAATATTCAGGAAGTAGTTCATTACAATCTGAACATCGGAAGGAACACAACTTCACAAGCCTACAGATTGATCAGGGTTTTGTTACGTATACTTTTACTTTGTTGTTCACCTTCTTAGTACAGTAAGTACTAACAACATGTTGCCCGTATTGATCTACCCCCTCCGTAAAAAGTAGTGATCTAAACACTCTTATATTTCTTTACAGAGGGAGTACCTATGTAGCCATCTGCATGATAGATTTGCACACTAGACTAGACAGAAAATTTGTGGATTTCTGTCGACCACTTACAGTACGTTATATGTTGTGCATTTAATCACCTGTTCTCATTTGCCAAATCTTTTTTTTATTTCTTTGTGAAATTTTCATGGATTGTCGCTAATGGCAGTACATAATAAGCTGTAAAAACATATATTTGTCCCATGATGTCTGGCAGCAAAAAAAAAAACATTTACCCTTCCAGAAAGAAACTCAGCATGGCATTTGGCAGCATCTTAGCTAGTGATTACATTACATGTGTATGCAACTGAGATTTATAGACTACTAAAGAGGCTTAACATTCCTACGGATTAATCTATGATCAGGTGACGACAAAGCAAACAAAGAATTTCTACTGATCCACCGCCATAACCTACGCTACCAGTGAAACATTTTTTGTTGATCATCAGGCACGCGTCGTGGAGCCACGTGTCCCTCCCTAAAAGTCATCGCGCGAGAGTTTGTTGAGCAGGCTGGTGAGGAGCGCGTCCCTCCGCTCGGCCCTGGCCTCCTCCCTCATCCTCCTCTGCTCCTCGCGCTCCCGCCACGCCTGCTCCAGCATCAGCCGCTCCCGCTCCAGCCTCTGCATCTCCTGCCGCCACTGCTGCTCCAAGGCCAGCCGCTCCTGCGCGTGCCGCGCCGCCGCCTCCTGCCGCTGCGCGTCCAGCCGCTGCTGCTGCTCCAGGAAGTCCTGCAGCACGGCGCGGACGGAGGACGCCGACGCCGCGCCGGCCGCGGCGCTGCCGCTCGGTCTCGTCTTCTGCTGCGCGTCCTTCATCTTCCTCCTGGTTCCCGGGGGCAGGTCGTCGTCGTCGCCGCCGGCGGTCTCCTCGGACTCGGTCGCGGGTCTCTTGAGCCTCCTCTCCTCGGCGGGGTTCCGTCCCGGCCCTTCGTCAGACCCGAAGCGCTGCCGTTGCATGCTCCCGCCGCGCACCGTGGAAGACTGCGTGATGTGATTGTGATTGTGCTCGCTCGTGCTCTCGCCGGCCTGCCGCACGCAGCGTTCGTTCACCATCGGCCGTTGCAGAGGCTGCGGGTTGATAAAGGGTGCGCCTACGCGGCTACGCGTGTTGGTGCTGGTGGGTGTGGAAGGGGTCGCCAGGGCCAGCTTTTGCATGCAGCAGCCGTTGGTCTCCTTCGCGCTCGTTGGTCTCCAGCCGTTGGTCTCTTTTGCGACGCCTCTCGAACTCCCTCGCCGGTTCACACCCGCCGGCTGGTGAGAACGGCTTTGCCCCCGTCCACACTGGCGACGCCACGTCATGCCCTGCGAACGGATGCCTCATGCCTTTTCAGGTGCTGCTCGTATCGCTGTCCGTTTGACCGGTTTCTCCCTGGATAGCGATGACGTGCACGCACGCGCGAGCGCGACGCTGTGCCCGCGGCCTCCGGCAGCGCCGCTGTCAGCCTGACGTGCCGTGTCGAAGGAAAAAAATAAGACAAGACTTGCTCGCGGTCGCAGGATAATGTTGACATACATTCTCATGCTGCCATTGGTCGCCTTAGGATTTGTTTGATTGATTGATTTTCTGCCGTCGGTGGTCAATCACATTCTCAAGGGCACCGCGCGCCGGAATGCGCTCTGGGATTTGCAGCCCACGCTTTTTTGAGCACGCTGGTTTCATTCGCGTGCTGATCTCCTGTTCGGGACGGCGGCGGGGCTAGGAGCAACTCTATGAGATCATGTAAAACAACCTGTCAGCCATAATAATCGTCGATATAGCACACGAGAACGAATTTTCTGTCCAGAACATATCCGTATATTTGACCAGCCGTTACTTTTTTGGGAAACATTTAGGCCCGGTGCACCGGCCGAAGCATTGGCCGGTCGCGTCCACATGCTCACGCTTCTAGCGAAGCAACTTGCGACATGTAGGATGCGAGCCCCCATCTACGCTGCCTCTCTCCTATTTCTTCCACCTCCCGCATCTCTGCTCTCCAGCGCGCCCGCGCCTATTCCGCTTCTTCCCATGCCCCCTCTTTGCTGATCCTCGCTGCTCCTTAGTGCGCTCGCGGCTATTTCGCTCCACCCCTCTGCTGATCCCCGCGCGTGTTGCTCATGCCGGAGACCATGAACAACGACGAGGAAGGCACCGCGGCGTACTTTCGTCCATGTCCTCGTTTCCTCTCATGCGGTCAAGTGCTGCGACCGGCTAGACCCGGAGCTGCAACCACGCCCGATTTTTGCTGGAACCGGTGACCGCGGCGAAGTGTCGGGTCACGGCGGCAATTTTGATTGGTGGACCGGGGGTGTTGCAACCGCGACATGTTTTGCTGGAACCAGCACCCAAAAATGCTACTACTGGAGTTTGTCCTACTGGACCAGCGACACCTGTTGTAACACCCCGGATGTAAAACTTCCATATTTGGCAATATATCCATGTTGATCTCCATCCAATTTCATTTGGGGTTCCATCTTCCGGGCTCTTTGTTTTGTTATGTTGTTCTACTCATTGCATTGCCATGCTTACCTTGTCATATTGCATTTGTGCTTGTGTCTGTTTGCATTCTCATAATCATCATGTGCATTGTCATATTCATGCATGTTGTATTGTTGCATGCTCCATGTGTGGTTCTTGCACCATCACTCCTCCTTCCTTCCCTTTCTTCCATTTCTGCAAGTGCCATTTTCCCTTCTCTTTTGATGTTCATCTTTTCCCAATATTCTAACACCATGTACCTAGCCTTCTGTCAAATTTCATCTCAATTGGAATTGTGTTGGTTAGGGTTTAAAATGGTTCAAGTTTGAATTTAATTCAAACTTGAATTATTTTTACTTCCTTTAAAATCTCCAAACCAATTTTGTTAAATAGAGCACATTTTCAGGATCATGAGAATATTTTTATATTTCTCTAGCTCCTCTCCTTTTCCCCCTGCTCTTTCCTTTTTGTATTTCTGTTTGAAGAAATGGAAAAAAAGAAAGCAGCAGCAGTAGACCCCAGCCCAGCCCCCGCAAGCCACTAGTCCAGGCCGGCCCACCAAACCCCAGAGGCCCAGCCGGCAACCTCAAGGCCTCAACCCTAGGCCGAAACCCCCATCTCCCCAAACCCTTGTCCTCTCCCTCGTTCCCTTACGCCGCCTCTTCCTTCTGCTCGATCTCTTCCTCACCTTCTCCCCTCACGCCGCCAGAGGAGCCCCTCTCCTCGCCCTTCCCCGCTCGTCCTCCAGGCAGCCAACTCTGGCGGCCCCATCGCCCGTTCCTCCCTCCTCTCGCTCGCCTACACCACCTCGACCATGCCCGGCCTCCCCGCTCGCCTCCTCTCGTTTGGATCGAGAAGGAGCTCTTCCCGAGCGGAGCGCTCGCTTCAGCCGTCGACCGCGAGCCGCAGGTCACCGGAGCAGCTCCAGGCAGCAACCACGCACGCTGTGGACCCCCTCTACCGCGCCGTGCTCCTTCCCCGAGCTCCACCTCGCCGTCCTTCTACACATCGTCGCCGGCCCCATCTCCACCTCGCCGGACCGCCCCAACCCCGTCGTCATCCATGTGACCTTGCAGGAGGCAGCCACCGCGCCTGCTTTGCCTCTGAGCCCGCCTTGCACCGAGCTCCACCACCGTTCGATCTCCACCTCGCCATGGACGGGGCTGTCCCCAGTAGCAGGCTATCTTCCTCACCTCCTATGTCGCCTGCCTTGGTCGGTTGGTTGCCACACGCTGCTGCCTCCAAGCACCATCTATGCATCTCTGTGGTTAGCGCCTTCGTCGAATCCTCAGGGGTCACCTTCAGTAAGTGGTACCCGAAGTGCAACAATGACCGGTGAAGACCCCTGCCCCCTGTACCATCCTGTTGCTGTCGCTGGAGACCGAGTATCCATCGTCGCGTTCCGTTTCTTCTATGTCAAGCCCAAGAGGGCGCCAAGATACCAAGTACCACGACGTCGACGACCCTCAAGTTGAACTACATCGACTATGAACGGTGACGACCCGGAACATCTACGGAGAGTGTACGACTACAAACCGTGTACGACTACCATCGCCAAAGACCGTCGAGTGAATAAATACCATCACGTGGGTTCGACAAGACGCCGAGTACCACGACACTACCGTCGACCCCCGGAGGACTCGGACCCGTCAAGTTCCCTTTGGATGCGCCAAGTTCCACGGCGTCGCATAAGTTTCTTCGTGAACCTGTTCGACCACTCGGATTCGCAAGTACCACAACGTCCGGAGTCCTCGGATGCGTCAAGTCCCTCTCCGACCGTGTACCACTACCCTCGCAAGAATGACTACATCTCGCGACGAACCATGAACAACTACCATCGAATCCGAACCATCTCGAACGCACGCTTCGAAGGTATAACCCCGAGATGACGTCTGTGAACGAATGCATGAGTTGTATGAGATGCATGTTTGGATGTTGTATCCGCCTGTGAACGTTAGTTGTTCCTTCTCGTTGCCACGCCGTCAATCCGTGGGAACCCGGTAACCGGGATCACCCCACCATCTTTGCACGCTCCCGCCACACTTCGTTTGCACCGGTATCTCCATGTGCTACCGGAACCGATATGTTACCATGGCATCATTTTCGGATTCGTTGCCATGGCACCCCTTTCGTTTCCGCCACGATGACAAATGCTTCATATCATGCTCTTATCAACATTTTCATAAAAACTTGCATAAACTTGCATATGTCATCCGCATCATGATAACAACTTCTAAAATGTTTAAATTGTTGTTGCATTAAATTGCTAAATGCATATGGGGATTTACCGGAATGGTTGTTTGTTGTTCCGGCCTCATTTAAACTTGCCTAAATAGTTAGATTACTTATGCTTCACCTCTTGCCATGTCAATCAACATCTAATATTGTGGGGTACATAAACAGGAGTGAACTAAATAATTGAATGTGGTGTTTCGTCAATATGCAACTCGTTCCATATTGAGCTCCACTTAATTTGTAGTATTGTTTGTGCACTTTGCCATATCATGCCTCTTTAAACCGGACATGCATCATACTTGGTTGTGCATCATGCCATGTTTATGTGATGGTTGTTTACTATGTTGCCTGCTTCTTTCCGGGTTGCTTCTCTCGTTAGCTTCGGTTTCGTTCCGGAGTTGTGAGGATCCGTTCGACTATGTCCGTTTGTCTTCTTCACGGGCTTGTTCTTCTTCCTTGCGGGATCTTAGGCAAGATGACCATACCCTCGAAATCACTTCTATGTTTGCTTGCTAGTTGTTCGCTCTATTGCTATGTCGCGCTACCTACCACTTGCTATATCATGCCTCCCATATTGCCATGTCAAGCCTCTAACCCACCTTTTCCTAGCAAACCGTTGTTTGGCTATGTTACCGCTTTTGCTCAGCCCCTCTTAGAGCGTTGCTAGTTGCAGGTGAAGATGAAGTTTGTTCCATGTTGGAACATGGATATGTTGGGATATCACAATATCTCTTGTTTAATTTAATGCATCTATATACTTGGTAAAGGGTGGAAGGCTCGGCCTTATGCCTGGTGTTTTGTTCCACTCTTGCCGCCCTAGTTTCCGTCATACCAGTGTTATGTTCCTTGATTTTGCGTTCCTTACGCGGTTGGGTGTTATGGGAACCCCTTGACAGTTCGCTTTGAATAAAACTCCTCCAGCAAGGCCCAACTTTGGTTTTACATTTGCCTAACAATCTATAACCTTCCCTTGGGTTTTCGCGAGCCCGAGGGTCATCTGTATTTTAACCCCCCCGGGTCAGTGCTCCTCTGAGTGTTGGTCCAACCAGTCAGTCGCCGGCGGCCACCAGGGGCAACTCTGGGCTGGCCTACCGGAAGCTTGGACAATCCGGTGTGCCCTAAGAACGAGATATGTGCAGCTCCTATCGGGATTTGTCGGCACATCCGGGTGGCTTTGCTGGTCTTGTTTTACCATTGTCGAAATGTCTTGTAATCGGGATTCCGAGACTGATCGGGTCTTCCCGGGAGAAGGAATATCCTTCTTTGACCGTGAGAGCTTGTGATGGGCTAAGTTGGGACACCCCTGCAGGGTATAAACTTTCGAAAGCCGTGCCCGCGGTTATGTGGCAGATGGGAATTTGTTAATGTCCGGTTGTAGAGAACTTGACACTTAACTTAATTAAAATGCATCAACCGCGTGTGTAGCCGTGATGGTCTCTTCTCGGCGGAGTTCGGGAAGTGAACACCGTTCTTGTGTTATGCTTGAACGTAAGTGTAACACCCACGATGTGGCTATATCTCCCACGTGTCGGAGCACGACTTAGAGGCATAACCGCATAGTAGGCATGTCGCAAGAGGGGCAATCTTTACACATCCCATGTACTGAATAAGAGAGGGATAAATAGTTGGCTTACAATCACCACTTCACACAATACATAAATATAGCATTACATCATCCAGAATACAATCAAGGTCCGACTACGGAACCAAAATAAAGAAAGACAACCCCAATTGCTAGATCCCCGATCGTCCCGACTGGGCTCCACTACTGATCAATAGGAAACGAAACAAAACAATGAACACGATCTTCATCGAGCTCCCACTTGAGCTGGGTTGCGTCACCTGCACTGGTATCATCGCAACCTGCAACTGATTTGGAAGTATCTGTGAGTCACGAGGACTCAGCAATCTCACACTCGCGAGATCAAGACTATTTAAGCTTATGGGTAGGAAAGGGGTAGTGAGGTGGAGCTGCAACAAGCACTAACCATATATGGTGGCTAACATACGCAAATAAGAGCGAGAAGAGAAGCAACGCAACGGTCGTGGAACTAGAAGTGATCAAGAAGTGATCCTGGAACTACTTAAGCATAACACAAGAATCGTGTTCACTTCCTGGACTCCGCCGAGAAGAGACCATCACGGCTACACACGCGGTTGATGCATTTTAATTAAGTCAAGTGTCAAGTTCTCTACAACCGGACATTAACAAATTCCCATCTGCCACATAACCGCGGGCACGGCTTTCTAAAGTTCAAACCCTACAGGGGTGTCCCAACTTAGCCCATCACAAGCTCTCACGGTCAATGAAGGATATTCCTTCTCCCGAGAAGACCCAATCAGTCTCGGAATCCCGGTTACAAGACATTTCCACAATGGTAAAACAAGACCAGCAAGACCGCCCGATGTGCCGACACCCCGATAGGAGCTGCACATATCTCGTTCTCAGGGCAACACCGGGTGAGCGCTCCGTACAACTAAAACCAGCCATCAAGTTTCCCCGAGGTGGCGCTGCAAAGGACTCTAGTTCGGACCAACACTTAGACAAGCACTGGCCCGGGGGGCTTAAAATAAAGATGATCCTTGGGAGCGCGACTCCCAAGGGAAAAGTAGGTGGTGGTGAGGCAAATGGTAAAACCAAGGTTGGGCCTTGCTGGAGGAGTTTTATTCAAAGCGAACTGTCAAGGGGTCCCCATAACACCCAACCGGGTAAGGAATGCAAAATCAAGGAGCATAACACCGGTATGATGGAAACTAGGGCGGCAAGAGTGGAACAAAACACCAGGCATAAGGCCGAGCCTTCCACCCTTTACCAAGTGTATAGATGCATTAATTAAATAAGAGATATTGTGATATCCCAACATGTCCATGTTCCAAACATGGAACAAACTTCAGCTTCACCTGCAACTAGCAACGCTATAAGAGGGGCTGAGCAAAAGCGATAACATAGCCAAACAACAGTTTGCTAGGAAAGGAGGGTTAGAGGCTTGACATGGCAATATGGGAGGCATGATATAGCAAGTGGTAGGTATCGCGGCATAGCAATAGAGCGATCAACTAGCAAGCAAAGATAGAAGTGATTTTGAGGGTATGGTGATCTTGCCTGAGATCCCGCAAGGAAGAATAACGAGTCCATGAAGAAGACAAACGGACGTAGTCGAACGAATCCTCACAAACGTGACGTTATTGGTACCAACTCGAAGAAGCAACACCGGAAAGAAGCAAACAACATGGTAAACAACCATCACATCAACATGGCATGATGCACAACCAAGTATGATGCATGTCCGGTTTAAAGAAACACGGCATGGCAAAGTGCACAAGCAAAACTACAAATTAAGGGGAGCTCAATATGCAACGAGTTGCATATTGACGGAACACCACATTCAAGTTATTTAGTTCGATCTTTTTTATGTACTCAACAAAATTAAATGTTGGTTAGCATCGCAAGGGGTGAAGCATAATTAAACTAACTATCTAGTCAAGTTTAAATGAGGCCGGAAACAACAACAACAATTCTGGAAAAAAAAATCCTCATATGCATATTTATGGATTTGGCACTGTTCTGCCCTAAACCATATTTTAGAGTTGTTAAACTTGCAAAGTAAAGCCACCATGTTAAACTAGGCATTTTTCTACCCCATTTACATATAAAGTTTATTAAGTTTGGAGCTGCGGTTGTTTAGTTATGAATTAAAGCATTTTAACATGGCATTTGAACAAATTTAAACAAACAACAATTTAAACATCTCGAACATGGATGAAAATTGCATATTATGAAACTAGACAAGATTCTAAGCATTTTACATATATAAGTTATTTACATATGATGCACGGTTGTGGAGTTATTAAATGCATGAAACATGAGGGTTTTTCTGTAAAACCGGAGTCTCCAGATAATTACCAAAATCACTGGACAGGGGAAAAAACAAGAATGGGCCGAATCCGGCTAGCCCAACAATGCACATGGGGGCTCGGGTGTTGGATCACCAAGGGCTGAGGCCCAGGTCGATGGCGAGAGAGGCGGCAAGGTGCGCGCTGGGCCGGCCTGCTTGTGGCCCACGCGCGCAGGAGACAGGTGTCTGGAGATGGGCTTCACGCGGTCGACGCTGGAGGTCAACGCGCTCCTAGACGAGCGGACGAGGCAGAGGTTTGCGGGCGCGCTCCTCTGCTCTAGAAGAAGCAAAGCAGAGCAGCGGCGTCAGGGATCTCCGGCGCGGCGGCGAAGGGCGGAGGGCGTGGAACCGGCGCGATGCAGATCTGGGTCGTGGGATGGCCGGTCCTCGCCGGATGCATGGCCGGATGCGGGCGAATGCTTCTCGTAGATGGACTTGGCGTGGGCGAGCAGGAACTTGGAGCTTAGTTCCCATGGCGGTGGCTATGGAACGATTGACAGAAAAATTAGAGAAAAGAGAGAGCCGCGGAGAGGAGGAAGGAGAGATGGGCAGTGCGGGGCTAGCCTAGTTCCCTGCTGCTGGTCGGCGCGACGAGGGATGGCGCGGAAGCGGCTCGGGGCGGCGTCGCGGTTGACCTGTTGCTCACCGGAGCTCTCCGATGGTTTGCGTGCTCGGGGACGGGAGGACACAGGAGGCGGGGAAGCTGCGGGCAAGGAGCTTGGGGCCCTCCTGGTCGAGATCGAGCAGGGGCATGGTCTCGGGCTCCAAGAGGGAGGAGGCTGCGGCACGGGCCTGCTAGAGATGGTCGCCGGCGGAGGTCAGCTGCCGGTGGAGGAGGGCGGCTGTGGAGCTGCTGGTGATTGGATCGATGGAGGCTGGTGGAGTGCGGTGGAAGCTGGACGAGGAAGAAAGGTGGGTGGCTGAAGACGAGGTGGATGCGGGATGGATCCTGATGTGGATGGTGAGTGGGTGGCGGCGGCGCGATGGGAAAAGATGGATGGGACAGATCCTATGACTAGGGTTTGGACGCATATATACATCGCGTGGATTAGATTAGGGGCTACCTCGTCCCTCCGATCGTAATTGGGCGGACAAGAATAAATAGCTTAGGGGAGCCCAACAAAGAATCGGAGATGTTTTGTAGATGTTTGGGGATGATCCGAATCCAACGGTGATGACTGCCCGGGTCGGGTCCGGGACAGCTTTCGGACGCGCGCACGAGGAGGTCCGCGGGCTAACAAGAGAGCTTAGGTTAGGCATGGCGGTAGGTAGTGGACTGTGTAGACAGTCTAGGGAGGAAAGAGATGGAAAGCCCGGCATATGTTTCTGGATACCGGAAACGTCCGACGATTTGACCGACTATATTGCCGCTATAGTTATCCGTTGGGGCATCAAACGAACTCCGAATGCGATGAAACTTGGCGGGCGACCTACTAACAACATAACAACACTGCATGCCAACTTTCAACCCATTCCAAGAACATTTTCCGGCCACTTATAAAATACTATTTCGGACGTGCTGCGGGCGCGTGCGAGTGTGGTTGGGCTCAGAACGGACAACGGAGAGAACGGGGAGACCGGGACGGATGCACATTTTGAAAAGATGATGATGCAATGCACATGATGACATGGCAAGATGCAACACGCAGGCAGAAAGACATTGCAACGATGACGAATAACTGGAAGACACCTGGCGCAACGGTCTTGGGGCGTCACAGTAAGTAGTTCAGGATCACTTCTAGTTCACGACCGCTGTGTTGCTTCTCTTCTCGCTCTTATTTGCGTATGTTAGCCACCATATATGCTTAGTGCTTGCTGCAGCTCCACCTCATTACCCTATACTACCCATAAGCTTAAATAGTCTTGATCTCGCGGGTGTGAGATTGCTGAGTCCTCGTGACTCACGGATACTTCCAAATAGTTGCAGGTGCCGATGATACCAGTGCAGGTGACGCAACTGAGCTCAAGTGGGAGCTTGATGAAGATCTTGTTCGTTGTTTTGTTTCGTTTCCTTTTGATCAGTAGTGGAGCCCAGTTGGGACGATCGGGGATCTAGCATTAGGGGCTGTCTTCCTTTATTTTGGTCCCGTAGTCGGACCTTGATTGTATTATGGACAATGTATGTTTAACTTGTATTTGTGTGAAGTGGCGATTGTAAGCCAACTCTTTATCCCTTTCTTATTCAGTACATGGGATTGTGTGAAGATTACCCCTCTTGCGACAGACCTACCATGCGGCTATGCCTCTAAGTGGTGCCCTGACACGTGGGAGATATAGCCGCATTGTGGGTGTTACAAGTTGGTAATCAGAGCCATCCCCGACTTAGGAGCCCCCTGCTTGATCGAATCGCTGACGTTGTTGAGTCTAGAACAAAATGTTTTGAGTCTTAGGATTTTATATATCGTAGAGTAGGATTCTTTTTACTCCTTAGTCCCTTCGTCGCTCTGATGAGGCCTCCTGACGTAGAAGTTTTGACTCTCCTCTCCTCAAATTTCACGAAAAAAATTAGGATCACGCGGGTATCTTGGAATCGTTCCGATAGTCTTGTGATCAGAACATTGTTCTTGGTGCCTCCTGACATTTAGGGGTTGTGGCAGTGTCCTGGAGAGTTGAGCTCCAAGGTGTTGTCGTCACAATTTTATCGTTGCAGTTCTGGAATACATGAGTTTCACCGACGTCGAAAATCTCTTTTATGCAGTTGTTGGTGAGATAACCTCGATGCCACCCAGTACTGGGGCGGGAGTTCGGGAGTATTGCCATAACTCGTATAACGGATGCTTTTCGAAGGTTGAGGTACATGATTTTTGAAGGTTTCTTGGTTATGTGTTGAAGGATGGATACAGCTGGATGTAGGAATTGTTAGTTTTGGGTGAGATATTATGCTTCCCCTGTATCCCCAACACCTGATTGCATAACCAGAAAGTTTCGGGAGTTTATAAGTGGGAATTCAAGTATATCGTAGAATATCTTTTCAACAGACACATGATACGATATGGGATCTATCATATGTTTGTTTACGGCTTATTTTGCAAGCCAATCCTTTGTTTTGTTTTGAGTTGTGGTATTCGAGTTGCTTCAATGTCAAGTGTTGATTCCATACCTTTCCTAAGCGGTGTTCTCATATTTCTATGTGAATACTAATCCTTCATGATAATCGAGATTGTCATGTCAATCCTTTTCAACCAGCGTGTTTCCCTTCAAGTGAATCCGATCATTTTCAACATCCACAAGATCAACTCTAAGTTTTCTCATCGGTGTTTGTTTCATCCGCCCCAAGTTGCCTTTATTTTCCCACCCTCCCACCCTTTTTCTTCAAGGATTCAGATTTCTTAATCAAGTATCCTTTTATTGATGGGAAGCCTCTCCATTCTTTTTCGTCAATGTTCTTTTCCGATGATTCTCAGGAAGATACTAACGGAGCTTCAAGTTTATTATTTGTTGTTCTCTTTTCTTCTTTGATGGATTCAATTCAAACTTTTGGTGTTGATCATATCTTTTCCTCGTTTCAAATGCTTTCTCATGCCGGTGCACCTCTCAATCATTCACTTCTTGCTATTTCATTTGTTCTGGTGTGCTGAAGATATCTCAGAAGGCTCGTCTTTTCATTCAATATCCGTTCAACCTATTTTGAGGTTGTTATCTCATTCAAGCCATTTAATTCAACCGGTGCAATCTCTCTTCTAAATCATTTCAACGGTGTTTCTTTTGAGTGGGCCCTAACCCACAGGTCTTTTCCCAGGATCTTACCTGACTCTTCTATTTTCCCAGAGTTACTCTCAAATTCTTGTTCAAGTTTGACGTAAGAATGAATTATCATCAGTCTTATGTCTTTCTCCAAGTTCTTTCAAATTCTTTTCATTGTTGATTCAACCTTTATATTCCTCATTATTCTGGAGTGCCTCAACAATTCATGGTGTTCTTTCTCATCGTCATTCTCGGATTTTGCAGACCAAAGAAGAGTTTCTCTGCAATCATATCCGTTCTCTTGAAGATTCTTGGTGCTAGCTTTATGCCAATCTCTCATAATTGTTTTCAATTGTGAGAATTATTTTCACCCATCCGGAACTATTCAGGAGTCTTTTCAGTTTGATTCTCCGGAGCCCATCATCTCAGAATTATTCATTCTCAGCGTGTAGCTATCGTTCTCCAAATCTTACCGGTGCATCGTTCAAGTAATCTCTAGTACGCTCGTGATATCTTCGTTCTCATGTATCCAAATCCCCTAAAGTTTCTTCATTGTTTTCCAATTCTTCCCGGTGAATTGTGCCTTTGCTACTTTATTTTTCAATTCTTACGATGGTCCATTCAAGATTACTCTTCTCTAGGGTATCTTATCAATTCATTCGTTCTTTCCAATCCTACCGGCGGATCGTTGAAGACCTTTCTCAAGTTTGCGCTATATCTATCTTAATCCTTTCTACGAGAATAAGTAGTATGCCAAATCCGTTGCTTGTCATCAATTTAAATTGGTGAAGGATACGCATAACGTAATTCTTATTGTTGTTTCATCCAAGTTGTAAGGGCATATTTATCCCTAAGGTGTTTTGGTGATTGATGACAATGCATTGGCGGACTAATCGTGTGCCTCAAGTATTTCAGGTATTAAAAAACAGTATGAGTTAGCTAGCTAGGAGCCCCCACAGCGTTTTGACACTCTCAGCCGTTGGATCACTCTTAGGTATGCTCAAGATTAGGTTGGTCGTCTCACACGTCATTTGAGCCAGTTTTTTTACCACTCTGCCCGCTTGGGCCATTTAGGGCACCGTTGTCTGGGCCGCTGCTTCTCAGAACGGGTTAGAAGTGCGGTGCGTGATCGGGCCGAACAGGTCGAAGGCCCAAAAGGCTTGTCGAACATGCTACCTTGCCCAGTCCGTGATTTGTGCAGCTTCGTGATCTGTACGTCATACCCGTTCAACATCTGTATCCCCAAGCAACTCGCGTGTTCCTCCGTGTTGCGCCGCCGCCGCCGTCCCGAGTCCCGACAGTGAGCTTCTACTGCACGTGTGTGTGAGTGTCGGTGCCCTCTTCTCTTCCTCCGCTCGCCCGCATAGTGAGTCCCTTCTCTCCTACTATGTCTTACCCTGTTGTGTTCCTCCATTGCGGCTGCGACGGCCGCATGCGCCGTCGACGTCCATTCCCGGCTGTCCTCGGCGTGTATCGGCCGCCATGCCATTGCGGCTGTACCGCCACATCATGACCGCATCCTTTCCCATTCCGTAACTGAAACGTTACAACATGGAAGCTGAAACCGTCGCCAGCGCATCTGAGTGTTTCCCTCGTGTAATGACGGTAATTGATTTCCGTTATCACTTCGTTATCACAATCTCCCGTTCTCCCTCATATATTATTCTTGGCAACCTCTACTCCTTCCTCGCTTCCGTGTTGTTTCTCACCATTCGTCAGGCATGCCCGTTGCTTAGTTTCGCTATTGCAGACCATCCATCTACCTCTTCCCCATGTCTACAAATCTATGGAAATGACTTACTATTCCTCCTTATAGGGTTGCAGTGCTGACTCGATGGAGTTTCTGTGTTGGAATTTCTCAGAGCGTGTGTCGCACATCCAATTATGACCATGGCTGCTGGACAAGGCAAGTACTAACAAATTCTCCTCCTGTTCATATTTGTTTTCTTTATTACTGCGAGTTTAGTTCTGCATTATATGCAATTTGTTCAACTTTTATTCCAACCGGACGCTCCCTTTCCCTCAATTTGTTTCAGATTTGATATAATCTGGCTGTGGCATGAGCTGGACCTATGCATATTGGTTTATTTGGTATGGCGGCCCCGCCTGGGTATGTAAGACTGAATAACGCTTCTTGGCTTTCTTCTTTTCCTGTGCTACTGCCATCAACACTTCAAAATTGTTCTAGCTAAAAAAATTCCGTCAGTCTCAAATGAGTGGGAATGGGTAGAATATCCCTGATGCATGAATCATGATACACATCATTTGTTGACCATGCATTATGTTATTTTGGATCATCTGGAAATAAAGTGCCATATCCAAATGCTGATAATTTCAAGTCTATCCATTAGGATGGAAGGTGTGTAATCTTGATGCCGCATATTGTTGAATGACACATTCCTTGTCCTATCCATGCTCTTATCTTCACTCATATTTTCAATTTATTTGGTCCCTATTCTGTTGCAACATACAGATGTTTCCTATTGATTGCTTTCTGAATCTATTCAGGAGTACTTTCCTGGGAGTCTCTATTATTAGTACTTTGCTTGCAGCATGGTTCTGTTTGTGCAATTATCAGCATGAATAATTTTAATTTTGGCTTATCCGTGGATTGTACAAGCTGCTTGGGAATTATTTAGTTTTCAATAATGTTTGAATACTGGATGGAGTTAACATTTAGAGATATTTTATTTGTGAAGTTTGACGTCTTTGCTGAATGCCTTTGTGATAACACACTCATAGGCGCTTGCTTCTCATAGTAGCCAAATATGATGTCTTACTTTCTCCAGTGTTAAGATGATAAACTGACCAACTTGACATTTGACAGAAGGGATTGTTACAGATAAATTGTGATAACATATGTGTTTTCTGAATCATTAGTCCATCGTATCACCCATCATAATGCATATATCTATACTTTCTCAATATGGGCGGGCGCGGCAACGCGCGTCTTCATGATCTAGTTCATTACTAGGCACAAGACAGTTAGGAACCCCCCTTGAAGATTATTGAAGACAGTGCTTTTTCTATGTTCCTTTTTCGGTGGATTTGAGTCGTAGGAAATTCGTACTATTAAGAGGGGGTCCGCTTTGGAAAGGTTTGGGTGGAATCGTTACGTACACGTTACTCCTCTTTGCACCGCCTTTCCCTTAGCACTTTGGAGCATCCTCCGTTTCTTCATGTTTGCGCAAAAAGAAGAATTCCTAATGTTGTTGTTCTGAGGCTTGCGGTAGTACTGCTCTTCGGAGCGGTAGTACCGCAGGCCCCTGCGGTAGTACCGCAGGCCTTTGCGGTAGTACCGCAGGTGGTCACGGTAGTACTGCTCCTTGGGAGCCGTAGTACCGTGAGTCCTGGTCTGGCGCAGCACCATTAGCGGAAGTAGGGGCAGATGTAATTTTTTACATCCGCTCCCTGCGCGGTAGTACCGCTTGCTTTCAGCGGTAGTACCGTGTCGGATTTTTGCACTATTTGAAAATCAGCGGAAGTTGCCACGGATGTTTCTTTATTTGTCCACGGCCTTCCCAGGCTGGTCCAAGCCTGCCTTGCGGTAGTACCGCTCTAGCTTCGTCGCTACAGGCCTGGGCTAGCTCCTGCCATGTCCACGGTAGTACCGTGAGCCCTTGCGGTAGTACCGCTTGGCTGGCGCGGTAGTACCGCATGTCGCGGGCTGGTTAAGTGGATAACGCTTGGATTTGTCTCTCCACTATATAAGGGGTGTCTTCTTCTCCGAGTTGACTATCTCTTCCATCCCTAAGCTCCATTGTTGCTCCAAGCTCCATTTTCACCCGATCTCTCTCCCTAGCCAATCAAACTTGTTGGTTTTCAAGGGATTGGTTGATAAGGCCTCGATCTACACTTCCACCAAGAGAAATTCGATTCCCCCCACTAATCCCTTGCGGATCTTGTTACTCTTGGGTGTTTGAGCACCCTAGACGGTTGAGGTCACCGCGGAGCCATATTCCGTTGTGGTGAAGCTTCGTGGTGTTGTTGGGAGCCTCCGATTAAGTTGTGGAGATTGCCCCAACCTTGTTTGTAAAGGTCCGGTCGCCGCCACCAAGGGCACCAATAGTGGAATCACTACATCTCGCATTGCGTGAGGGCGTGAGGAGAATACGGTGGCCCTAGTGGCTTCTTGGGGAGCATTGTGCCTCCACACCGCTCCAACGGAGACATACTTCCCCTCAAAAGGAAGGAAATTCGGTAACACACCCTCGTATTCACCGGCTCCACTCTTGGTTATCTCGTACCTTTACTTGTGCAAGCTTATTTGTGTTATTTCTCTTGCTTGCTTGTGTGCTTGTTGTTGTTGCATCATATAGGTTGCTCACATAGTTGCATGTCTAGACAACCTACTTTGATGCAAAGTTTAATTTGGTAAAGAAAAGTTAAAAATTGTTAGTTGCCTATTCACCCCCTCTCTAGTCAACTATATCGATCCTTTCAATTGGTATCAGAGCCTCGTCTCTTTACTAAGGACTTTGCCATCCGAAGAGTATGGTTGACACCGTAGATGGTGTGGAGGAGCACTCCGATGTGAATCCGATCTCGTCTACGAGCGATGGGGGAACCTCGGTCTCTCATGAGGAATTCAATGTGGCTTTGGAAACATTCAAAACCTCCATGACGACCGAGGTTGAAAGCATGTTTAATAAATTCAAAGAAGGGATTAAACTTTCCATCGCACCATTGAAAGTGAGTGATCCCACTAACAAGGTGACGGATGCTAACTCCGACAAGGGGGAAGCTACGAGTGAAAAGGCTCCTTCTTCTAGTGGCAAAAATGGCACCGACATCTTTGCCCATGTGGAACCTCCACTTGTTTATGGTGGATCGATTCCTTCCACTCATTTGAATCATGCCGGTCCTCCCCCTAAGATTGTGAAAAATGAGGACTTTGATTCTTGGGTCTATCATTTCAAGCGTCATTAAAATCATGTGAATACTAATCTTTGGAGAATCATTTAAGAAGGTTTCTATCCGCATGACCGAAGCAACTTCACTCCTAGAGAAGCCGCGGATAATCAATTCAATGAGAATGCTCTCTTCATCATACAAGATGCAATTCCACTCGAAAATCTTCCTCACCTCCGGCCCTTCGCCATGGACAAAGATGCATGGCAACAAGTTGTTTCCATCTACAGGGGAAGCGCAAGCATTCAACGCTCCAACTATGAAGTGGCGCAAGATGAAGCCGATGAGTTTGCAAGGAAAGAAGATGAAGAACCTCGTGAGATTTATCGGAGAGTAACCAAACTCGCGGTCTCACTCCGACATCATGGGAGCAAGGATACGGATGACAATTGGATCAAGCGCAAATTCCTCAAGGCAATGATGCCTTACCACAAGGCCATGTCCTCCGTCATTTGTCAAAGGCCGGACTTCCACACCTTGTCCTCAAGTGAAGTGTTGGATGAGTTTGTGGCTAGGAGCATCTTGGAAAAAACCGCCGACAATGCGGTGCTACGTTCTCAAAGAGCAAAGAAGCCCAACCTTGCATTAAAAGCCAAGGTTAGGGTGGAAGAAGAGGACGAAGAGGAAGAAGAGGAGAGCAACCCTGAAGATACAAAGTATGCCTATCATGAACACATGGCTCTTGCTTCAAGGCAATTTTGGAGCAAGAAGAACTCAAGGCCCAACTTCAACAAGAACAATTCAAGTGGCGCGAAGGTCAATCAACGTATGAGGACTTGCTATAATTGTGGCAATGTGAGTCATTTCGTTGCGGAATGCCCTTATGAGAAGAGGGAAGACAATGGTGGCAAGCTCATCTGAAAGGACAAAGTCAAGTCTTTCCCCAACAAGAGCAACTTCACTAAGAAGACTCCTCCCAAGGTGTTGGTGGTACAAAAAGAGTACAATGAGGATGATGATGATGAAGATGGTGAGTCAGTTGCCATGGCCTCCGTTGCCATTGCGACAACTCCACGGGTGTCACTCTTTGACTCACCCAATGAGAACATCACCGCCAAGTGCCTCATGGCTAAAGCCACCAATAAGGTAACCCCCAACATCAAAACCACCATCATTAATAATCCTTCTTTGACGGATTGCATTGATGAATATGAGGGATATAATGTGGAGGAAAATGAGTTTGAGTCCTTTATGGGTAAACTCAAGGGTAAATGCAAGAAGCATTTCGTTGCTCTCTTGGAACAACTTGGTGAAGCCAATGACATGATCGAGGCTCACGAAGATACTATCTCCAAGATGGAGGGGCATAGTCGTGACTATGCCGATGAGATTTCGGATCTTTCCAATGCTCTTGAGGAAGAGCGTGGTCTTCGTTTGGCTCTTGAGGAGTCACACAACGTTGATCACGCTAAGTTAAAGAAAAAGATTTTGATCATGCTCTTGTTGTTTCTCGTGTGCTAAAATCCGAGAAGGCCAAGCTTGGGGTTGATCTTGCTAGACTCAAAGAGGAGTTTGACTTACTTGACAAGGCTCACAAGGTCTTGAAGGGTGCTCATGCTAGCCTCAAAGAGTCTCATGATCAACTTCAAGTAAAGCTAACCAAGGAGAAAGCCACTTTTCCCTGTATGATGTTAATTGATAATGCAAATGCTACTAACCCATGTTGTGAGCATGTGCATCTTGTGGAGGAGAACGCTGAGTTGAAGGAGTAACTTGAGAAAGGTCTTGTGTGTTGCATACAAGGTGAGAAGAAGCTCAACGACCTTTTGAGCAACCAAAAGGAAGTTGTGGCCAAAGAAGGGATTGGGTACGTGCCCAAGTCCACGAACAAGAAGAAGAATGACAAGGCCAAACGACCTCCTCCTCTCAAGCAAACCTTCATGAAGGAGGGAGAGGGTGCTACTAAGGAGAAGGAGAAGAACACCGTGAGGGGTAGTGATGCCAAGAAGGGCAACGCTTCCCTTCCCAACAAAGTAGGCGACTTTAACCCTTCTTATGTGTTGTGCCGTGCTAGTGATGGGCATGTTTACGCCAAATTTGTTGGTTCTCCTTATGAGTACATTGAATGGTCTATTTGGGTTCCTAAGACCCTTGTTACTAACATCAAAGGACCCATTACAAAATGGGTACCTAAAACCAAGCATTGATCTCTTGTAGGTGTTTGCTTCCGGTGGGGGATCATGTTTGCTCGATAGTGGAGCTACTAATCATATGACCGGAAGCAAGGACTTGGTGGTGGACATGCAAAAGATTCCACCCATGCCCGCCAATGTCGAGTGGGGTTACGCCTCGTCCTCTAAGGTATTGGGAATCAGCAAGGTTGTCATTTCTCACGATCTTACGATCGAGAAGGTCATGCTTGTTGAGTCCCTTGCATACAATTTACTTTCCGTTCGTCAACTAGCACTCATGGGTTTTGCCACCTTCTTTGATGATTGATACCGTGGCCCTCTTGTGGAGCAAGACTCTTATAGTAGCCTTTGTTGGGCATGTCAAAAATGGTCTCTATGTGATTAACTATTCGGAGCGACTCACTAAGACCGCGACATGCCTAATGGCTAAAGTTGACGTGGGATGGCTTTGGCATCGCCGTCTAGCCCATGTCAATATGAGATCTTTGCAAAGTCTTCTCAAGGGGGACCATGTCCATGGACTAACAGATGTTAGTTTTGCCAAAGATCGTGCTTGCAGTGCTTGTATCGAAAGAAAGCTACACGAAAAGGCTCACCCTCCCACGACTATCATTTACTCTAAGAGGCCTTTGGAGCTCCTTCACATGGATCTCTTTGTGCCTCCATCTTTTGATAGTCTTGGGGGTAGGAAGTATTGCTTAGTGATTGTGGATGATTGTTCAAGATACACTTGGGTATATTTCTTCAAGAGGAAGAGTGAGACCCAACAAACCGTCATTGACTTTGCAAATGAAGCTCAACGTCAACACAATGCAAAGATCTTGACAATAAGAAGTGACAATGGCACCAAGTTCAAGAACTACACCATGGATAAGTTTCTTAGTGATGAGGGGATCAAGCATCAATATTCCGCACCTTACACCCCTCAACAAAATGGTGTAGTGGAGAGGAAGAACCGGACGTTGATGGATGCGGCAAGGACCATGATGGCGGAGTTCAAGTCTCCATACAACTTTTGGGCCGAAGCCATCAACACCGCGTGTCATGCATCAAATAGGCTCTACCTCCGCAAAGGCTTGAACAAGACTCCATATGAGATACTCACCGGGAACAAGCCCAACCTCAAGTACTTCCAGGTGTTCGGGTGTATGTGTTTCATTCTCAAGGAAGGTGTTCGTTTGTCTAAATTTGAGGCTAGAGCTCATGAGGGCATATTTGTTGGTTATGCTACAAACTCCCATGCTTACCGTGTCCTCAATCAGTCCACGGGACTTATTGAGGAGACATGTAACGTGGAGTTTGATGAGAATAATGGCTCCCAAGTGGAGCAAAGAGGCACTGTGATGTAGGTGATGAAATTCCTCCTCAAGCCATAAGAATAATGGGTGTTGGTTTTATCTTACCCATTGAGGAACCCCTTGTGGCCGAAGGAGAAGGAAAATGCTCCACTCAAGTGGAGCCATCACCAACCCAAGGCCCACACGCTTCCGAAGAAAAAAGTGAAGGCCCTCAACCTCAAGAACAAGACCAAGGGCAAGGTCAATCTCAAGATGGAGTTGTAACATCAAGTGATGCCCAAGGTCAAGTTCCCTCCTCCGAGCAAGTTCAAGATCAAGAGCTTCCTCGAGATCAAGAACAAGATCAAGACGGCGCTCAAGATGATCAAGTGACCGCTCCTCGACTCACCCCCGAGGAGGAATTGGAGCGTCGTGCCGCCAAGATTGCTTCCAAGCTCTCCACCAAAGATCACCTCATGACAAATGTGCTTGGAAGCTTAAGAAAGGGGGTAAGCACTCATAGACAATTAGCAAACTATTGTGAACATCACGCGTTTGTCTCTTGTGTTGAACCCCAAAAGGTCTATGAGGCGCTCGAAGATCCGGATTGGCTCAATGCCATGCATGAAGAACTCAACAACTTTGAGCACAATAAGGTGTGGAGATTGGTGCCAAGTCCAACGGGGAACCACAATGTCATTGGGACCAAGTAGATATTCAAGAACAAGCAAGATGCTCATGGGATTATCATTCGCAACAAGGCTCGTTTGATAGCACAAGGCTACTCCCAAGTCGAGGGTATCGACTACAGTGAAAACTTTTCTCCCGTTGCTCGCCTTGAATCCATTCGCATGTTGATTGCATATGCTTCTCATCATAACTTTAAGTTACAACAAATGGATGTGAAGAGTGCTTTTCTTAATGGTCCTATTAATGAGTTGGTATATGTCAAGCAACCTCCCGGGTTCGAGGATCCCTACTTTCCCGATCATGTGTATGATACGTCTCCAACGTATCTATAATTTTTGATTGCTCCATGCTATATTATCTACTGTTTTGGACATTATTGGGCTTTATTATCTACTTTTATATTATTTTTGGGACTAACCTATTAACCGGAGGCCCAACCCAGAATTGTTATGTTTTGCCTGTTTTAGGGTTTCGAAGAAAAGGAATATCAAACGGAGTCCAAACGGAATGAAACCTTCGGGAACGTGATTTTCTCATTGAATACAACTCAGGAGACTTTGACCGTACGTCAAGACACGTAACAGGAGGCCACGAGGTAGGGGGCGCACCTACCCCCCTAGGCGCGCCCTCCACCCTCGTGGGCCCCCTGTTGCTCCACCGACGTACTTCTTCCTCCTATATATACCCACGTACCCCCAAACGATCATAGACGGGGCCAAAACCCTAATTCCATCGCCGCAACTTTCTATATCCACGAGATCCCATCTTGGGGCCTGTTCCAGAGCTCCGCCGGAGGGAGCATCGATCATGGAGGGCTTCTACATCAACACCATAGCCCTTCTGATGAAGTGTGAGTAGTTTACCTCAGACCTATGGGTCCATAGTTAGTAGCTAGATGGCTTCTTCTCTCTTTTTGGTTCTCAATACAATGTTCTCCCCTCTCCTGTGGAGATCTATTCGATGTAATCTTCTTTTTGCGGTGTGTTTGTTGAGACCGATGAATTGTGGGTTTATGATCAAGTCTATCTGTCGTAGGTTTGTCACGACAGATGTCCTCATGAAAGGACTTAGTCATGGGGCCATCGCAACGGGTTAGCTTAAAGGGGTTAAACGAGACAAGGGGACACGGGGAGTTTATACTAGTTCGGCCCCTTCGATGAAGGTAAAAGCCTACGTCTAGTTGCGATTGGTACTGCTAGGGTTTCGATGACCAGGGAGCGAATCCGCTTTGACTGGTCCTCGAGTTGTTGTTTTCTGTCTTCAAACCGTGGCCGGGTCGTCCCTTTATATACACAGGTTGACACCCGCTGGTTTACAAAGTCCCGAGGCCGGATCATAGAGGTGTCCGGCTCGGCCTCTATTCCTCTAACTTACAATACAAGTTTAGATGATAAAGTCGGTTCACATCTACAGGCTTTAATCCGTCTTTGGGCCTTGGGCCTTCTTAAAGCGCCAGTATCTTCTCATCTTCATGGGTTTCAATCTTCATGGAGCTAATCTGGCCATGCCTAGCCGGTTTACCTCCAGTAACTATATCCCCAACATTAGGCCCCAGATTGATTTGAACCTGTTCATGTCAATCTCCAATACTTAGAAAAATTCTTGCTTTGGCACCTTTGTATAAATCTGGTAAATCACCGTGACGTCATCCTTTAAATCCACAGCCAATCGTTATGATGTCATCCACCCGTTGAAGCCGAAGATGCCCTTCATTAATGAATATTTCAACCCTTGAGGCATCATCCTTATTAATTATCCATTTCTAGCTCCTCGATTTATGCACCTGTCACTTATTGGCTCACCTTATAAATAAGACCACGGGCCCTTCTCTTTATCCCCTTCCTCTCCGCTTCCCTCTTCTTCCTCCTTGCGACATCTCTGTCCCCGAGCACCGCCGCCGCTACCGAGCTTCGCCACCGTTCCTCCGCCAATCGCTGCATCAACCTGGTTGTACCAGAAAACTGCGGTGCTCCTTTGTTGCTTCACCCTCTGTGAGTCTTTCCCTTTCCCCCTTTGTAGATCTGTTGAAGGTTCATTCGTTCTTCGCAGTTTATCAAAGTTCACCGGGGCTCCAGTACAGCTCTGTTCCTCCTCATCTATGGATTTAAAAACTTCACGCTTGATATATTGCGCATAAATAGCTTACTTTCCGCTACCAGAACAAACCTTTTGTATGCAAAAACCGATCTGAAGCACTACGAACTGCTGTGGGTCCAACCCTTGTTAGGTCAAAATATTTTTGCTTTCCTGTCTTCAGTAGATCCAAAATTTCCATGTGTTCTTGGAGAATCTGTTTCTCCTTACTTAGTCATTTTACCTTGGGTCTATATCCTTTTTACCATGTAGGCGGTTTACCCTTGTAAAAACAATCTATCTCATACCATTAGTCCCCTGGTAAACCGGCAAACCCCCTTTACATTCATTGTAACAGTCCGGTTGAACAACACATGTATACCCTTGATATGACCTTGTCATTCATTATTGTATCAGTCTCCGGTTTACGCAATTTCACATATCTGTATATATTTATTCCATTGCATCTTGCGTACCACCATGAATGATTTGTAAACCGGCATTTCTTTTTCACCTTTTCGTTTCACAATGGCCAAACAGTTTTACGCTTGCAACTGGGCTCCCTCCCGGGTCACCGAAGAACAGTTGAACGTAATGGTCAATATCGGCACCTTGCCCAAGAAAACTGAAATTCGATGGCGAGTTCCAGGAACAGAGAATCCTCCTACCCCGAGGCAGGGTGAGGTAGTGGTCTTTGTCAACCACATAGGCCGTGGTTTCAAACTGCCCGGGTCGAAGTTTTTCTGAGATGTTCTTGCCAGTTTCCAACTCCATCCTCAAGATATCGGACCCAACTCGGTGTCCAATCTATGCAACTTCCAAGTCTTCTGTGAAGTGTACTTATAAGAAGAAGCAACTGCTGAGCTATTCCGGGATTTTTTTCATCTGAACCGACATACGAAATTTGTAAACGGTTCCAACACTGAACTTGGTGGTGTCTCTGTTCAAAAGCGGAAAGAAGTTGAATTCCCTCATGCCAAACTGCACAGTCACCCTAAGGAGTGGAACCAGACTTGGTTCTACTGCATAGATACCTCTCCTGAAGATGAGAACCCTCTTCCAGGCTATCGTGACCACCGACTTTCCAACACTCATCCATTGCCGCAACGTTTAAGTTCTGCGGAACAGGCCACATATGCCCCTCAACTCGCCAAGCTCCGGGCCTTTATGGCCAACGGTTTATCAAGCGTTGATTTTGTGCGTTGCTGGATATCTTGGAGCATCTTGCCACTAAGCCGCCGCCCCGGTTTAATGTGTGAGTACACCGGTGAATTAGAAGACCCCCAACGCCACATCAACATTCAGTTAACCGATGAAGAGGTCACTGAAGGCGTTAAGAAAATTTTGAATGAATCAGAATCAGTCTGTCGCCAAACCGGCTTGAACCCCTTCTACACTCAAAATAAACCGCTTGCTGTAAGCACCATGCTTCCTTTTTATCTTTGATATCTTTAAATTGTTCAACTTGTAAACTTTCTTCTGTTTGTGTATAAACAGGGTGATGATCCCTTCTAGAAACGGAAATCCGCAAACAAAGTGGCAAAGCCACCCCGTCCCAAAACCAAAGCCGTCAAGCGAACCTCAAAGCAGAAAACAGCCGAACGTATCAACATGGAACTTGATGAAGATGCAAATGAACCGGAAGTTGAGGTAGAACTTGACTCCCTTGGCTCCGTTTTCATGCATCTCATTAACAATGATCTTTATCAGGAGGACGTGGAGGGAAGCCAGGTTGATGATGTAGAGGTAATTACCCTTTCCTCCGGTTCAGATTCTATGCCAACACAAAAAACTCGTCAAGCGGTCCGGAAAGTAAGCTTTTCTCATCCTCTTGCTTACTTGAATCCAACATTTATTTTGAAGACGCAGCAGCACGAAGCTCGCCGAACAACCCGGCACAGCAGCCAATGGGTCACTTCGGCCGGTTTACCTGATACCCCAGTTCGGAAGCGCCGATCTGAGGTCTCCCCCACTTTAGACAATTCTTATCCCAAGGCAGGTTATTTCAGACAACCTCTTAATCCGTCCGATTCAAATTATCAGGTGACACCTCCCTCATCCTCTGGCGAGTCAACAACAACCCAACTCCCTCCTCTCAAAACTGTAGTTGGGTAAGTATTCAAACCCTTTCTTCGAATGTTTTACATATTCTGAGTAATATGCTAAAATTTCACCTCTTTTATTTTTGTTTACAGAGCCAAAGCCAGACCCAGCAAAAAAGCTCGGGTGAACAATCCATCTGAAGACCAGGTGGTTCTTGAACAGGAGCAAACAGATGAGCCAGACCAAACTCGTGAACCGGAGGGTCCCCATCCTGACGCTACCTTTGATGAGCCACCCCCTCAAGACCGGAATATCAATGAACAAACTGAAGCTGATACTACTGTTCCTGATACTGAACCGGCAGCTCCAATCCAGGCTAGTCTGGTGAGAGTTACTAGCACTCCACCATCACCCACAAAAACTACTGGAGGCCTAGGAGATGACGTTATCATTACTGGCATGGGCCACAACTCTCCTGGCCATCCTGTAATCTTGGCCAAACATAGCGCCAAAGAAGAGTGTGCTGCCATGGAGAAGGGTAAATGGAGCACTGATTTGTCAAGTTATGCTCATCTCAGCGCTGAAGAACTCCATTCCAGTTTTTTAAACCGTCTGCACTCAAACCGAGATTATGAGGTCGGTTTGGTGAACTTGATGAAGGAACGCTATGAGGTATTTTCATCTCCCTTTATTTCTTGATTCCAAAGTTGAAACACCAGCCCAAGTAGCCCCCAAGGGCCGTTTTATGATGTTAATCTTAAACCGGGACTTTGTAATGCTTTAATCCTCTCCTGCCGACCCTCAATATGTCAGGTCCTTAGTGAAAACAAAGTCGATACTTTACCAATGTAGTTATGTAGCTTTCATCAACATAGCCCCCAAAGGCCGGTTTAGCTTTGCGAGGTAATCCGGGTCTTGAATCCATGCGTCAGTTTTGAACAGATGTACATTAGCCCCCAAGTGTCAAGGATAATGCTTGCATTGTTCTTGAGACTTATAAAAGATGTATTGATAATAGAGCAAATAGGCATTAGCCCCCAAGTACGAAGTGCATAACTTGTTATATGCTTAGTACTTAGAAAATACATATCTTGTTGTTGACATATCTTCGCTATTACAGGCCGAGCTAAGCAATAGAGATGCCCAAACCGCTGACCTGCAAGAGAACGTGAAGTCCCAACAAGCAGAGGCTATGAAAGCCAAGGAGGAGATGACCAATGCCCTGACAGCTATGGAAAAGCTAAAGGGGACTTTTAACAAGGAGCGTGCTGACTGGGAAACCAAAAAGGCCGGTTTAACCAAAAGAGCTGAGGATGCCGAAGCAGCCTTGAAGCTAGTTGTAGATGAACTAACTGGCTTGAAGCGGCAAATCAACGCCATGACGTCTGTTGTATTTGGTAAGTATCTCCTTATGCTGTTTGTCCAATTCATGAGATCTTATTGTTTACCAGTTTGGCTGATATTAAACCATGACAGGCACTCGCATTACTCATCTGGGCGCTGATATGCGGATGAAGCTTAAAGCGGCTTACACCTTAATAGAACAGCTTTACTCTGGATCCCAGCGTGCTATATGCACTGCAGCCTACAATAAACCGGCACCAACACTGATAAAAGAAACCCTTGAGAAGCTGGCCATGCTACCAGCCCAGATTACTGAACTGAAGAAGGCAGCCGCAAGAGCAGGAGCGCTGACCGCACTAATCTGGGCCAAGGCATGGATTCCGGATCTTGAAGCGGATGACATTACTAAAGGATATCCAGGTGTGAAGGAGGATGGTTCAAACTTCAACAATGATGATCTCCAAAGGCTGACAAAGGAGATGCGGCCAATAGCCAGCAAACTAGCAGAAGACACAGACTTATCTCATTTCCAGCCGGCTTACGACACTGAAGGGAAGAGGCAGCCTGCCGAAATCCATGAAGTCGAAGAACTTGTGCCTCCAATCCGTAAGCATACTTACGCTCCTGACATTAACCCCTCCAGCCTTATCCATGAAGAAGCCGTGTTTCAAGCTTTAACCGGAATCGATTGGTCAACGGTTGATTTCCAGCGTCTGGGGAGGGATGAAGAAGAAGTGATTGCACCAAATGATCCTCAACCGTCAAGCCGTCCAGACGAAGCATCTTAAATCGGCAGCCGGTTTACCAGCTACTATGTGCCACTGCTTTGAAACAATTATTCAATTGGAGCCGTTTTGAAGCTTCTTGTAATAGGATAGCAAAAACCCCATTATCTTTCATGCCCTCGAGCATGTTTATGTTGCTTTGACATGTAGAAAACTTGTTTCACTTTTTGGGATCTATTTATGCATAGCCCATGATGATTTGTGTTCCTGGATACAAGAACTTGAAAGTGTCCTAGTGGTTTACCACTGGACGGGTCATGATGCCCACAAAATATACAATACTTGGATGGATAATCAAAGTTTGTATTAAAAATAACATCTGCAACATACCTTGCTGGTTGACCAACTGCTTGTATGGTAAAGGTGAAAACACCAATCCGGAGCATTGATAACTCGTGGCCCTCTTATCGTTGCATGTAGAAATCATATTGGGCTAAAAAGCCGTTTGAGTTATTTATATAAGAATGATGACATCTAGTCAAAATCAGACTGGAGCAGTTTGCTACCGGTTTAGAATCTGATCATGTACTGACAACTAAGCTTTGAAAGTCAAGCCGGGTTGTAATGAACACCGGTTTGTCGAAAAAATGTGTATAAATCCCTTATCATAAAAATAGCAAAAATAAAATAAATATGCAAGGCTTTTCATGGGCTGCCAGGCCCTAAATCGAGGCTTTTCATGGGCTGCCAGGCCACTGAGTTAAACCATTTTGCAAAGCCTTTTTAAGATGGACCTCAATCTTTAACCAATCCCCGATTTAACTTTGACAAGTTCAGGGTCCATGGGATTGACTTGTCAAACGTTCGATGGGTCATACCAGATTTATTTGGACGGAGTGACTTACTTAAATAGGCAGGATAACCCGGGGTTTTAGGTGAATACACCTGGCTTCCAAGCCTAGCTTGATAGCCTATTACAAGGGTTCAAAACTCATTGTTCTTGGGGAAGCAAAGAGCCCCCAGGTAATATGTGAGCTGTGCTCGGTGGTCACCTATGTTTGAGTTGTGCTTAATGCAACAGACTCTCTTTGGCTCCACACAATTTCCTTTTGGCTTAATGCCTATCAAGACGTGTAGCTACGGTGTGACAACAACGAAGCCCCCTAGTGACATCCCTTTGTGGCGTTAAACCGATCAAGAGGTGTAACTATGGTGTGACAACAACCAAGCCCCCTAGTGATATCCCTTTGTGGTTTCAAACCGATCAAGAGGTGTAGCTATGGTTCAGATACGACCAAGCCCCCTAGTGATTTTCTTTATATCCATGCGGCCGCAGAGGCCGGTGTAACAAAACTCCGCTTTGTTAGTAGAAACTCTTGTAGGCTCACACACGATGTAAAAAGAACAAAGACCCCGATTTATTCGAGTCTCCAGTTTATTATATAATATATACATTGTCATAAATATGTACATACGAAGATCCTGTGGCTTAAGTATAGTAAGGCCGAAGAAGAGCTATATTCCACGGCCGCTTGGTCTCCTCCTCCGATTTACGTGAGTCTTTGTGCTCTCGAACATCAATGAGGTAGTATGACCCGTTGTGCAGATTCTTGCTGACCACAAAAGGTCCTTCCCAAGGTGGGGATAATTTGTGCATATCAGTCTGATCCTGGATGAGGTGGAGCACCAGATCGCCCTCTTGAAAAGTTCTGGTCTTAACCCGGCGGCTGTGATAATGTCGGAGATTTTGTTGATAAATCATCGAACGTGCTGCTATGAGATCACGCTCCTCATCCAACAGGTCCAGTGAATCCTGACGTGCCTTCTCATTATCAGCTTCAACATAAGCTGCCACACGGGGCGAGTCATGACGGATGTCACTAGGAAGAACCGCCTCTGCTCCATAAACCATGAAGAAAGGCGTGTAACCCGTAGATCTGTTAGGTGTGGTGTTGATGCTCCATAACACATAAGGTAATTCCTCCACCCAGCAACCCGGTGTCCGCTTCAAAGGAACCATAAGCCGGGGTTTAATACCTCTCAAAATTTCTTGATTTGCCCTCTTCGCTTGACCATTAGATTGGGGGTGAGCCACCGATGCTATATCAAGCCGGATGTGCTCACGTTGGCAAAATTCCTCCATCTCTCCCTTTGACAGATTAGTACCATTATCAGTTATAATAATGTGTGGAAAGCCAAACCGGAATATCACCTTTTTGATGAACTGAACTGTCGTGGCTGCATCACACTTACTGACTGGGTCTGCTTCCACCCATTTGGTGAACTTGTCAACTGCCACTAATAAGTGGGTCTTTTTGTCCTTGGATCGCTTGAAGGGTCCAACCATATCAAGCCCCCAAGTCGCAAACGGCCAAGTTATTGGAATCATCCTCAACTCCTGAGCCGGAATATGAGCACGACGTGCGAATTTTTGACAACCGTCACATCTTTTGACTAAATCCTCCGCATCAGTGTGAGCTGTTAACCAATAAAAACCGTGGCGAAAAGCGTTAGCTACCAAAGACTTTGAACCGGCATGGTGGCCACAATCCCCTTCATGGATTTCTCGCAAAATCTCACAACCCTCTTGAGGAGAGACACAACGCTGAATTGCCCCTGAGACACTGTAACTATGTAAATCTCTGTTGATTATGGTCATCGACTTGGAACGCCGGATTATCTGCCGGGCCGAGGTTTCATCCTCCAGTAACTCGCCCGGGTTCATGTAAGCCAGGTATGGGATTGTCCAATCCGGTATGACATGCAAAGCTGCCACCAATTGAGCCTCCGGATCAGGAATAGCCAACTCCTCCTCTGTTGGTACCTTGACCGACGGATTATGCAGCACGTCAAGGAAGACATTTGGTGGGACCAGTTTACGCTGAGAACCAAGGCGGCTTAAAGCGTCCGCCGCTTCATTCTTTCGCCGGTCTATATGGTCAACTTGATAACCCTTGAAATGGCCAGCCACCATGTCTATCTCTCGTCGGTATGCCGCCATGAGTGGGTCTTTTGAATTCCAAGTGCCAGACACCTGTTGAGCCACGAGATCTGAGTCACCAAAGCACTTAACCTGGCTTAAGTTCATCTCCTTTGCCATCCAAAGACCGTGGAGCAAGGCCTCGTATTCAGCTGCATTGATAGTACAAGGGAACATTAAACGGAGGACATAAAAAACTTGTCACGGAGGACATAAAAAAACTTGTCACCACATGGGGAAGTTAGTATGACTCCAGCCCCCGAGCCCTCCAACTGTCTGGATCCATCAAACTGAATAGAACAATACATGTTATCTGGCTTTTCCTCTGGTGCCTGCAAATCTGTCCAATCATTGATGAAATCCACGAGCGCTTGGGATTTAATTGTTGTGCGAGGTGTGTATTTGAGCCCATGAGGTACAAGCTCAATAGCCCACTTAGCACTCCGGCCAGTTGCTTCTCTATTTTGAATGATATCTCCCAGAGGGGCTGAACTGACCACTGTGATAGGATGACCCTGAAAATAATGTTTGAGCTTTCGGCTTGCCATAAATACTCCATACACCAGCTTCTGCCAATGTGGATACTTCTGCTTTGACTCAATGAGCACCTCACTGATATAATAAACCGACCATTGAACCGGATATTCCTTTCCAGCTTCCTTGTGCTCCACCACAATAGCCACGCTAACAGCTCAGGCATTAGCAGCCACATACAGCAATAACGGCTCTTTATCGATCGGGGCTTCAAGCACAGGCGGTTCAGCTAACTGCCTCTTCAGATCCTCAAACGCTTTATCAGCCGCCTCGCTCCAGACAAAATCATCTGTTTTCTTTAGCATCTGATATAAAGGGATAGCCTTCTCCCCAAGACGACTGATAAACCGGCTCAAAACCGCAATCCGGCCGGCCAAACGTTGAACATCATTGATACACGCCGGTTTAGCCAAAGATGTAATAGCTGAGATTTTTTCCGGATTAGCCTCAATGCCTCTGTTTGACACCAGAAAACCCAAGAGTTTGCCTGTCGGGACACCAAAGACACACTTTTCTGGATTGAGCATCATTTTGTAAACCCGGAGGTTGTCAAAGGTTTCTCTCAAATCATCTATCAACGTTTCCTCCTTCCTGGACTTTATCACAATATCATCCACATATGCATGAACATTGCGCCCAATCTGCTTATGAAGACAATTCTGAACACAGCGTTGATAAGTCGCCTGGGCACTCTTGAGCCCAAAGGGCATGGAGACATAGCGGAAGGCTCCAAAAGGAGTTATAAAATCTGTCTTCTCCTGGTCCTTAACTGCCATTTTGATCTGATGATAACCAGAATAAGCATCCAGAAAACACAAATAGTCACAACCCACCGTAGCATCAATAATCTGATCAATAAGAGGGAGTGCAAAGGGATTTGCAGGGCAAGCCTTGTTCAAGTCTGTGTAATCTACACACATACGCCAAGTGCCATTTTTCTTAAGAACCAGCACCGGATTAGCCAACCACTCCGGGTGAAGACCTCCACGATAAACCCTGCGACCAACAACCGAGGTACCTCTTCACCAATAGCCTTGCTCCTTTCTTCATTGAAGCGGCGGAGAAACTGTCGGACCGGTTTAAACTTAGGATCAATGTTAAGTGTGTGCTTAGTGAGCTCCCCCGGTACACCTGGCATGTCAAAAGGTTTCCATGCAAAGATGTCCTGGTTCTCACGGATGAACTCGATGAGCGCGCTTTCCTATTTGGGATCCAGGTTAGCGCTGATGCTGAACTGCTTGGATGAATCACCAGGAACAAAATCAACCATCTTAGTATCTATGGACGATTTAAATTTCCATGCTGAATCGTGTTCCGTAGTTGGCTTTTTCAAAGAAGTCATATCTGCCGGATCAACCTTGTCTTTATAAAACTTCAGCTCCTCCGTGGCACAAACCGACTCAGCATAAGCCGCATCACCTTCCTCACATTCTAAAGAGATCTTCCTGCTCCCATGTACTATGATGGTCCCCTTATGACCTGACATTTTAAGCTGTAGATAAACATAACACGGCCTCGCCATGAACTTAGCGTAAGCCGGTCGCCCAAACAAAGCGTGATACGGACTTTTGATTTCTACCACCTCAAAAGTCAATGTGTCTGATCTTGAATCATGATCATCTCCAAAAGCCACCTCTAAGGCTATCTTGCCCACTGGATACGCAGACTTACCAGGCACCACACCATGGAAAATGGTGTTTGACGGTTTAAGATTCTTATCTGTCAACCCCATACGATGGAAGGTATCATAGTATAGAATGTTGATACTACTTCCCCCATCCATGAGTACCTTAGTGAACTTATATCCCCCAACTTGAGGGGCCGCCACTAAGGCCAGCTGACATGGATTGTCAACCCGGGGCGAGTGATCCTCTCTACTCCATAAAATGGGTTGCTCAGACCAAAGCAAATACTGAGGCACTGCCGGTTCAACAGAGTTCACCGCCCTCTTGTGAAGCTTCTGATCACGCTTACACAAGCTAGTGGTGAAGACATAATATTGCACACTATTTAACTGCTTAGGATTGCTCTGATAACCCGACTGTTGCTGCTGCTGGTTCCCCTAATGGTTGTAACCTCCCTGGTTGCCCTGGTTCCCTTGATTGCTGTGTCCGGTTTGATTGCCCTGAAATCCTGAACCGGAGCTGCCGCCTCCATAACCCGGCCCGTGGAAACCACCTCCTGAACCACCGGGCGGGCCATTATCGTACTGAAACGTATTGGAGTTCTTGAAATCTCGCATGATATAACAATCCTTCCAAAGATGCGATGCTGGCTTCACCTTTGATCCATGCTTTGGACAAGGTTGATTTAACAGACGCTCCAAATTGGGGCCTGAACCTCCGCCCCTCTGGGGCTGCTTGCCCTTACGGTGCTGACCATTCTCTTGAGCATTGGTGTTAGCCACAAAGTCCAAACTATTGTCGGCCTTGCGCTTACCATTATTCCCATGGCCTGCCAGATTATGCTGCTGACCCTTGGTGTTGCCGTTCTTTTTCCCTTTCCCCGGTTTGTCCTCCTCTGAGTCGGGGTCTTTGGTATTATCTGAATCGGCATACTTAACCAAAGCGGCCATAAGCGTTGACATGTCATTGAAGTGATGTTTGAGCCTTCCTAACTTCGGTTTGAGCGGCAGAAAACAGCAATTGCCCTCCAACATTAGCACTGTGGTATCTGCATTGATACGATTCGATGAATGCAAAATAGCTGAGACCCGATTTACCCAATGGGTCATGGACTCCCCATCCTCTTGGACACAAGCGGCCAGATCCACAATTGACATGGGCTGCTTACAAGTATCTTTGAAGTTCTGGATAAACCAGTGCTTCAATTCGGCCCATGATCCGACAGAATTAGTTGGTAAGCTCTTCAACCAAGTACGAGTTGTTCCTTCCAACATCATGGTGAAGTATTTAACACATACTGCTTCATCCACATCTAACATCTCCATTGCCATCTCTTAGCTTCCAACATCATGGTTGCAGATCGGCGGTGTAATTGGGTACCTTACGAGGTCCTTTGAAATCCTTGGGCAGTCGCACATTATGCAAAGCGGGGGTGAGACACGGCACCCCTAAGGAACTGAATACCACACCTGGCTCTACTGAAGCGGCAGGGTGAACCGGAGTGGGTTGACGGGCTCCGTGCAGAGCTGCTAACTCGGCCTCTCGACGCGCGCAACCATGATCCACCACATCCTGCGCATTAGCACCTCCCCCTGTCGGGTTGTGCCCTCGCTGCGAGTTACGGCGACGTGCACTGCTTGACACAGCCGGTTCATCCTCAACGTGCCTGCTATAGCTCCGGCTTGGACGGGGGGTGGAATGAATCCTCTCATGACTGTGCGAATAAGCCTGCTGCTGGTTTAGAGCTGTTTAAAGGAGATCTCTGGCCCGTCGTGCCTCAATTGCAACTGGTGATTCACCGTTGGTTGGGAGGGCTGCCAACCGTGAAGCGGCGGCCACAATGTTGTCCAACGGGTTGGAGTAATGCCCGGGGAGTGTTGGAACATACTGTGGCATAATGTTGTTCTGACGAGGCAGGTCCATCGTGCGTTGCTGAACCGGCGCTCCTGTTCCTAGCGCCTCCGTCCGGTTTAATATTGGCTGGTTACTAGTTCCTGCTCCTGGCATGTTGAAGAGATTTCTTGGCTCATAACTCAGCGGGAGATGCGATCGGTATCTTCTTCTCATGACTTCCTCTGAAGCATTCTGATCCAGCCTAAGCCGATAGGCCTGAGCTTCCAACTCGGCCCGTTCTGTAGCCATCCTAGTGTTCTCTGCTGCTAGGTCCGCTTTAGCCTGAGTTATCTGATCTTTCACCTTTGCGATCTTCGCGTTGTGCTGATCCGGGCTGCTGCGTCCACCTCCGCGGCCATCAATGTTGCCAAGGCGTCGAACAAGTCAGACAGAACTTGAGCCGGAGGTGGCGCAGAGCTCCCTGCCCCCGCTGCCGTGGTTGTTGCTGAACCGGAGAGCGTTGCTGCGGCGGTTGATGAGTGGGGCGCTGATTGAGTACCGTCCATGAAGATAGCCGCCCGGTTTGGCAGATCAGGGGAGTCCGGAATGCTGTTGCCCTCAGAACTTCCACTAATCCGGCCATCCTGCAACTGATAGAGCGATTCGGTTTCTCCAGAAGACTCATTGTCGGAGCAGACAACGGTTTCTCCATCGGATGCCGGTCCGTCCTCGTATTGTGCTCCATGGATGACACCTATGAAAATATGCTTTGCCATGGGCTGAACTGGGAAGGGCTTGCACGCTGAGCCGTCTCGATGATGTCGGTGCAGGTGTCCGGCTCAGGGCCCGGTTCGCCAATCTTGCCGATGAAGACGTGAATCCCACCAAAGGGGACCCGGTACCCGTATTCAATTGAATCGGCCTCGGGGCCCCATCCCACGTTGTCGATGTAAAGCTTGCCGCGACGACTCTTCGTCATCCGGCCCATAGCGTATCCCTTGAGTCCATCAAAGCTTCCCTTCAAGAACTTGAAACCATCGTGCGATAGCCCCATGGTGGACGCCAACTGTCGTGGGTTTGTCACGGCAGATGTCCTCGTGAAAGGACTTAGTCGTGGGGCCATCGCAACGGGTTAGCTTAAAGGGGTTAAACCGGAAAATGGGACACGGGGAGTTTATACTAGTTCGGCCCCTTCGATGAAGGTAAAAGCCTACGTCTAGTTGTGATTGGTACTGCTAGGGTTTCGATGAACAGGGAGCGAATCCGCTTTGACTGGTCCTCGAGTTGTTGTTTTCTGTCTTCAAACCGTGGCCGGGTCGTCCCTTTATATACACAGGTTGACACCCGCTGGTTTACAAAGTCCCGAGGCCGGATCATAGAGGTGTCCGGCTCGGCCTCTATTCCTCTAACTTACAATACAAGTTTAGATGATAAAGTCGGTTCACATCTACAGGCTTTAATCCGTCTTTGGGCCTTGGGCCTTCTTAAAGCGCCAGTATCTTCTCATCTTCATGGGTTTCAATCTTCATGGAGCTAATCCGGCCATGCCTAGCCGGTTTACCTCCGGTAACTATATCCCCAACACTATCTATGAATAATATTTGAATCTTCTCTGAATTCTTTTATGTATGATTGGTTATCCTTGCAAGTCTTTTCGAATTATCAGTTTGGTTTGGCCTACTAGACTGATCTTTATTGCAATGGGAGAAGTGCTTAGCTTTGGGTTCAATCTTGAGGTGTCCTTTCCCGGTGACAGTAAGGGCAGCAAGGCATGTATTGTATTGTTGCCATCGAGGATAACAAGATGGGGTTTTCTTCATACTGCATGAGTCTATCCCTCTACATCATGTCATCTTGCTTAAGGTGTTACTCTGTTTTTAACTTAATACTCTAGATGCATGCTCGATAGCGGTCGATGAGTGGAGTAATAGTAGTATATGCAAGCAGGAGTCGGTCTACTTGTCTCGGGCGTGATGCCTATATACATGATCATACCTAGATATTCTCATAACTATGCTCAATTCTGTCAATTACTCAACAGTAATTTGTTCACCCACCGTAGAATACTTATGCCCTCGAGAGAAGCCACTAGTGAAACCTATGGCCCCTAGGTCTATCTTTATTATATCAATCTCCTACTACTTAGTTATTTACTTTGCTATTTACTTTGCCTTTATTTTACTTTGCATCTTTATCATAAAAATACCAAAAATATTATCTTATCATATCTATCAGATCTCACTCTCGTAAGTGGCCCTATAGGGATTAACAACCCCTATTTGCGTTGGTTGCGAGGATTTATTTGTTTTGTGCAGGTGCGAGGGACTCGCACGTAGCCTCCCACTGGATTGATACCTTGGTTCTCAAAAACTGAGGGAAATACTTACGCTACTTTGCTGCATCATCCCTTCCTCTTCGGGGAAAACCAACGCAGTGCTAAAAGAGGTAGCAAGAAGGATTTCTGGCGCCGTTGCCGGGGAGGTCTACGCAAAAGTCAACATACCAAGTACCCATCACATACCCTTATCTCCCGCATTACATTATTTGCCATTTGCCTCTCGTTTTCCTCTCCCCCACTTCACCCTTGCCATTTTATTTGCCCTCTCTCTCTATCCTCCCTATATTTGCCTCTTTTTGCCCGTTCGCTTTTTGTTTGCTTGTGTGTTAGTTTGTTTGCTTGTCATTATGGCTAGTTCTTTACCTTCTGCCTCTATGTCTGAAATTGGGGATACTATTGTCGATAATAATTTTGATGCTCCTACTAAAGAACCCACTATCTCACATATAAAAAGATTTCGTGTTGGTAGTGGTAATATTATTGGAAAAGGAGTTATTCAAGATTTCTTTACTTGTGTCGGTGCTTTACCCTCTATGGGTAGTTCTATCCTTCATAGAACTAGTAGTCTTGCGGATGCTATTGCCATGCTTATAGTTGAACTTCAAAGGCAATTTATGCACATGCATCCTTCCATACAAAGGATTTTCCTAGAATTTTCTAATATTGAGCATTCTTCTGTTAAACGTGCCGTTACTATCTTTTTGGCTCATGAGTTTCGATTCATAATAAAAGAGGCCAAAGAAATCTTTGCACATTATAGGATGGACGCTTGCCGTCCTCCCATAGAGGCCATCCTCTTTGATCAAGAAGAAATAATGCGTTTTAAATCTCTAGACTATGTTGCTTTCAATGAAAATCTTAAAAAAAGGGTGCCTACCAATGTTTTTGTTGATAGAATTTCTGAACTTAATGATGATTTGGCTATTCGAAATGATGAATTGGGATATTCTCTTGAATATAGGCTCACAAAGAATGCTTATAATGATGAATTGGTTGTGCAATATGAAGGACCGAAGGAGGAACCTATACCTCCCAAGGTTGATCTTGGAGACTTTCGTCCCAATAAATTTAGCCCTTTTGATTACTTTTTCTTGCCTCAAAGAAAACTTGCTGCTGAACGTAGAGAATATGAAATGATTTTTAATAATCTATCTTACTATTATGGCAATACCTAGATCTATTCTTGCTTGTTATGCCTAGCTAGGGGCGTTAAACGATAGCGCTTGTTGGGAGGCAACCCAATTTTATTTTTATTCCTTGCTTTTGCTCCTGTTTAGTAATAAATAAATTATCTAGCCTCTGTTTCGGTTGTGTTTTTTGTGTTTAATTAGTGTTTGTGCCAAGTAGAACCGTTGGGAAGACTTGGGGAAAGTCTTGTTGAACTTGCTGTAAAAAACAGAAACTTTAGCGCTCACGAGAACTGCTGTCATTTTTATTTTTAAAGTGCTATTTAGTTAATTATTTTTGCAGATGATTAATAGATAAATTCCTCACGTCCAGCAATTTATTTTATAATTTTTGCGGTTCCAGATCTTGCGCTAGATACAGATTACTACAGACTGTTCTGTTTTTTGACAGATCCTGTTTTTCGTGTGCTATTTTGATGAATCTATGGCTAGTAAAATATGGAACATAAACCATAGAGAAGTTGGAATACAGAAAGTATAACACCCACATAAATAAAGAGTGAGTTCATTACAGTACCTTGAAGTGGTCTTTTGTTTTCTTTCGCTAATAGAGCTCACGAGATTTTCTACTTTAAGTTTTGTGTTGTGAAGTTTTCAAGTTTTGGGTAAAGATTTGACAGATTATGGAACAAGGAGTGGCAAGAGTCTAAGATTGGGGATGCCCATGGCACCCCGAAGATAATCTAAGGACACCTAAAAGCCAAAGCTTGGGGATGCCCCGGAAGGCATCCCCTCTTTCATCCACTTCTATCGGTAACTTTACTTGGAGCTATATTTTTATTTACCACATGATATGTGTTTTGCTTGGAGCGTCTTGTATGATTTGAGTCTTTGCTTGTTAGTTTACCACAATGATCCTTTCTGTACACATCTTTTGAGAGAGCCATACATGGTTTGGAATTTGTTAGAATACTCTATGTGCTTCGCTTATATCTTTTGAGTTATATAATTTTGCTCTAGTGCGTCACTTATATCTTTTAGAGCACGGTGGTGGATTTGTTTTATAGAAACTAGTGATCTCTCATACTTCACTTAGATTATTTTGAGAGTCTTAATAGCATGGTAATTTGCTTAAAATCTTAATATGCTTAGTATGCAAGATTAATAATAAAACTTTCTTATGAGTGTGTTGAATACTATGATAAGTTTGATACTTGATAATTGTTTTGAGATATGGAGATGGTGATATTAAAGTTGTTCTAGTTGAGTAGTTGTGAATTTGAGAAATACTTGTGTTGAAGCTTGTGATTCCCGTAGCATGCATGTATGGTGAACCGTTATGTGATCAAGTCGGAGCATGATTTATTTTTTGATTGCCTTCCTTATGAGTGGCGGTCGGGGACGAACGATGGTCTTTTCCTACCAATCTATCCCCCTAGGAGCATGCGCGTAATACTTTGCTTTGATAACTTGTAGATTTTTGCAATAAGTATATGAGTTCTTTATGACTAATGTTGAGTCCATGGATTATACGCACTCTCACCCTTCCACCTTTGCTAGCCTCTCTAATACCGTGCACCTTTCGCCGGTATCATACACCCACCATATACCTTCCTCAAAACAGCCACCATACCTACCTATTATGGCATTTCCATAGCCATTCCGAGATATATTGCCATGCAACTTTCTACCGTTTCGTGTATGACACACTCCGTCACTGTCATATTGCTTAGCATGGTCATGTAGTTGACATAGTATTTGTGGCAAAGCCACCGTTCATAATTCTTTCATACTTGTCACTCATGCATCATTGCATATCCCGGTACACTACCGGAGGCATTCATATAGAGTCACATTTTGTTCTAAGTATCGAGTTGTAATTGTTGAGTTGTAAGAAAAATAAAAGTGTGATGATCATCATTATTAGAGCATTCTCCCAGTGAGGAAAGGATGATGGAGTCTATGACTCCCCCACAAATCGGGATGAGACTTCGCACGAAAAAAAGAGAAAGAAAAGAGGCCATAAAAAAGGAGAAATGGCCCAAATAAAAAAATGAGAGAAAAAGATAGAAGGGATAATGTTACTATCATTTTACCACACTTGTGCTTCAAAGTAGCACCATGATCTTCATAGTAGAGAGTCTCTCATGTTATCACTTTCATATACTAGTGGGAATCTTTCATTATAGAACTTGGCTTGTATATTCCAATGATGGGCTTCCTCAAAATGCCCTAGGTCTTCATGAGCAAGCAAGTTGGATGCACACCCACTTAGTTTCTTTTTGAGCTCTCATATACTTATAGCTCTAGTGCATCCGTTGCATGGCAATCCCTACTCACTCACATTGATATCTATTGATGGGCATCTCTATAGCCCGTTGATACGCGTAGTTGATGTGAGACTATCTTCTCCTTTTTGTCTTCTCCACAACCACCACTCCATTCCACCTATAGTGCTATATCCATGGCTCACGCTCATGTATTGCGTGAAGATTGAAAAAGTTTTGAGAATATCAAAAGTATGAAACAATTGCTTGGCTTGTCATCGGGGTTGTGCATGATTTAAATATTTTGTGTGGTGAAGATAGAGCATTGCCAGACTATATGATTTTGTAGGGATAACTTTCTTTAGCCATGTTATTTTGAGAAGACATAATTGCTTTGTTAATATGCTTGAAGTATTATCGTTTTTATGTCAATATGAATTTTTGTCTTGAATATTTTGGATCTGAATATTCATACCACAATTAAGAAGAATTACATTAAAATTATGCCAGGTAGCACTCCGCATCAAAAATTCTGTTTTTATCATTTACCTACTCGAGGACAAGCAGGAATTAAGCTTGGGGATGCTTGATACGTCTCCAACGTATCTATAATTTTTGATTGCTCCATGCTATATTATCTACTGTTTTGGACATTATTGGGCTTTATTATCTACTTTTATATTATTTTTGGGACTAACCTATTAACCGGAGGCCCAGCCCAGAATTGCTGTTTTTTGCCTGTTTTAGGGTTTCGAAGAAAAGGAATATCAAACGGAGTCCAAACGGAATGAAAACTTCGAGAACGTGATTTTCTCGTCGAATACAACTTAGGAGACTTGGACCCTATGTCAAGACACGTAACATGATGCCATGAGGTAGGGGGCGCGCCTACCCCCCGAGGCGCGCCCCCACCCTCGTGGGCCCTCTGTTGCTCCATCGACGTACTTCTTCCTCCTATATATACCCACGTACCCACAAACGATCAGAGACGGAGCCAAAACCCTAATTCCACCACCGCAACTTTCTGTATCCACGAGATCCCTTCTTGGGGCATGTTCCGGAGCTCCGCCGGAGGGGGCATCGATCACGGAGGGCTTCTACATCAACACCATAGCCTTCCAATGAAGTGTGAGTAGTTTACCTCAGACCTACGGGTCCATAGTTAGTAGCTAGATGGCTTCTTCTCTCTTTTTGGTTCTCAATACAATGTTCTCCCCCTCTCTTGTGGAGATCTATTCGATGTAATCTTCTTTTTGCGGTGTGTTTGTTGAGACCGATGAATTGTGGGTTTATGATCAAGTCTATCTATGAATAATATTTGAATCTTCTTTGAATTCTTTTATGTATGATTGGTTATCTTTGCAAGTCTCTTCGAATTATTAGTTTGGTTTGGCCTACTAGATTGATCTTTCTTGCAATGGGAGAAGTGCTTAGCTTTGGGTTCAATCTTGTGGTGTCCTCTCCCGGTGACAGTAAGGGTGGCAAGGCACATATTGTATTGTTGCCATCGAGGATAACAAGATGGGGTTTTCTTCATAATGCATGAGTCTATCCCTCTACATCATGTCATCTTGCTTAAGGCGTTACTCTTTTTTTAACTTAATACTCTAGATGCATGCTGGATAGCGGCCGATGAGTGGAGTAATAGTAGTAGATGCAGGCAGGAGTCGGTCTACTTGTCTCGGACGTGATTCTGATATACATGATCATACCTAGATATTCTCATAACTATGCTCAATTCTGTCAATTGCTCAACAGTAATTTGTTCACCCACCCTAGAATACTTATGCTCTCGAGAGAAGCCACTAGTGAAACCTATGGCCCCGGGGTCTATCTTTATCATATCAATCTCCTACTACTTAGTTATTTACTTTGCTATTTACTTTGCCTTTATTTTACTTTGCATCTTTATCATAAAAATACCAAAAAAATTATCTTATCATATCTATCAATCTCACTCTCGTAAGTGGCCCTATAGGGATTGACAACCCCTATTTGCGTTGGTTGCAAGGATTTATTTGTTTTGTGCAGGTGCGAGGGACTCACGCGTAGCCTCCTACTGGATTGATACCTTGGTTCTCAAAAACTGAGGGAAATACTTACGCTACTTTGCTGCATCATCCCTTCCTCTTCGGGGAAAACCAACGCAGTGCTAAAAGAGGTAGCAGTGTATCAACTCGATATGGCACTCTATGGCCTTAAGCAAGCCCCACGTGCGTGGTATGACCACCTTACCGAGTTGTTGCAAGATCATGGTTTTGAAATTGGGAAAATCGACCCCACTCTTTTTACTAAGAAGGTCAAAGGGGAGTTGTTTGTGTGCCAACTATATGTTGATGATATTATCTTTGGTTCCCCTAACAAATCTTTCAATGAGGAATTTGCCGCGCTCATGACCTCCAAGTTCAAGATGTCCATGATGGGAGAGTTGAAGTTCTTTCTCGGGTTCAAAGTCAAGCAACGAAGAGAAGGAACCTTCATCAACAAAGCCAAATACACTCAAGACATGCTCAAGAGATTCAAGTTAAGTGATGTCAAGCCGGCGTCCACTCCTATGCCCGTCAAATGCCAACTTGACATAGATCCCAATGGTAAAGCGGTGGATCACAAGGTATATCGCTCCATGCTTGGCTCCTTGCTTTACCTTTGTGCATCTAGACCGGATATCATGTTGAGTGTGGGAATATGTGCACGGTTTCAAGCCGCACCTAAGGAAAGTCACTTCGTGGCGGTCAAGCGAATCTTTCGATATTTGGCTCATACCACAAACTTTGGCTTATGGTACCCAAGAGGAGCAAATTTCAAGCTTGTAGGTTATTCGGACTCGGATTGGGCGGTAGACAAAGTGGATAGGAAGTCCACTTCCGGAGGGTGCCAATTTCTTGGTTGCTCTTTGGTGAGTTGGTCTTCCAAGAAGCAAAGTTGTGTGTCTCTCTCGTCCATGGAAGCGGAGTATGTGGCTGCCGGTAGTTGTTGTGCACAACTTCTATGGATGAGGCAAACTTTAAAGGATTACGGTGTCATTTGTGACAAAGTGCCTCTTTGGTGTGACAATGAAAGTGCTATCAAGATTTCTCTCAACCCGGTGCAACACTTCAAGACGAAGCATATTGAGATTCGGTATCGCTTCATCCGGGATCATATTAGGTGAGGGGAGATCGAGCTCAACTATGTCAACACCCATGACAATCTTGCAGATATTTTCATGAAGCCCTTGGATGAAGCTAGATTTCGTGAGTTAAGGCATGAGCTAAATATCACTGTTTCGAGCAATGTGACTTGAACCCTTGCACACCCCACCACACTCAACTTGTTGTCTAGTTTAGATGTAGGCATGGACATAGGGGGAGTGTTGTTGTCTTAATGAACTCTCCCTCCCCCCATTATGCATAAATTGATCAACTCTTTCACATTAGCCATTTTTGATGGTACTTGTGCTTCAAAGCCGAGTTTTGGTCATGGGCCCAAGGATAATTCTTCACGGTGCCATACCAATTGACTCAAACATAGGTGGCTCCGGCCACCGCCCTCTCCTTGGAGAGGTTGTATCTCGTGGTTTGTCTCTGTCATCTCTTGCCTTTATTTCTTCATGTTGAGCGTGTTCTTGCGGTGTCTCATTCGCTTGAAGTTTCCTTGCGAAGACCCTTTCTCTTTCGTTTGAAACTTGCATCTTCTTGAGCTCACGGTACTACCCGGCCTGCCATGGTACTACCGCTTGTGGAGCGCATGGTACTTTCGCACCCAGCGCGGCAGTAATTTTTTACTGCCTCCTGGGGGAGCGGTACTACCGCTTCAGTACGACACTTACGCTCGAGCGGTACTACCGCGATGAGGTGCGGTATTACCGCACTCCCGAGGGCGCGTGGGGGTTAAGACCCGGGCAGGGGGAGTTCCAACTCCCCCATACCCATTCGTCAGTTTTTCTCCCCGCCGCCTCTCTCTCCTGCTCAAGAACGGCGCCGGAGACCCTTGCCGGATCTCTGTCCCCGGCCGCTCTCCTCGGATTCCGACCGGTGGGATCGTTCCCCACCACTTCCTCTTGCCATGGATCAAGGTCTCTCCCCAAATCCATCTCTCTTTTGTTCATGCTTTCGCTTCTAGGTTTTGGGGAGATGCATGTTGTTCTTGAGATTTTAGGCCAAATCTTTGCAAGAGTAGGATGTAGGAGAGTAGTGATGCGTAGAAAGTGTACTTGATATGTTGTCCCATGGTAGATTTGATCAACCGTAGTACCGCCTCGTTGTCGCGGTTGTTCTCAGATTCATTCGTTCGAATCTGATGTCGTGCGGTACTACCGCATAACAGGTGCGGTACTACCTCTCCTCAGGAGCGGTACTACCGCGTGGGACGCGGTACTAAAGTTCTACCGCCACTCCAAGCCCCGGTACTACCGCGCGGGACGCGGTACTAAAGTTCTACTGCCGCTCCGAGCCCCGGTACTACCGTGCCTTGACGCGGTACTACCGCGACTAGGAGTGGCACTAAAATTTTAGTACCGCGTGAATAGGCAGTACTACCGCTGCTGTCAAATTTTCTTCATGGCAATTACCATATGCACTTTCTACTAGTTTCTTGTGTTTTGTTGTGGTCTTTGTTTTGACCCGTCTTGCTTCTCGTGTGTGTTTGTGTTTTTGTGTGTCTTAGGTGGTGGCTCCGGTGTCCTTGCTCGTCGTTCCAATCCAAGCCATGACACGGGTTCCAAACATCTGCGCAACCAAGAGGATGTTCTAGAGGGCTCCAATGCCCCCAAGCGCAATGTCAAGACCACTGCTAGCAAGTTCAAGGAACCATCAAAGGAAATGGATGACATACCTCTTGCTGAGTCTGTTTCTCGAAGGAAGATCAACCCTTATGTGAATCCTCGTGCAAACTTCAGAGGGAATGAACTATTCTGGACCAAGCAGCAGAATCTCATTTACTTGGATGTGATCAAGGCCAAGCAAAATTTGTATGTGGATGTGCACTAGATCGACATGCATCACATGAGGGATGATAAGCATCGTGACTACTTTGGTGAGGCCTTGGATCTCGTGGAGCAGTTTGCCATTGAGGATGTGATCTCTTTCCACCTGGACTATGACCCCGAGCTGGTGGCCCAGTTCTTTGCTTCGGTCCACTTCCATTCCGGGGAGGATCGGAGGATGACCTGGATGACCAATGGATGTCAGTTGACTGCTACTTGGAAGGAGTTCATGGATTTGCTCAGAGTGCCCGATGAGGGGCTCCACACGCCTGTTGGTGTTCGCCCTCATGCCAACGTCGAGTTAGCGAGCAAGGACAAGCTTCTGCCGTTCTATGTTGAGATGAAACTGGCCAGTGGCAAGTCGACGTGGGTGCTCAACTCATTCCTTGACATCATGCATCGGATCTTCCGCCACTCCCTCTTTCCTCGCATTGGGGACAAGGACAAGGTGCATGCCTTTCTTGTGGACATGTTGCTCATTTGTGAGGAGGCACGCGTTTCTCAGACTCAACCACTTGATGTCTCACATATCATGTGGTGCGAGCTTCGGTTCACGGTGTTCACCCGCAAGGTACCCATCTATGGTCCATATCTGTTCCTCCTGATACTGAAGACTTGGGAGAAGCTCTATCCCACTGAGGAGTTTTTGGCCCCTGACTAGATCCGTCATGACCCCATCAGACTCCGCATCAAGCCCAAGTGGGCTAACACTACTACTCGTGCCGAGGCTGAGGCTGCTAAGAGGGCTGCTTATGAGGGGGAGATTGAGGAGGAGAATGTAGTTGAGGATAACTCTGCTGGATATGCACCTCCCTCCACTGATCCCTCATGGGTGAAGAAGCTAGAGGGCCAAGATCAAGGCCTTGTTCTGCATGCAGACCAAGGGGTAGTACCGGACTCACTTTGCCTCCAAGGAGAGTCATCGCCGCGACAATAAGATCATGAGGGTTTTTGGAGAGGATGTTTCTGGTGGCTCCGAGGAGCACATCACTCTAGAGGACGAATGGATGGAAAAAAAAGGCTACAAGTGGACTGATTCTGAGGAGGAGTGCATCCCCGTTGCCGAGTCCGACGAAGAGCGTGCGAGCGACTACTCCACTTGAGCCACCACTTGTGTTGTAGGTGTCCTCTCTGCCTTTTTGGTGTCTCGATGCCAAAGGGGGAGAGAGTGTAGGGATTTGTCATGTCGTGTTTGCTTCACTTGTGTTTGGTCTGTTGAACCTTGTTTGCTTTGGTTTGGTTTGAGTTTATTTGAGCTTGTGAGACTTATCTATCATATGGTGTAAGACATATGCACTCTATCTATTGCACCTTACTGAGCTTATGATATATTGTGCTACTTAGTTTATGCTCTTATACTATCGTGCTTAGTGTTAGCATTATTATTGCAAGATATGCCATGTCTATAAAATATAGGGGGAGTGTTGATCCTAGTATGTGTGCCATGCAGTACAAAGCACTCATCTAAATAGCACACATCTAGGGGGAGCCCGTCTATATTTTAGAGATGTATGGTTTGCTCTTGTTCTACTCTTTCTCCCTTGTGCAAATCCCGTATTGTCATCAATCCACCAGAAAGGGGGAGATTGTAAGGGCATATTTATCTGTAAGGTGTTTTGGTGATCAATGACAATGCATTTGCGGACTAATCGTGTGCCTCAAGTATTTCAGGTATTTCATTACTAGGCACAAGACGGTTAGGACCCCCCCTCGAAGATCATTGAAGACAGTGCTTTTTCTACGCTCCTTTTTCGGTGGATTTGAGTCGTAGGAAAGTTGTACTATTAAGAGGGGGTCCGCTTTGGAAAGGTTTGGGTGGAATCTTACGTACACGTTTACTCCTGTTTGCACTGCCTTTCCCTTAGCACTTTGGAGCATCCTCCGTTTCTTCGTGTTTGTGCAAAAAGAAGAATTCCTAATGTTGCTGTTCTGAGGCTTACGGTAGTACTGCTCTTCGGAGCGGTAGTACTGCAAGCCCCTGCGGTAGTACCACAGGTGTCGGTGTCAAAACCGGCGGATCTCGGGTAGGGGGTCCCGAACTGTGCGTCTAAGGCGGATGGTAACAGGGGGCAGGGGACACGATGTTTTACCCAGGTTCGGGCCCTCTTGATGGAGGTAAAACCATACGTCCTGCTTGATTATACTTGATAATATGGGTATTACAAGAGTTGATCTACCACAAGATCGGAGAGGCTAAACCCTAGAAGCTAGCCTATGGTATGATTGTATGTTGTCCTACGGACTAAAACCCTCCTGTTTATATAGACACCGGAGGGGGCTAGGGTTACACAAGGTCGGTTACAAAGGAGGAGATATACATATCCGTATTGCCTAGCTTGCCTTCCACGCCAAGTAGAGTCCCATCCGGACACGAGACGAAGTCTTCAATCTTGTATCTTCATGGTCCAACAGTCCGGCCAAAGGATATAAGCCGGATGTCCGGATACCCCCTAATCCAGGACTCCCTCAGTAGCCCCCGAACCAGGCTTCAATGACGATGAGTCCGGCGCGCAGTGTTGTCTTCGGCATTGCAAGGCGGGTTCTTCTCCAAATTTCGAACGTTTGTTAAGCAGTGTCCGGTCCCATAAATGTTGAACCTCTTGGCTTCTGCGCCCAATAAGGGCTATCTTCCACGCGTCGAATGAATGCGAGGCGCCAGGGTGTTTTTACATTCGCCCCCTAGCCAGATAAATAAATTGTCTATTAAAGGGATGGGGATTCTTAGATCCAATCCATACCATCCTCCCCCAGCGAGAATCCATCAGAGTGCGCTTCAGAAAGATCCACTCCAGCATGGCCGACCTCCGCAACTCCTCCCGCCCCCGTAGCCCTAAGCCCGGTGATTGGGAGAGGTGTTCGGTCCCACATAGTCGATTAGTCGAACTGCAGACTAAGGGATTACTCCCTCTAGCGTATATGGTGCCCGTCCGAGCCGGGCTCGCCACCTACAATGGCGGGGAGCAAGCGGAGAGCTTCCCCAGCCCCTCTACGGGGGAGCGGGTATGCCTTGTTCCTTATTTATTGAGGGGACTCGGATTTTAGATTCATCCATTCCTCCGCGGGCTCCTGGAGTTTTACGGCCTCCAACTGCATAATTTCACCCCTGCTTCCACTTTACACATCGCCGGCTATGTTACCCTCTGCGAGTTATTCCTGGGCCGCAAGGCTCATTTCGAGCTGTGGAAAAGGTTATTTTGCCTCGTCCCTCGCACACAGAAGGGGTCACTTTATCAAGTGGGCGGAGCCGAAATATGGCGCATCGCCAAAATCGGATACCTGTCCGGTACTTTGAAGAAGACATCCGAAGACTGGCCTTCGGGATGGTTTTATATGGAGGACGTCCCCCTTCCGGACCCTGTTCATCGGGGTCTTCCTGAGTTCAGCAATGCTCCTCTGAAGAAACGCCGAATTTAGCGCCCACGGAGCCCCTAGGAGGAAGACAACGGATAAGTCCTTTACCTGATGAACCGGATTAAAGCGCAGGCTCAATCAGGATTGACAGTAATCGAGGTTATGTCAATATGCATAATGCAGGGAGTGCAACCAATTCAATATCGAGGGCACCCCTTGTGGTGTTTTAACGGGGAAGATGACGCCACCCGTTGCGGGGTAAGGGTCCGGACAACAATGCCGCTTTAGCAAAAATTATGTCCGAGTTGTTCAAGGGAGAGGAAGAGGAGTTCATCCGCATCAAGCCACGGGATGGATTCTCCATGTACAACCCTCCAAGCTGGGTGAGTTATATCTCCTTACTCCCATTCTTCCCGCATTTTTTGTCGTAGGTACTCACCTTGCCATTTTGCGGCAGGAACTGCGAAAAGCCATAAGGGAGGTCAGCAGCCCATCTCCACAACCAGAGGACCCTGACCGGGCCCTCGGTCCCAGACTCGAAGAAGATCCGGACATATTCGTGGAGCTGATAGACCGGCAGTTCTATCAATTAAGCTGTGATGACGCCATGGTGGCCATTACGGCCGACTATCCCGGACTACTTCCTGCGTCGCACGTAAGAAAAACCAAAAATCCCAACTCCAAAAACTAGGATCCCCTTTTAGACACTTCACCTACCATATACATATGGTGTTTTACAGGGAAGGCATTCAGGACGCCATGCCGAACCCGCAGCAACTCGCCAACAAGAGGCACCGAGGCCGGGCAGGCCAAAAAGGAAGGCGGTCAGGACGAAGACGCCGGTGCAGAGGTATGAAAGAAATCCCGCTTCGTGGTTGTCGTCTTTCTTGAAATGTAATGACGTCCATGTTTGTTTAACAGAAAAAACGCTCGCCGGAATATGTCCGGTGAGGCTGCCGATCACGCTTCCACCAGTCGGGCTCCAGGAATGGACATAGAGGCGGAAGCCGACATGGGGCGGATGCCGGATACTCCTCCTACGGAGGATGCGGATAGGCTATCCGCTACGAATTCAGAAGTGGAGAGCACCATGAATCATAGGCGTCGCCGGGCCGTACTCCGCGACGCTTGCTTCTCACCAGAAGCATTTGATGCCTTCAATTCTGGAGAGGTGTACCTCCGTGCTGCTCAAAATGGTCTAGCCAGAGCCACGGACCAGTATGTAAAGGATGTACGGGTAAGCAAATCTGATGATTATATGTATCAGTAGCCCCTGAGACTTCAAACAGTTAGCAGAACTGATTTAAGGATCATCTTATTGTGCAGGTTCTTACAGAGAAGAATACTCGACTGTCACATGAGCTGGAGGAATGCAAGACCCAACTTCGGGCCGCTGTTGCCGCATTGAAGGAACCTAAAAAGTCCCCAGCTGGTAACATTTCTTTCAAAGAATGACAGGTACCATATAGCGTGCGGCGTGGCTGCTGATCTAACAATAGATATTGCATATGAATCCGGAGAGAATCCGGAGGACTAGCATGCCGTACGACAGCTAAAGGCTGGCGAATGCGTGCTGACTGAGGTCAGGCGGGAGAAAAACAATCTCCAAGACGCCAATACCAAGCTGAGCGTGGAACTGAAAGATGTTCGAGCCCAGCTTGCGGACTCCGAGAAGGAGAATAAGCGGCTTCGACGCAACATTTTCAGTAAGTGCTTGAACGAACCCTTAAAAAAGGCGTCGGCAGAGAAGCCGGCTAACAGAGTTATGTCTGCAGGTATGCTGATGGGTCGTCCCGCAGAGGAGATGCCCTGGTCTGTGGGTGATCTCCTATCCGAGATCTCACAACTGCACGAACAAGTTCGTCAGGTGATGCAAGGTGTTGCCCAGGCCTTGTGGCCAGCCGTCTCCCTGCCAGAAGGCATTGGAGAGCTTGTGGAGAAGCTCAAGGGAGCACGGCAGCGCTTCCGATTATGGAAGATATCGGCCTGCCATCAAGGTGCCAGGGATGTCTGGGCCGTGGTGAAGACGCGGTATACCAAAACTGACCCGAACCACATGGCCGAGGCTTGACCTATGGGGCCCGATGGGAAAGATATCCCCGTTAGCTTAGTGTATGGGCAAGTAGAATTAGCCGCAAAGTATTCCCAACAGGATTGAAGGCTAGACCGGCTGTTGGATGGTATAGAAGAGGAATATAGTCAGTCTACATGACTATGTAATTAAAGTGACATGTATAATGCCTTCTAGCCGGATTATAGATCATTTGTCATGGCGGACCTTTTCACTTCAACCTCGGGACCCGATAGTCCGGAGTGTGTCCGAATACCCGCCCAGTTATATAAGAACCGGGCTATGCGTTGAAACCAGGCGTAGGGGTCATTAGTGCTTGAACAGACAAGTGCCCAACTAGTTATGTTATATTACATGGGTAGTAAGAAACATCTTCCAGGGAGAATAGTTCTGTTAAGGGTTCCTTTCCCTGGGTATGCATGCCCTAAAGTGCATGTTCGTACTACGAGAGAAAACGCAAGCAAAAACATCTGGGGGCACATATGGAAAATAAATAAATAAAAATCATCTTTTGTTCGCCGACCGAATATTCCCTTAAGAACGCTAGCTTTCGGCTTCACCCAGTCTGAGGTACACATCCGGCTGACCCGACAGTAGCAATCGCAGAGGTTCTCCCCTTATGCCCTAGCCGAATTAACGAGAACGTAGGGTATAAATACAAGAGCCAGGCAACCCAGCTTGGCCAAAACTTAAGTCATATCGATGCATATAGTGGCAAACAAAATTTACATGCGGAAGAATAACACATGTGTGGGGCGTGAAGCCCAGATAGATAATTAAGCTTCTGTGTAAGAAGCCCCTGGGTATAATGAGCACGGTTAGCGCATCTATAATGAGCAAGCGAGGCACAAGTTGGCCCTTGAAGGCCTAGAGAAAGAATAAAAGAAAGAAAGAGAAAAAAGACAGATAATGTATATGCAAAAAATGGACAGAGGAAGGAGACGAACATAGAGTCTGGCGCTAGGCGTAGAATCTTCGGAGCCTAGCCGCGTTCCATGGGTTCGGCTCAAGTCGATTACTCGATGCATCCCGCAGACGGTACGCACCACCGGTCAGAGCTTGTTCAATAATGAAGGGACCTTCCCATTTGGGCTCGAGCTTGGACTTTTTCTTCTCCGGCAGGCGTAGAACTAGCTTTTGCGGGTACGTAGGTATATATAGGAGGAAGGAGTATGTTTGGGGGTACGTAGGTATATATAGGAGGAAGGAGTACGTCGGTGGAGCATCGAGGGGCCCACAAGGCAGGGGGCGCGCCCTAGGGGGGGCGCCCCCACCCTAGTGACCGCCTCTCTGAAGCATTGGCGTAGGGTCCAAGTCTCCTGGATCACGTTCGGTGAGAAAATCACGTTCCCGAAGGTTTCATTCCGTTTCTTCGAAACACTGAAATAGGCAAAAAACAGCAATTCTGGGCTGGGCCTCCGGTTAATACGTTAGTCCCAAAAATAATATAAAAGTGGAAAATAAAGCCCAATATAGTCCAAAACAGTAGATAATATAGCATGGAGCAATCAAAAAATATAGATACGTTGGAGACGTATCAGGCATCCCCAAGCTTAATTCCTGCTCGTCCTTGAGTAGGTAAATGATAAAAACAGAATTTTTGATGCGGAGTGCTACTTGGCATAATTTCAATGCAAATCTTCTTAATTGTGATATGAATATTCAGATTCGAAAGATTCAAGACAAAATTTTATATTGACATAAAAATAATAATACTTCAAGCATACTAACAAAGCAATTGTGTCTTCTCAAAATAACATGGCCAAAGAAAGTTATCCCTACGAAATCATATAGTCTGGCAATGCTCTATCTTCACCACACAAAATATTTAAATCATGCACAACCCCGATGACAAGCCAAGCAATTGTTTCATACTTTTGACATTCTCAAAACTTTTTCAATCTTCACACAATACATGAGCGTGAGCCATGGATATAGCACTATAGGTGGAATGGAGTGGTGGTTGTGGAGAAGACAAAAAGGAGAAGATAGTCTCACATCAACTACGCGTATCAACGGGATATGGAGATGCCCATCAATAGATATCAATGTGAGTGAGTAGGGATTGCCATGCAACGGATGCACTAGAGCTATAAGTATATGAAAGCTCAAAAATAAACTAAGTGGGTGTGCATCCAACTTGCTTGCTCATGAAGACCTAGGGCATTTTGAGGAAGCCCATCATTGGAATATACAAGCCAAGTTCTATAATGAAAGATTCCCACTAGTATATGAAAGTGATAACATGAGAGACTCTCTACTATGAAGATCATGGTGCTACTTTGAAGCACAAGTGTGGTAAAAGGATAGTAACATTATCCCTTCTCTCTTTTTCTCTCATTTTTTTATTTGGGCCATTTCTCCTTTTTTTATGTCCTCTTTTCTTTCTCTTTTTTTCGTCTAGAGTCTCATCCCGATTTGTGGGGGAGTCATAGACTCCATCATCCTTTCCTCACTAGGACAATGCTCTAATAATGATGATCATCACACTTTTATTTTTCTTACAACTCAACAATTACAACTCGATACTTAGAACAAAATATGACTCTATATGAATGCCTCCGGCAGTATACCGGGATATGCAATGATGCATGAGTGACAAGTATGAAATAATTATGAACGGTGGCTTTGCCACAAATACTATGTCGACTACATGACCATGCTATGCAATATGACAATGATGGAGTGTGTCATACACGGAACGGTAGAAAGTTGCATGGCAATATATCTCGGAATGGCTATGGAAATGCCATAATAGGTAGGTATGGTGGCTGTTTTGAGGAAGGTATATGGTGGGTGTATGATACCGGCGAAAGGTGCACGGTATTAGAGAGGCTAGCAAAGGTGGAAGGGTGAGAGTGCGTATAATCCATGGACTCAACATTAGTCATAAAGAACTCATATACTTATTGCAAAAATCTACAAGTTATCAAAGCAAAGTATTACACGCATGCTCCTAGGGGGGTAGATTGGTAGGAAAATACCATCGCTCGTCCCCGACCGCCACTCATAAGGAAGGCAATCAAAAAATAAATCATGCTCCGACTTGATCACATAACGGTTCACCATACGTGCATGCTACGGGAATCATAAGCTTCAACACAAGTATTTCCCAAATTCACAACTACTCAACTAGCACAACTTTAATATCACCATCTCCATATCTCAAAACAATTATCAAGTATCAAACTTATCATAGTATTCAACACACTCATAAGAAAGTTTTATTATTAATCTTGCATACCAAGCATATTAGGATTTTAAGCAAATTACCATGCTATTAAGACTCTCAAAATAATCTAAGTGAAGCATGAGAGATCACTAGTTTCTATAAAACAAATCCACCACCGTGCTCTAAAAGATATAAGTGAAGCACTAGAGCAAAATTATATAACTCAAAAGATATAAGCGAAGCACATAGAGTATTCTAACAAATTCCAAACCATGTATGGCTCTCTCAAAAGGTGTGTACAGCCAGGATCATTGTGGTAAACTAACAATAAAAGACTCAAATCATACAAGACGCTCCAAGAAAAACACATATCATGTGGTAAATAAAAATATAGCTCCAAGTAAAGTTACCGATAGAAGTGGACGAAAGAGGGGATGCCTTCCGGGGCATCCCCAAGCTTTGGCTTTTATGTGTCCTTAGATTATCTTAGGGGTGCCATGGGAATCCCCAAGCTTAGACTCTTGCCACTCCTTGTTCCATAATCCATCAAATCTTTACCCAAAACTTGAAAACTTCACAACACAAAACTTAAAGTAGAAAATCTCGTGAGCTCTGTTAGCGAAAGAAAACAAAAGACCACTTCAAGGTACTGTAATGAACTCATTATTTATTTATATGGGTGTTATACTTACTGTATTCCAACTTCTCTATGGTTTATGTTCCATATTTTACTAGCCATAGATTCATCAAAATAGCACACGAAAAACAGAATCTGTCAAAAACAGAACAGTCTGTAGTAATCTGTAGCTAGTGCAAGATCTGGAACCCCAAAAATTATAAAATAAATTTCTGTACGTGAGGAATTTATCTATTAATCATCTGCAAAAAGAATTAACTAAATATCACTCTTTAAATAAAAATGACAGCAGTTCTCGTGAGCGCTAAAGTTTCTGTTTTTTACAGCAAGTTCAACATGACTTTCCCCAAGTCTTCCCAACGGTTCTAATTGGCACAAACACTAATTGAACACAAAAAACACAACCAAAACAGAGGCTAAATAATTTATTTATTACTAAACATGAGCAAAAAGCAAGGAATAAAAATAAAATTGGGTTGCCTCCCAACAAGCGCTATCGTTTAACGCCCCTAGCTAGGCATAAAAGCGAGGATAGATCTAGGTATTGCCATCTTTGGTAGGCAATCCATAAGTGTCTCTCATGATAGTTTCATATGGCAATTTTATTTTCTTTCTAGGAAAGTGTTCCATGCCCTTTTTTAATGGAAATTGAAATCTAATATTCCCTTCCTTCATATCAATAATTGCACCAACCGTTCTAAGGAAAGGTCTACCGAGAATAATAGGGCAAGAAGGATTACAATCTATATCAAGGATGATAAAATCTACGGGCACATAATTCCTATTTGCAACAATAAGAACATCATTAATCCTTCCCATAGGTTTCTTAATAGTAGAATCCGCAAGATGCAAGTTTAGAGAGCAATCATCAAAATTACGGAAATCTAGCAAATCACACAAAGTCTTGGAATAGTGGAGACACTAGTACCCAAATCACACAAAGCATAAAACTCATGATCTTTAATTTTAATTTTAATAGTTGGTTCCCACTCATCATAGAGTTTTCTAGGGATAGAAACTTTCAACTCAAGTTTTTCTTCATAAGATAGCATCAAGGCATCAACAATATGTTCGGTGAAGGCTTTTTTTGACTATAAGCATGTGGGGAATTTAGCACGGATTGCAACAAGGAAATACAATCAATTAAAGAGCAACTTTCATAATTAAATTTCTTGAAATCCAATATAGTGGGTTTAGCAACATCTAGATTTTTGTTTCTTTCAATCCCACTTTCATCAATTTCATCATAAAGATCTAAATACTCTGAATTTTTAGAACGGCTTCTAGGTAAAGGAATATCATATTCAGTTTCATCAAGATTCATATTGCAAAACAAAGATTTAATAGGAGACACATCAATAACTTTTAGATCTTCATCTTGATTTTCATAGGAATTCGGTTTAGCGGCCATCTTATTGACTAAGGTGGCTTGCATATCCGAAATTTCAGCAGTCATCTTTTCTAGACGGGCAATTTGGGATCTTATACCATCAAATTCTTTAGACATATCATCAAGCTCTTTATTCATATAACTCATAAAACTTTTTTGTTCCTTAAGCTCGTTTCTAAAGAAATTATTATGCTCAAATTGCAAAAACATAAACTTCCTAACGTTGGTTTCGATCTCCTCTAACCTTTTAAGGTGAAGATCACCAAATCTCGGTTGAGCCATCGCGACAAACAAGCAAACTAGCACACGAGCAAGCAAGAGCAAATGGGCAAAAGAGGCAAATAGAGAGGGAGGAGAAGGAGAAGGAGAGAGGGCGAATAAAACGGCAAGGGTGAAGTGGGGGAGAGGAAAACAAGAGGCAAATGGCAAATAATGTAATGCGAGAGATAGGGATTGTGATGGGTACTTGGTATGTTGACTTTTTGCGTAGACTCCCCGTCAATGGCACCAGAAATCCTTCTTGCTACCTCTTGAGCTTGCGTTGGATTTCCCCGAAGAGGAAGGGATGATGCAGCAGAGTAGCGTAAGTATTTCCCTCAGTTTTTGAGAACCAAGGTATCAATCCAGTAGGAGGCCACGCTCAAGTCCCTCGTACCTGCACAAAATGATAGCTACTCGCAACCAACGCGATTAGGGGTTGTCAATCCCTTCATGGTCACTTACGAGAGTGAGATTTGATAGATATAATATTTTTTGGTATTTTTGGTATAGAGATGCAAAGTAAAAAAGTAAAGGCAAAGTAAAAAAGCAAAGCAAGATTAAAGTGATGGAGATTGATATGATGAGAATAGACCCGGGGGCCATAGGTTTCACTAGTGGCTTCTCTCAAGAGCATAAGTATTCTACGGTGGGTGAACAAATTACTGTTGAGCAATTGACAGAATTGAGCATAGTTATGAGAATATCTAGGCATGATCATGTATATAGGCATCACGTCCATGACAAGTAGACCGAAACGATTCTGCATCTACTACTATTACTCCACTCATCGACCGCTATCCAGCATGCATCTAGAGTATTAAGTTAAAAACAGAGTAACGCCTTAAGCAAGATGACATGATGTAGAGAGATAAATTCATGCAATATGAAATAAACCCCATCTTGTTATCCTCGATGGCAATGATACAATACGTGCCTTGCTGCCCCTTCTGTCACTGGGAAAGGACACCGCAAGATCGAACCCAAAGCTAAGCACTTCTCCCATGGCAAGAACTATCAACCTAGTTGGCCAAACCAAACGGATAATTCGAAGAGACTTGCAAAGATAACCAATCATACATAAAAGAATTCAGAGAAGATTCAAATATTATTCATAGATAGACTTGATCATAAACCCACAATTCATCGGTCTCAACAAACACACCGCAAAAAGAAGAAGATTACATCGAATAGATCTCCACGAGAGAGGGGGAGAACTTTGTATTGAGATCCAAAAAGAGAGAAGAAGCCATCTAGCTACTAATTATGGACCCGAAGGTCTGAGGTAAACTACTCACACTTCATCGGAGATGCTATGATGATGTAGAAGCCCTCTGTGATGACGGCCCTCTCCGACGAAGCTCCGGAACAGGCCCCAAGATGGGATCTCGTGGATACAGAAAGTTGCGGCGGTGGAATTAGGTTTTTGGCTCCGTATCTGTTCATTTGGGGGTACGTAGGTATATATAGGAGGAAGGAGTACATCGGTGGAGCATCGAGGGGCCCACGAGGCAGGGGGCGCGCCCCCCAGTCTCGTGACCGCCTCTCTGATGCCTTGGCGTAGGGTCCAAGTCTCCTGGATCACATTCGGTGAGAAAATCACGTTCCCGAAGGTTTCATTCCGTTTGGACTCCGTTTGATATTCCGTTTCTTTAAAACACTGAAATAGGCAAAAAACAGCAATTCTGGGCTGGGCCTCCAGTTAATTGGTTAGTCCCAAAAATTATATAAAAGTGGAAAATAAAGCCCAATATAGTCCAAAATAGTAGATAATATAGCATGGAGCAATCAAAAATTATAGATACGTTGGAGACGTATCAGGTACCGTGATGTGCATGGAGTGAGGACAGTGGATACATAATATACCGCCTTTTGAAGAGGGAATTTATGTCCGTCCGCTTCTCATTCGATGACGAGCACTGCGCTTACAACCTGGTGAGTTGCCGCAATGTATAACAGCATTGGTTCGCCAATGTTTGGCGCGGCCAGGATTGGGTTGGTTACAGTATGGCTTTTATTTCTTCCAATCCGGCAGTGGCGGCGTCTGTCCACTCGAAGTGTTCGGTGCGCCGAAGGAGGTGATAAAGGGGTAGTGCCTTTTCTCCTAAGCGGGAGATAAAGCGGCTTAGAGCCGCCACACATCCAGTTAATTTCTGGATTTGTTTGAGGTCTGTTGGGGTAGCCAATTGTGACAAAGCTCCAATTTTGGCCTGATTAGCTTCAATTCCTCTACTGGAGACAATGAAGCCCAGGAGCTTTCCGGCTGGTATGCCGAAAACACATTTTTCCGGATTGAGCTTGATGTCGTATGTTCGGAGGTTGTCGAATGTGAGCCTCAAGTCGTCTATTAGAGAGTCGACGTGTTTGGTTTTGACAACCACGTCATCTACGTATGCCTCTATTGTTTTGTTGATCTGTTTCTGTAGACATGTCTGAATCATGCGCTGATACGTTGCGCCGGCGTTTTTGAGCCCAAAAGGCATTGTGTTGAAACAGAATGGGCCGTATGGTGTGATAAATGCCGTTGCGGCTTGGTCGGACTCCGCCATCTTGATTTGGTGGTAGCCGGAGTATGCGTCGAGGAAACACAATGACTCGTGTCTTGTGGTAGCATCGATAATTTGATCAATGCGGGGGAGGGGAAGGGATCCTTTGGGCAAGCCTTGTTGAGGTCCTTGAAATCGACACATAGGCGCCAGGATTTGTCCTTCTTTGGTACCATCACCAGGTTTGCTAGCCAGTCCGGATGTTTTATTTCTCTAATGAATCCGACCTCCAATAACTTGGCTAGTTCCTCTCCCATAGCCTGTCTCTTAGGTTCGGAGAAACGCCGAAGAGCCTGCTTGACAGGCTTGAATCCCTTTAGGATATTGAGGCTGTGCTCGGCCAGCCTGCGTGGGATTCCTGGCATGTCTGAGGGGTGCCAGGCGAATATGTCCCAATTCTCACGCAGGAACTCTTGTAGTGCAGCATCCATGGTGGGGTTTAACTGTGCCCCGATGGAGGCTGTTTTTGTAGGGTCCGTTGGGTGGACTTGGAATTTGACTATTTCATCCGCTGGTTTAAAAGAGGTGGACTTGGATCTATTGTCAAGTATCACGTTGTCCCTGTCCATTGTGGAGCGTAGCGCAGTTAATTCCTCGGCCGAAAGGGCTTCGGATAATGCCTCGAGGGCCAATACGGCTGTTTTGTTTTCGGCGTGGAGTGCTGTGTCCGGATCACTAACGAGAGTGATGATTCTGTTGGGCCCGGGCATTTTGAGCTTCATGTACCCATAATGGGGTATGTCTTGGAAGATCGTGAATGCCTCCCGTCCCAAAAGGGCGTGGTATCCACTACTGAACGGGGCCAGTTGGAATGTAATTTCTTCGGACCTATAGTTCTCCGGCGTGCCGAATACCACATCTAGTGTGATTTTCCCAGCACAGCATGCTTCCCGACTGGGGATGATTCCTTTGAAGGTTGTGCTGCTTTGCTCAATGCGGTTCTAGTCTATTTCCATTTTTTGAAGAGTTTCTTCGTAGATGAGGTTTAATCCACCGCCGCCGTCCATGAGTACTTTGGTGAGTCGAAAGCCGTCCACAATTGGACTGAGGACCAATGCAGCTGGTGCTCGGGTTGTTCAGAATTTAAGTTCGTCACTGGCATTGAAGGTAATAGCCGTGTCGCTCCATGGATTTATTGCTGCTACGTGGCAGATTTTGGCAATGCTGCGGAGTATTCGCTTGCGCCTATTATTTGATGCGAAGGTCTCAAAGACTGTTAATACTGTATTGTTATCCCTGGGATGGTGCTCTGTGGCATCTGGGATGAGAAGATCCTCGCCGCTTTTGGCCACCTGTCGGAGTATCCAACATGCTCTAAGGCTGTGTGTTGGTATAGTATCCGCTGTACTATGAATTTTGCAGGGTCCGTTGAGCCATCCCTCCAATACGGTTCCACGCCCTGTAGAGGGTTTTTGCTTCTTTATAATTAACTCGGGTGTCTTATGATAGTGCACCCTTTTACTTCGGACTGGGTGTATATTCGGAGCCGGATTATCCCAAAATTTCGTTTCGGTTTTCCAGGCACTTTCCATCGCATAGTACTTTCGTAGTATGGACGCCAAGTCAGCGAAGCGTGATATGTTACAGCGACTTATGGCGTTAAGGATTCCCTTGTCCGTGCAGTTATTGCAGAAAAGTGAGACTGCATCTTCCTCGCGGCAGTCCTTAACCTTGTTCATCACAAGGAGGAATCTGGCCCAATAATGATGTACTGTTTCATGGGGCTCTTGCCTGATGTGGGAAAGATCGTTTATGTCTAGGTGGGTGGGTGGGTTTGAGTCCGAACCCCTACCCGATCTGAGACCCAGGGGCTGAGGAGTTTCCGATCTTGGAAGTTCGGATTCCGGGATGTTGCCCGATGAGTCTGGCCCGCTGCCTGACTCTAGGTTCAGGGCTTGGGTGATGTCCTCCCGTAAACGGGTATCCGGCTCGGAGAGCTCAGGAATCCGGACATAGTTAGTCCTCAAGATAGAGGAAGAATCGCCGCATTGTTCCTCCACCACCACAACATGATGGGTGACCGGTGGAGAGTTAATCTCCCTTTGATTGGGTTTAAGCCCAATCCGATCATAGTCCGTAGCGACTCCCAAGGCGGCGATGTGATCCAAGAGCTCGTTTAGGGAAGAGAGCTCAATTGGATCCATCTGCTGGTGAATTCCGAGTTGACGTGGAGGCTGTTTTCGATGAGCCAAGAAGTCATCGTCGGTGCAGCAGCCGAACAGGCGGTCATGATGAAACTGCCTAGCCGAAGAGTTTGGCCGACAGCTAGGGCTCCCCCGGCGGTAATGTTGTTTTTAACAATGAGATGAGGCATCCTTCCTTACGGCGACGGCACAGAGGAACTCTCAATGAAAGAACCAATGTCGGTGTCAAAACTGGCAGATCTCGGGTAGGGGGTCCCGAACTGTGCGTCTAAGGCGGATGGTAACAAGAGGCAGGGGACACGATGTTTTACCCAGGTTCAGGCCCTCTTGATGGAGGTAAAACCCTACGTCCTGCTTGATTATACTTGATAATATGGGTATTACAAGAGTTGATCTACCACGAGATCGGAGAGGCTGAACCCTAGAAGCTAGCCTATGGTATGATTGTATGTTGTCCTACAGACTAAAACCCTCCGGTTTATATATACACCGGAGGGGGCTAGGGTTACACAAGGTCGGTTACAAAGGAGGAGAAATACATATCCGTATTGCCTAGCTTGCCTTCCACGCCAAGTAGAGTCCCATCCGGACACGGGACGAAGTCTTCAATCTTGTATCTTCATGGTCCAACAGTCCGGCCAAAGGATATAATCCAGATGTCCGGATACCCCCTAATCCAGGACTCCCTCAGCAGGCCTTTGCGGTAGTACCGCAGGTGGTCACGGTAGTACTGCTCCTTGGGAGCCGTAGTACCATGAGTCCTGGTCCGGCGCAGCACCATTAGCGGAAGTAGGGGTGGATGTAATTTTTTACATCTGCTCCCTGCGCTGTAGTACTGCTTGCTTTCAGCGGTAGTACCATGTCGGATTTTTGCACTATTTGAAAATCACCGAAAGTTGCCACGGACGTTTCTTTATTTGTCCACGGCCTTCCCAGGCTGGTCCAGCCCTGCCTTGTGGTAGTACCGCAAGGGGTTGCGGTAGTACCGCGCGAGCGGCAGTACCACTCCAGCTTCGTCGCTACAGGCCTGGGCTAGCTCCTGCCGTGGCCACGGTAGTACCACGGTTCGCTACAGTAGTACCGTGAGCCCTTGCGGTAGTACCGCTTGGCTAGCGCGGTAGTACCGCATGTCGCGGGCTGGTTAAGTGGATAACGGTTGGATTTGTCTCTCCACTATATATGGGGTATCTTCTTCTCCAAGTTGACTACCTCTTCCAACCCTAAGCTCCATTGTTGCTCCAAGCTCCATTTTCGCCCGATCTTTCTCCCTAGCCAATCAAACTTGTTGATTTTCTAGGGATTGGTTGAGAAGGCCTCGATCTACACTTCCACCAAGAGAAATTCGATTCCCCTCAGTAATCCCTTGCGGATCTTGTTACTCTTGGGTGTTTGTTCACCCTAGACGGTTGAGGTCACCGCGGAGCCATATTCCATTATGGTGAAGCTTTGTGGTGTTGTTGGGAGCCTCCGATTAAGTTGTGGAGATTGCCCCAACCTTGTTTGTAAAGGTCCGGTCGCCGCCTCCAAGCGCACCCATAGTGGAATCACGGCATCTCGCATTGTGTGAGGGCGTGATGAGAATACTATGGCCCTAGTGGATTCTTGGGGAGCATTGTGCCTCCACACCGCTCCAACGGAGACGTCCTTCCCCTCAAAAGGAAGGAACTTCGGTAACACATCCTCGTCTTCACCGGCTCCACTCTTGGTTATCTCGTACCTTTACTTGTGCAAGCTTATTTGTGTTATTTACCTTGCTTGCTTGTGTGCTTGTTGTTGTTGCATCATATAGGTTGCTCACATAGTTGCATGTCTAGACAACCTACTTTGATGCAAAGTTTAATTTGGTAAAGAAAAGTTAAAAATTGTTAGTTGCCTATTCACCCCCCCCCCCTCTAGTCAACTATATCGATCCTTTCACAAGTGATCTAGTCTCTTCTTTCCGGAGTTTGTTCATCATATCACATTCTTGGTTTTAATTGCTCATCTTTCTTTTCTGGAGTTACAAGTTTTCTCGGTTACATCATCACGAAGCTCCATCTAAATCATCGCAAGGCTTCACCTTATGTTCTCAACTTCTCTTTCTGTTTATCATCCTTTTATTACTAGAATTCTTCATGGAGGTTCTACATGGTGGTTCGTCAAGGATTCTTTTCATTCTTCAATTGGTCTTCAAGATCTCTCTCAAAGTTAAGATCCACCAAGCCATACTCTAAAGTAAACATGGTGCTCAACACATGTCTTGTTTTGAGGAGTTAAAGCATTCTTCATCTTGCATTCCGTAGTGCAATTCTTTCTACCTTATCTTTTGAGATGGTATTATGTCATTTTTGACAATTTCTGTGTGTTTCATGATTCACAAGTTCAGGAATGAGATATTTAAACCCATCATTTTCTTCCTTGGAGTAATCTTGGTATAGATTTCACCTAAAGCCTTCCATTGGGAATGTTGCTCCTTATGGTGATTACCTATGATCCAAGTTTTCTTATCATCTCGATGGAAGAAGCTTTCTAGCTTTTCTAGCTCTCAATCCAACCTGTTGTTTCCCTTAGTGGCAGAATTTCACCTCATAATTTCGAGATGTCTTCCATAATCCCACATCAAGCTTATCCTTTCGTTGTTGATAATCCAACAACTCTGTTCTAGCATTTGTTGTAAGCATGCTCTCTCAAGATCTTGTTTCCCTCCATTCATTCCATTCCATTCTTTCTTTTCTTCCGGAGGCATTGTGATGTTGCTCTCTCATCTCATCATCTCGAGTTGTGAGGATCGTATTTTTTTCATGCTTACCCATTTAACCGGAGTGTTGTCCAGATTTGTTCTTCCTTGTTCCTTGTTTAACTCGTTTCAACCAGAGTGGTTTCAATTCCTTCTTGTCCATCGTACTTGTCCTTCATAGCTTTGCAACCTCTAAGGTTCACATGGTGTTCCTTGTTTCTATTTTCTACCGCAGTGCTCTCAATTGTGTTTAACTCCGTTGTGTTCTTTCTTTCAACTTTTCAACACCTCAAGGTTCTTTGGCTTCAGTCATTGGTCGAAGAAGCAACTTAGTTTTACCTCTTCTCTTCCTCTTCCGTTTTCTATCCGGTGCCATCCCTTAGATCTCGGGACGAGATCCTCTTGTAGTGGTGGAGAGTTGTAACACCCCAGATGTAAAACTTCCATATTTGGCAATATATCCATGTTGATCTCCATCCCATTCCATTTGGGGTTCCATCTTGCGGGCTCTTTGTTTTGTTATGTTGTTCTACTCATTGCATCGCCATGCTAACCTTGTCATATTGCATTTGTGCTTGTGTCTGTTTGCATTCTCATAATCATCATGTGCATTGTCATATTCATGCATGTTGTATTGTTGCATGCTGCATGTGTGGTTCTTGCACCATCACTCCTCCTTCCTTCCTTCCCTTTCTTCCATTTCTGCAAGTGCCATTTTCCCTTCTCTTTTGATGTTCATATTTTCCCCAATATTCTAACACCATGTACCTAGCCTCTCTGTCAAATTTCATCTCAATTGGAATTATTTTGGTTAGGGTTTAAAATGGTTCAAGTTTGAATTTAATTCAAACTTGAATTATTTTTACTTCCTTTAAAAATCTCCAAACCAATTTTGTTAAATAGAGCACATTTTCAGGATCATGAGAATATTTTTATATTTCTCTAGCTCCTCTCCTTTTTCCCCTGCTCTTTCCTTTTTGTATTTTTGTCTGAAGAGATGGAAAAGAAAAGAAAGCACCAGCAGCAAAGACCCTAGCCCAGCCCCCGCAAGCCACTAGTCCAGGCCGGCCCATCAAACCCAGAGGCCCAGCCGGCAACCTCAAGGCCTCAACCCTAGGACGAAACCCCCATCTCCCTGAACCCTTGTCCTCTCCCTCGTCCCCTTGTGCCGCCTCTCCCTTCTGCTCGATCTCTTCCTCACCTTCTCCCCTCATGCCGCCAGAGGAGCCCCTCTCCTCGCCCTTCCCCGCTCGTCCTCCAGGCAGCCAACTCCGGCGGCCCCATCGCCCATTCCTCCCTCCTCTCGCTCGCCTACACCACCCCGACCATGGCCGGCCTCCCCACTCGCCTCCTCTCATTTGGATCAAGCAGGAGCTCTTCCCGAGCGGAGCGCTCGCTTCAGCCGTCGACCACGAGCCGCAGGCCACCGGAGTAGCTCCGGGTAGCAACCCCGCACGCTGTGGACCCCCCTCTGCCGCGCCATGCTCCTTCCTCGAGCTCCACCTCGCCGTCCTTCTGCACATCGTTGCCGACCCCTTCTCCACCTCGCCGGACCGTCCCAACCCTGTCGTCATCCATGTGACCTTGCAGGAGGCAGCCACCGCGCCTGCTTTGCCTCTGCGCCCGCCTGGCACCGAGCTCCACCACTGTTCGATCTCCACCTCGCCATGGACGGGGCTGTCCCCAGTAGCAGGCTATCTCCCTCACCTCCTATGTCGCCTGCCTTGCTCGGTTGGTTGTCACGCGCTGCTGCCTCCAAGCACCATCTATGCATCTCTGTGGTTAGCGCCTTCGTCGAATCCTCAGGGGTCACCTTCAGTAAGTGGTACCCGAAGTGCAACAATGACCGGTGAAGACCCCTGCCCCCTGTACCATCCTGTTGCTGTCGCTAGACACCGAGTATCCATCGTCGCGTTCTGTTTCTTCTATGTCAAGCCCAAGAGGGTGCCAAGATACCAAGTACCACGACATCGACGACCCTCAAGTTCAACTACATCGACTATGAACGGTGACGACCCGGAACATCTACGGAGAGTGTACGACTACAAACCGTGTACGACTACCGTCGCCAAAGACCATCGAGTGAATAAATACCATCATGTGGGTTCGACAAGACGCCGAGTACCACAACACTACCGTCGACCCCCGGAGGACTCGGACCCGTCAAGTTCCCTTTGGATGCGCCAAGTTCCACGGCGTCGCATAAGTTTCTTCGTGAACCTGTTCGACCACTCGGATTCACAAGTACCACAACGCCCGGAGTCCTCGGATGCGTCAAGTCCCTCTCCGACCGTGTACCACTACCCTCGCGAGAACGACTACATCTCACGACGAACCATGAACAACTACCATCGAATCTGAACCGTCCCGAACGCACGCTTCGAAGGTATAAACCTGAGACGACGTCTGTGAACGAATGCATGAATTGTATGAGATGCATGTTTGGATGTTGTATCCTCCCTTGAACATTAGTTGTTCCTCCTCGTTGCCACGATGTCGATCTGTGGGAACCCGGTAACCGGGACACCCCATCATCTTTTGCACGCTCCCGCCACACTTCCTTTGCACCGGTATCTCCATGAGCTACCGGAACCGATATGTTGCCATGGCATTATTTTCGGATTCGTTGCCGTGGCACCCCTTTCGTTTCCGCCACGATGACAAATGCTTCATATCAAGCTCTTATCAACATTTTCATAAAAACTTGCATAAACTTGCATATGTCATCCGCATCATGATAACAACATCTAAAATGTTTAAATTGTTGTTGCATTAAATTGCTAAATGCATATGGGGATTTACCGGAATGGTTGTTTGTTGTTCCAGCCTCATTTAAACTTGCCTAAATAGTTAGATTACTTATGCTTCACCTCTTGCCATGTTAATCAACATCTAATATTGTGGGGTACATAAACGGGAGTGAACTAAATAATTGAATGTGGTGTTTCGTCAATTTGCAACTCGTTGCATATTGAGCTCCACTTAATTTGCAGTATTGTTTGTGCACTTTGCCATATCATGCCTCTTTAAACCATACATGCATCATACTTGGTTGTACATCATGCCATGTTTATGTGATGGTTGTTTACTATGTTGCCTGCTCCTTTCCGGGTTGCTTCTCTCGTTAGCTTCGGTTTCGTTCCGGAGTTGTGAGGATCCGTTTGACTACGTCCGTTTGTCTTCTTCATGGGCTTGTTCTTATTCCTTGCGGGATCTCAGGCAAGATGACCATACCCTCGAAATCACCTCTATCTTTGCTTGCTAGTTGTTTTCTCTATTGCTATGTCGCACTACCTACCACTTGCTATATCATGCCTCCCATATTGCCATGTCAAGCCTCTAACCCACCTTTTCCTAGCAAACCGTTGTTTGGCTATGTTACCGCTTTTGCTCAGCCCCTCTTATAGCGTTGCTAGTTGCAGGTGAAGATGAAGTTTGTTCCATGTTGGAACATGGATATGTTGGGATATCACAATATCTCTTATTTAATTTAATGCATCTATATACTTGGTAAAGGGTGGAAGGCTCGGCCTTATGCCTGGTGTTTTGTTCCACTCTTGCCGCCGTAGTTTCCGTCATACCGGTGTTATGTTCCTTGATTTTGCGTTACTTACGCAGTTGGGTGTTATGGGAACCCCTTGACACTCGCTTTGAATAAAACTCCTCCAGAAGGCCCAACTTTATTTTTCCATTTGCCTAACAACCTATAACCTTCCCTTGGGTTTTCGCGAGCTCGAGGTCATCTTTAATTTAACCCCCCTCGGGCAAGTGCTCCTCTGAGTGTTGGTCCAACCTGTCAGTCGCGGGTGGCCACCAGGGGCAACTCTGGGCTGGCCTACCGGAAGCTTGGACAATCCGGTGTGCCCTGAGAACGAGATATGTGCAGCTCCTATTGGGATTTGTCGGCACATCCGGGCAGCTTTGTTGGTCTTGTTTTACCATTGTCGAAATGTCTTGTAACCGGGATTCCGTGACTGATCGGGTCTTCCCGGGAGAAGGAATATCCTTCTTTGACCGTGGCTTGTGATGGGCTAAGTTGGGACATCCCTGCAGGGTATAATCTTACGAAAGCCGTGCCCGCGGTTATGTGGCATATGGGAATTTGTTAATGTCCGGTTGTAGAGAACTTGACACTTAACTTAATTAAAATGCATCAACCGCGTGTGTAGCCGTGATGGTCTCTTCTCGGTGGAGTTCGGGAAGTGAACACGGTTCTTGTGCTATGCTTGTATGTAAGTAGTTCAGGATCACTTCTTGATCACTTCTAGTTCACGACCGCTGCGTTGCTTCTCTTCTCACTCTTATTTGCGTATGTTAGCCACCATATATGCTTAGTGCTTGCTGTAGCTCCACCTCATTACCCTATCCTACCCATAAGCTTAAATAGTCTTGATCTCGCGGGTGTGAGATTGCTGAGTCCTTGTGACTCACGGATACTTCCAAATAGTTGCATGTGCCGATGATACCAGTGCAGGTGACGCTACTGATCTCAAGTGGGAGCTCAATGAAGATCTTGTTCGTTGTTTTGTTTTGTTTCCTTTTGATCAGTAGTGGAGCCCAGTTGGGACGATCGAGGATCTGGCATTAGGGGTTGTCTTCCTTTATTTTGGTTCCGTAGTCGGACCTTGATTGCATTCTGGATGATGTATGTTTAACTTGTATTTGTGGGAAGTGGTGATTGTAAGCCAACTCTTTATCCCTTTCTTATTCAGTACATGTGATTGTGTCAAGATTACCCCTCTTGCGAGAGACCTACCATGCGGTTATGCCTCTAAATCGTGCCCCGACACGTGGGAGATATAGCCGCATTGTGGGTGTTACACCTATGCTACAACCACATCCTTCTTTGCTACCACTGGTGACTTTTTTTTGCTACATGCATGCACGGTGGTGTTGGTTGACGGTGGTGATGCCTTTTGTTTTGCTACAACCATCTAAGAGTTTTGGTGGAACCTGAAGGAAATATTTCCTAGAGGCAATAATAAAGTTGTTATTTATATTTCCTTATATCATGATAAATTTTTATTATTCATGCTAGAATTGTATTAACCAAAAACTTAGTACATGCGTGAATACATAGACAAACAGAGTGTCACTAGTATGCCTCTACCTGACTAGCTCGTTGGTCAAAGATGGTTAAGTTTCCTACCCATGGACAAAGAGTTGTCATTTGATAAACAGGATCACATCATTAGAGAATGATGTGATTGACTTGACCCATCCGTTAGCTTAGCACTTTGATCATTTAGTTTACGACTATTGCTTTCTCCATAAATTATACATGTTCCTATGACTATGAGATTATGCAACTCCTGAATACCGGAGGAACACTTAGTGTGCTATCAAACGTCACAACGTAACTGGGTGATTATAAAGATGCTCTACAGGTGTCTCCAATGGTGCTTTGTTGAGTTGGCATAGATCGAGAATAGGATTTGTCACTCCTATTATCGGAGAGGTATCTCTGGGCCCTCTCGGTAATGCACATCACTATAAGCCTTGCAAGCAATGTGACTAATGAGTTAGTTGCAGGACGTTGCATTACGGAACGAGTAAAGAGACTTGCCGGTAACGAGATTGAACTAGGTATTGAGATACAGACGATCGAATCTCGGGCAAGTAACATACCGATGACAAAGGGAACAACGTATGTTGTTATGCGGTTTGACCGATAAAGATCTTCGTAGAATATGTAGGAACCAATATGAGCATCCAGGTTCCGCTATTGGTTATTGACCGGAAGTGAGTCTCGGCCATGTCTACATAGTTCTCGAACCCGTAGGGTCCGCACGCTTAACGTTCGATGATGATCGGTATTATGAGTTTATGTGTTTTGATGAACCGAAGGTAGTTTGGAGTCCCGGATGTGATCACGGACATGACGAGGAGTCTCGAAATGGTCGAGACATAAAGATTGATATATTGGAAGGTTATATTCGGACACCTAAAAGGTTCTGGGGGTCACTGGATAAATACCGGAGTACCAGGGAGTTACCGAACCCCCGCCAAGGGGGTGGTCAATGGGCCTTAGTGGAAATAGAGGGCAGCAAGGGAGCTGTGGGGCGCGCCCCCTAGGCGCAAACCGAATTGGTTTAGGGCTTGTGGGGCCGCCCCCCTCTTTCCTTCTCCCCTCTTCCTCTTTCCTTCCCCTCCTAGTTGGACTAGGAAAGGGGGAACCTACTCCTAGTACGAGTAGGATTCCCCCCTTGGGGCGCACCCTATGAGGTCGCCGGCCTCCTCCCCTTGCTCCTTTATATACAGGGGCAGGGGCACCCTAGAACACACAAGTTGATTGTTTTGCCATGTGCGGTGCCCCCCTCCATAGATTTCCACCTCGGTCATATCGTTGCAGTGCTTAGGCGAAGCCCTGCGCCGGTAGCTTCATCATCACCATCATCACGCCGTCATGCTGATGAAACTCTCCCTCGACACTCAGCTAGATCTAGAGTTCGCGGGATGTCACCGAGCTGAACGTGTGCAGATCGCGGAGGTACCGTACCTACGGTGCTAGGATCGGCCGGATCGTGAAGACGTACGACTACATCGACCGCGTTGTCATAACGCTTCCGCTTACGGTGTATGAGGGTACGTGGACAACACTCTTCCCCTCTCGTTGATATGCATCACCTAGATGGATCTTGTGTGTGCGTAGGAATTTTTTGAAATTACTGCGTTCCCCAACAGTGGTATCCGAGTCAGGTCTATGCGTAGATGTTATATGCATGAGTAGAACACAAAGGAGTTGTGGGCGTGGGTATATACATATTGCTTTTCGTCACTAGTTGATTCTTGATTCAGCGGTATTGTTGGATGAAGCGATTCAGACCGACATTACGCGTACGCTTACGCGAGACTGGTTCTACTGACGTACTTCGCACACAGGTGGCTAGTGGGTGTCTGTTTCTCCAACTTTAGTTGAATCAGATTCAATGAATAGAGTTCTTTCTGAAGATCAAAAAGCAATCACTATACCGCGTTGTGGTTTTTCATGCGTAGGTAAGAACGGTTCTTGCTTAGCCCGTAGCAGCACGTAAAACTTGTAAAAACAAAGTAGAGGACGTCTAACTTGTTTTTGCAGGGCATGTTGTGATGTGATATGGTCAAGACGTGATGAGATATAAATTGTTGTATGAGATGATCATGTTCTGGTTAAAGTTACCGGCAACTGGCAGGAGCCTTATGGCTGTCTCTTTATTGCATAATATGCAAGCGCCATATAATTGCTATTTTTATCGCTATGCGATAGCAATAGTTGCAAAAGCAATAGATGGTGAGACGACCATGTGACGACACATCGATAATGATCAAGATGATGGAGATCAAAGGCACAAGATGATGATGGCCATATCATATCACTTATATTTGATTGCATGCGATGTTTATCCTTTATGCATCTTATTTTGCTTAGTTCGGCGGTAGCATTATAAGATGATATCTCACTAAATTTCAAGGTACAAGTGTTCTCCCTAAGTATGCACCATTGTGACAGTTCTTCGTGCTGAGACACCATGTGATGATCGGGTGTGATAAGCTCTTCGTTCACATAAAACGGGTGCAAGCCAGTTTTGCACATGCAGAATACTCGGGTTAAACTTGACGAGCCTAACATATGCAGATATGGCCTTGGAACACTGAGACCGAAAGGTCGAGCGTGAATCATATAGTAGATATGATCAACATAGTGATGTTCACCATTGAAAACTACTCCATCTCACGTGATGATCGGACATGGTTTAGTTGATATGGATCACGTGATCACTTAGATGATTAGAGGGATGTCTATCTAAGTGGGAGTTCTTAAGTAATATGATTAATTGAACTTAAATTTATCATGAACTTAGTCCTGATAGTATTTGCATATCTATGTTGTAGATCAATTGCTCGCGTATAGCTTCCCCGTTTTATTTATGATATGTTCCTAGAGAAATCTATGTTGAAAGATGATAGTAGCAATGATGCAGATTAGATCCGTGATCCGAGGATTATCCTCGCTGCTGCACAGAAGAATTATGTCCCTGATGCACCGCTAGGTGACATAACTGTTGGGTTTCGTAGTAATTTCAAAAAATTTCCTACGCGCACACAGGATCATGTGATGCATAGCAACGAGAGGAGAGTGTTGTCTACGTACCCAACGCAGACCGACTGCGGAAGCGATGACACGACGTAGAGGAAGTAGTCGTACGTCTTCACGATCCAACCGATCAAGCACCGAAACTACGACACCTCCGAGTTCGAGCACACGTTCAGCTCGATGACGATCCCCGGACTCCGATCCAGCAAAGTGTCGGGGAAGAGTTTCGTCAGCACGACGGCGTGGTGACGATCTTGATGAACTACAGCAGCAGGGCTTCACCTAAACTCCGCTACAGTATTATCGAGGAATATGGTGGCAGGGGGCACCGCACACGGCTAAGGAATCGATCACGTGGATCAACTTGTGTCAACTTGTGTGTTTAGAGGTGCCCCTGCCTCCGTATATAAAGGAGCCAAGGGGGGAAGAGGCGCCGGCCAGGAGGAGGTGGCGCAGGAGGAGTCCTACTCCTACCGGGAGTAGGACTCCCCCCCCCCCAATCCTATTCCAACTAGGATTCCCAAGGGGGAAAGAGGGAGAGGGGTGGCCGGCCACCTCTCCTAGTCCTAATAGGACTAGGGGAAGGGGGGAGGCG